>NW_024470624.1:3360911-3693321 GCF_017639515.1 Carcharodon carcharias
TCCCACACAACTGACCAAGCCAGAAGGAAGAGAGCATCCTGAAACGCAGCAAGAATTCTCTCAGCTGGGAGCTAACCAGGCAATGTGTTGTGAGGAGGCTTTAGAAACATACCCTGGGTAGACTCGTTCTCAGAAGCTGTGGGCTTGTCAGCTGGACAATGAAACTAGGCGTCCAACAGCCACAGCCGCCTCTAATATTGGACACTGGGTGTAACCCTGTTCTGTATTAAGCAGACTGAGCTGATGCTGGGTTACTGTGATATCATTAATCTGACCCTTAATTGATTCAATTCCATCCGTTAATAACATTGATTCAAGTACAGTGCTTACTCTGTTAATCTGCAAATAAAGTGTGCCCACTCACACTCAGTCCATTCACCGATCACCCCCTGTGCTCACTGACTGACATTGGCTCCCACTCAAGCAATGCATCCACTTTAAAATTCTCCTCCTTGGTCCCGATCTTACCTCTGTAAAAGTGAATGGGATTTTGAGGGAGTTAAAATCGGGCCCATTCTTTTCAAATCCCTCCATGATCTCACCCCTCCCCATCTCTGTAATCTCCTCCATCCCTACAACCCTCTGAAATATCTGTGCTCCTCTCATTCTGGAGTATCCCTGATTTTAATTGCTCCACCACTGGCGGTAGTGTGTTCAGCTGCCTGTGTCCCAAGCTCGGGAATTCCCTCCCTAACCCTCTCCAATTCCCTACTTCACTTTCCTCCTTTAAGACTCTCCTTAAAACCTGCCTCTTTGTCTGAGCATTTGGTCACCTGACCTAATATCTTCTTATGTGACTCAGTGTCAGATTTGGTTTGATAATCGCTCCTGTGAAGCTCCCTGGGAAGTTTTACCACATTAAAGGTGCAATATAAATGCAGGTTGTTTTTGTTGTGGTGTTTGAATTATTTTCAGGGGATGCCGCTATTGTTAAGCAGTCAAACACTTTCTTGCTGCGTCCAGTGAGAGCTACAGGAAGGCTGTTGACTACAATTGGCCATGCAAGACTTTGTTTAATGTTTAAATGTACAGTGGAATGGAGACGTTGTTATATCGGTCACTCAGAGCTGAACAGAAACCCGTCTCTTTAAATACAGATACAGTGAAAAAGCTGAAATGAAATGTGTCACTTATAACCTGCACAAAAGCAGGAGCCGCAGATTCACAGGCTGCAGGAGTCCATTCTGCCCATTGTGCCCCTGCCATCTCTTTAAAAGGACCCTCTGATTCATCCAACTGCTCTGCTCTTTCCCCACAGCCCTACGAACTCTTCCCCTTCCAGTATTTACCCTTTAGAAAGATACTATTGAATCTGCTTTCAGGCGGATCAGAAGAACTCACTGTGTCAAAACATAAAATCTCATCTCCCCTTCTGGCTCCTTTGCCAATTACCTTAGAGGGACTCACTTTCTGTTAAAGAGCCTGCCAACCCCTCTCACCCACTTTCCCTAAAGTGTACAAATCTAATCATGAAAAGCCCGGAAAAATCAGATAATATTACTGATAAAGGTTTATTAATGAAACAGAACATGGTTTAAAAAAACAGAAAATAAATTGAGGATCAAAGACAACCAGAGTAAAAAGATGTGCACAAAGTTCTGGAGCCAAATGGTTTCTCTTTAATTCATATGTCCCCTGTTTGTTGCCCTCTTTGTGGAACACTTCTGCTCAGTCCACAAGCATGATCCTGACCTTCTAGTTGCTGCCATTATAATTCACCACTTTGCACTCATGCTCATGTTTCTGTCCTTGGCCTGCTGCAATGTTCCCGAGAAGCTCAAGACAAGCTGGACGAACAGCACCTCATCCTCCAATGAGGCACTTTACAGCCTTCTGGACTCAATACTGAGTTCAACAACTTCAGACCGTCAACTCTGTTCTCTGTTTTGAGTCTATTTTTGCTAAGTGCCAGTCTGCATCTTGTTTTCATGTTTTTGCTTTCAGACAGAGCTGTCCTTTATTCTGCCATTAACACTTACTCTGGACCAATGCTTTGTTTCTTTACCACAACCATTACCTCTCCCATTGCCTTTTGTTCCATGATATTTTGGTTATATAATCTCGCCTGCCCTCTAACCAATCCCTGACTTTCCCTTTTGTTCTACTGGACCCTCCCCTCTTTCTCAACACCATCAAACCCATCTCTGAAGTTCTGAGGAAGAGTCATATTGGACTCGAAACGTAAACTCTGTTTCTCTCTACACACATAGTGCCAGACCCACTGAGTTTTTACAACACTTTCAGTATTTATTTTAGATCTATCTGCAGTGGTAGGAAAAACACTATTTACTATCTAGGATAAAATAAATGGCCTTCATCAGCTTTTGTGAATCATTTCAGTGGAAATGTGCTCTCCCAGGCTCAAAGAGCATCAGCCACTGGAAGCAAAGTCGTGAGACCGGCCAGTCCAGCAGAAAAAATCCCTCCGACTCTCCCACTTCACCAAGTGTCAGAATGAACATGGTTCACTCCTGGATGTAATGAACAGCAGCAATAACACACAGTTGGAATTACTTGTAAACTCACTGGTGTCTCAGCAGGATGGTTGGCTGAGTGAATCCCTTCCCACATTCAGAACAGCTAGATGGCCTCTCCGCAGTGTGAACCCGCTTGTGCGTCTTCAGGTTTGATAACTGAGTGAATCCCATCCCATGCACAGAGCAGGTGAATGGCCTTTCTCCAGTGTGAACCCGCTTGTGTGTCTTCAGGTTGGATAACTGAGTGAATCCCTTCCCACATTTGGAGCAGGTGAACGGTCACTCCCCTTTGTGAACTCCCTGGTGTCTCAGCAGAGTGGATGAAACAGTAAATCCCTTCCCACACTCAGATCGTGTGAAGGGTCTCTCCCCAGTGTGAACTGCCTTGTGGTTTTTAAGTTCGGATGAATTACTGAATCCTTTCCCACATTTGGGGCAGGTGAATTGACTCTCTCCAGTGTGGACTCGCTGCTGCCTCAGCAGGTTGGATGAATCAGTGAATCTATTCCCACAGGTGGAAGGAGCGAGACCTGGGTAACATTGGTTTAAGGTGATCAGAAAAAGAAGCAACGGCAACAGGAGGAGAAACTTTATTCCACAGTGAGTGGTTCAGATCCAGAATACAGTGCCTGAGGGGCTGGTGGAGGTAGATTCACTCATGGTTTTCAGCAGAGAATTGGATCATTATCTGAAGAGGAGATATAATCCATTGTGGGAAGTGGCCATTGAAAGAGGGTGCCTTGTCTTGCTGGTCTGAGAATCCAGCCCTTTTCCCCCTGTGTAATGATGGTGGAGAATAGACATCAGGGCTGCTCAATGTATTGAAAGTGATTTGCTTTTGTTCTCTTTGTCTAAAACCAGATTAGAAGGAAAGGGATAAAATTGTGAAAATTAAAAAAGGGAATTTCAGGCATCATTGACATCACTATACATATTGCAGACACACATTTATTTATCTGTGATCACAAAATATCACAGCACAGAATGAGGCCACTCAGCCCATCGTGCCTGTGCTGGCTCTTTAAAAAAGCTTCTCAATAAGTCCCACTTTCCTGCCTATTCCCCATGAGCCCTGAAAACTCGTCCCCTTCCAGGGTTTATCCAAATTCCCTTTGTTGAATCTGCTTCCACCAGCCTTTGAGACAGTACATTCCAGGTCACAACACCTCACTGTGTAAAGATTTATCTTGCTCATTTCCATGCTGGCTTTTATGTCAATCACCTTCAACCTAGTTAACCTCTGGTTAACAACACTTTTGTCAGTGGAAACAGTCTCTCTTTATTTCCTCGATGTAAACCGTTGATGATCTTGGACACCTCTATCAAATCTCCTCTTAGCCTTCACAGCTCTAAGGAGAACAACCCCAGCCTTTCCAGTGTGTTCACATCATTGAAGTTCCTCATTCCTGTCTCCGTAGTAAATCCCTGCACCCTTTCCAAGGCCTTAACATCCTTCCTGAATTGTGGGACCCATATATGGGGTTCATTTCTAGAGAAATAGCATTGAAAAGCAGAGATGTCAGGTTAAACTTGTATCGAGCCTTGGTTAGACCACACTTGGAATATTGTGAACTGTTCTGGTTGTCCGTTTTCTCTAAAGGATAGGGAGGACCTTGAAAAAGTGCAAGAAAGATTCACAAGGATGATCCCAGAACTGAGAGTGTTTCAGTTACAGGATGTATTGAACAGGTAGAGAACTTTCTCCCCAGAAAAGAGAAGGCTGAGGGCTGAATTCATGGAGAGCTTTCAGGGTATGGACGGGTGCTATAGGGTTCATATCATCAAATCATCACTGTTGGTACAGCAGAGAAATTCAGAATTGATAATTCTGGTGCACATTGAACATATTTCACCCTCTCACACTCTAAATCTCTGTCCCCCACATACTCCCTCCGCTTTATTAATTGTAACACTAATTCATTCTACGATCCTCCTCCTGTTCTCCCCCCAATTTCCCTCCCCTGAAGGTGTTGACTCTCGGGTTCAGTTTCACAGTCACCCATTGCCCTCCCCAATATGTCACACAGGCGTCTAAATCTTTGCACCTGAAGTTAACAAACTGTTTTCCTAAGGGGGCATCACAATCAAATCCAATGACTATCCACATGTTCTTTGTATCAGGGTGGGTTCACTGCGCCCCCCTACTCCACTCTCCATCCCAGTCCCAGGAGTTTGTGGGGGGGGGGGGGGGGGGCGCCATATGAGTAATGGCGGTCGAAGCTCCCACAATCTTCCACGCTGGGGAAACCGCTCTATCCGCCGCGCGGGCAGTCGACCGGGGACTGCGCATGTCCAAGCGAGAGGGAAAACTGCGCATGTGCGGAGAAAGGCGTTGTCCATTGGCTAACAGTTGCTCTATGGGTTCAAAGTGTCTCCCACCGGCACGACGGTTTCCGCTGCCACATTGTCTGTATGTGGGGGGTTGACCAATGGGAAGACTTGGATTCCGGTCCTCCAGCCAATCAGCGCGGGCTTTGTGTGAATGAAGATTGAGCTTCACACAGACTAAAACTTCCTCCTGTGCATCCTACATATGTGAGTAAAACAGTTTCTTTTCTCACCCTTTCCATTTCTTTTCTCATTCTGAGGGCAAATTGTTGACTTGCAACAGCTGAAGGGAACATCACTGGAGGAACAGTAACTCATATTCCGACTAGGCACTTTACAGCCTTCCAACTGAATATTGAGTTCAACAATTTTAGATCATGAACTCTCTCCTCTACCCCCACCCCCTTTCCGATCCCCCTTTTTTCCAATAATTTAGATATATTTTTCTTTTCCCACCTATTTCCATTACTTTTAAATGTATTTTCATCCATTGTTTTATCTTTTAGCCTATTTCGATCCCTTCCCCCCACCCCCACTAGGGCTATCTGTACCTTGCTCGTCCTGCTTTCAACCCTTACTTAGCTAATATCACCACCGTCAACACCCCTTTGTCCTTTTGTCTATGACATCTTTTGGCAATCTCCACCTATCACTGGCCCTCTATCCAGCTCTACCTGTCCCACCTTCCCTTAAACCAGCTGATATTTCATCTCTTTTCTATTTTTCTTTAGTTCTGATGACGAGTCATTCGGACTCGAAACGTTAACTGTATTCCTCTCCGCAGATGCTGTCAGACCTGCTGATTTTTTCCAGGTATTTTTGTTTTTGTTTTCAAAAGGAAGTCAATCCAGGGAAGGTGCAGACTCTGGAAAGGTTGGCCCAGGTCTCTGTCTTAAAGACATTGACATCCTTTGCTCCCTCAGCTTGACACCTTTATTTGTCTGGCTAAAAGGATGGGCTGTTTCCTAATGTTCACAATTAAAAGGGTGGTTTCCCCAGGAGGTGGCTGACATTTAAGGGCACAGTAAATTAATATAGGACAGAGATATCACACACACAGAATCTCAGAGCAGAAGAGACCTTTTGGCCCATTGAGTCTGCACTGACATGAGAAACACCTAACCTACCTACCTAATCCCATTTACCAGCATTTGGCCCAAAGCGTTGAATGTTTTGACATACCAAGTGCTCATCCAGGTATTTTTTAAAGGATGTGAGGCAACTAGCCTCCACCCTCCCAGGTAGTGCATTCCAGACCATCAAAAAAAGTTTTTCCTCACATCCCCCCTAAACCTCCTGACCCTCACCTTGAACTTATGTCCCCTTGTGACTAACCCTTCAACTCAGGGGAACAGCTGCTCCCTATCCATGCCCCTCATAATCTTGTACACCTTAATCAGGTCGCCCCTCAGTCTTCTCTGCTCCAACGAAAACAACCCAGGTCTATCCGACCTCTCTTCATAACTTAAATGTTTCATCCCAGGCAACATCCTGGTGAATCTCCTGTGCACCCCCTCCAGTGCAATCCTTCCTATAATGTGGCAGCTAGAACTGCACACAGTACTCCAGCTGTGGCCTCACCAAGATTCTATGCAACTCCAACATGACCTCCCTGCTTTTGTAATCTATGTCTGGTGTTGTTATATGGTACATTTAAGCTATATTATTAATGGTTCAGGAATAAAGTACATTTATTATTATTTCTAGTCTTTTAATATATGTAGGTACGTCCATATTCAATATATTTTTGGCTGTGTCATCAAGTTCATTTATTATTTCTAGTCTTGTACCTTATATATTTCCAGCCTTACATTCATTACAGCAAAGAAAGAGTCCATCTGGCAAATCAAGTCCAAGATCATGACCATGCGCTACATAAGTAAAGTTCTTCCTCGCATTGTCCCTGTATCTCTCACCAGTAAATATACTTCTATAAGGATTTTCAAGTCTTGGACAGGAATCAGTGAACATGCGTCTTTTGATGAGCATGAATCGGCACCAGGAGAATTGGGAGGGTGTACATCAGGTGCAGCAGAGTGAGAATGGAGGGAGAGTGTGTGGGATGGAGATTTACAGCTTATGGGGAATAAGAGAGGAAAGAATGTTCCACACAAACTAGAATTTTTGTTTCTGAATTTCTATCCTGTACTGACAGTGATGAATTTGATGACACTCGATTCATGGGACCTGAGTATCACCGGCCTTTGAATCTGGAAGGAGAAATGTTTGTTTGTTCTGTTTCCTTCAAGAGATTTTAAGTATCAGTGTGACTGGAAAAGTACCAACACACACACCCGAGTGAGAGTGCTCCAGTGCACTGACTGTGAAAAGAGCTTTAGCCAGTTACAGCCTGAAAAAATACCACACCATTCACAGTGAGGAGAGACCGTGCATGTATTCTGTTTGAGGACGGTGCTTCAACTGATCACTGAACCTGGAAAGACTCAAGGACACCCGCACCATGGAGAAACCATGGAAATGTGGTAGACTGTGGGAAGGGATTCAAATATCCATCTCACCTGGAAATTCATCGACGCAGTCACAGTGGGAGAGCTGTTCATCTGCTCTGTTTGTGGGAAGGGATTCACTCAGTTATCATCCTTGGAGTCACACCAGCGAGTTCACACCGGGGAGAAGCCATTCACCTGCTCCGAGTGTGGCAAGGGCTTCACTCAGTTATCCCACCTGCAGGGACACCAGCGAGTTCACACTGTTCCGAGTGTGGGAAGGGATTCACTCAGTCATCCCACCTGCAGCAACACCAAGTTCACAAGTGCTTCCAGGGGTTGGAATCTGCTGTTAATCACATCCAGGATTGAACCATGTTCATTCTGCCACTTGGTGAAGTGGGAGGGTCGGAGGGTTTCTTTCTGCTGGACTGGCC
The DNA here is from genome assembly GCF_017639515.1 of Carcharodon carcharias. NCBI lineage: Eukaryota > Metazoa > Chordata > Chondrichthyes > Lamniformes > Lamnidae > Carcharodon > Carcharodon carcharias. The sequence goes on from NW_024470624.1 coordinate 3,368,601, forward strand.
GGTCTCACGACTTTGCTTCCAGTGGCTGAGGCTGTTTGAGCCTGAGAGTGCACACTTCCACTGAAATGATCCACAAAAGCTGATGTAAATAGATTTGTTTTATTCTGGATAATAAGTTGTTTTTCCTTACCACTACAGGTAGATCTAAAATAAATACAGAGAGTGCAGGAAAAACTCAGCAGGTCTGGCAGCATCTTTGGAGAGAGAAACAGAGTTAATGTTTCGAGTCCAATATGACTCTTCCTCAGAACTTCAGAGAGGGAGAAATGTGATGGGTTTGATGGTGTTGAGAAAGAGGGGAGGGTCCGGTAGAACAAAAGGGAAAGTCAGGGATTGGTTAGAGTGCAGGCGAGATTTAAATAACCAAAATGTCATGGATCAAAAGGGAATGGGAGAGGTAATGGTCGTAGTAAAGAAACAAAGTATTGGCCCAGAGTAAGTGTTAATGGCAGAATAAAGGACAGCTCTGTCTGAAAACAAAAACATGAAAACAAGATACAGACTGGCACTTGGCAAAAAAAAATCAAAACAGAGGACAGAATTGACAGTTTGAAGTGTTGAACTCAATGTTGAGTCCAGAAGGCTGTAAAGTGCCTCATCGGAGGATGAGGTGCTGTTCGTCCAGCTTGTGTTGGGCTTCTCGGGAACATTGCAGTAGGCCGAGGACAGAAAAATGAGCATGAGAGCAAGGTGGTGAATTATAATGGCAGCAACTGGAAGGTCAGGGTCATGCTTGTGGACTGAGCGGAGGTGTTCCACAAAGAGGGCAGCGAACAGGGGACAGATGAATTAAAGAGAAACCATTTGGGTACAGAACATTGTGCACATCCTTTTACTCTGGTTGTCTTTGTTCCTCAAGTAGTTTTCTGTTTTTTTTAACCACGTTCTGCTTGATTTATAAACTTTTATCAGTAAAAATATTTGATATTTCTGAATTTTTCATGATGAAATTTCTGCACTTCAGGGAAAGTGGGTGAGAGGGGTTGGCAGGCTCTTTAATAGAAGGTGAGTCCCTCTAAGGTAATTGGCAAAGGAGCCAGAGGGGGAGATGAGATTTTATTTTTTGACACAGCGAGTTGTTCTGATCTGCCTGAAAGCAGATTCAACAGTATCTTTCCAAAGGGTAAACACTTTTGAAAGAGAAGAATTTGCAGGGCTGTGGGGAAAGAGCAGAGTAATTGGATGAATCAGAGTCCTTTCAAAGAGATGGCAGGGGCGTGATGGGCTGAATGGACTCCTTCTGCAGCCTGGGAATTTGAGCCTCCTGCTTTTGTGCAGGTTAAAATGAACAGATTTAATTTCAGCCTCTTCCTTGTATCTGTATTTAAAGAGATGGGTTTCTGTTCAGCTCTGAGTGACCGATATAACAATGTCTCCAATCCTCTGTATATTTAAACATGGAACACAGCCTTGCAGGGCCGATTGTAGTCAACAGCCTTCCTGTAGCTCTCTCTGGACGCAGCAAGAAAGTGTTTGACTGCTTAACAATAGCGGTGTCCCCTGAAAATAATTCAAACACCACAACAAAAACAACCTGCATTTATATCGCAAATTTAATGCAGTAAAACTTCCCAGGGAGCTTCACAGGAGCGATTATCAAACCAAATCTGACACTGAGCCATATAAAGAGATATTAAAGAGAAACCATTTGGGTCCAGAACATTGGATCAAAGGTTATGGGGAGAAGGCGGGAGAATGAGGTTGAGAAACTTATCAGCCATGATTGACTGGCGGAGCAGACTCGATGGGCCGAATGGCCTAATTTCTGCTCCTATGTCTTATGGTCTTATTCCTCCTTTTACTCTGGTTGTCTTTGTTCCTCAAGTAATTTTCTATTTCTTTAACCATGTTCTGCTTCATTAATAAACTTTTATCAGTGAAAATATTTGATTTTTCTGAATTTTTCATGATGAGGTTTATGTACTTTAGGGAAAGTAGGTGAGAGGGTTTGACAGGCTCTTTAACAGAAAGTCAGACCCTCTAAGGTAATTGGCAAAGGAGCCAGAGGAGGAGATGAGATTTTATTTTTTGATGCAGCGAGTTGTTCTGATCTGCCTGAAAGTAGATTCAATGATATATTTCCAAAGGCTAAATACTTGAAAGGGAAGAATTTGCAGGACTGTGGGGAAGGAGCAGAGCAGTTGGATGAATCAGAGTCCTTTCAAAGAGATGGCAGGGGCGTGATGGGCTGAATGGACTCCTTCCGCAGCCTGGGAATCTGAGTGTCCTGCTTTTGTGCAGGTTAAAAGGGACAGATTTCATTTCAGCCTCTTCCTTGTATCTGTATTTAAAGAGACGGGTTTCTGTTCAGCTCTGAGTGACCGATATAACAATGTCTCCACTCCTCTGTATATTTAAACATGGAACAAAGCCTTGCAGGGCCGATTAGAGTCAACAGCCTTCCTGTAGCTCTCACTGGACGCAGCAAGAAACTGTTTGACTGCTTAACAATAGCGGCATCCCCTGAAAATAATTCAAACACCACAAGAACAACCAGCATTTATATAGCACCTTTAATGCAGTAAGGCTTCCCAGGGAGCTTCACAGGAGCGATTATCAAACCAAATCTGACACTGAGCCACATAAAGAGATATTAGGTCAGGTGATCCAAAGCTGGGACAAAGAGGCAGGTTTTAAGGAAAGTCTTAAAGGAGGTAAAATAAAAATACCTGGAAAAACTCAGCAGGTCTGACAGCATCTGCGGAGAGGAACACAGTTAACGTTTTGAGTCCATATGACTCTTCAACAGAACTAAGGAAAAATAGAAGAGAGGTGAAATATAAGCTGGTTTAAGGGGTTTTACTTTTATCTTAAAGGAGGAAAGTGAGGTAGGGAGTTGGAGAGGTTTAGGGAGGGAATTCCTGAGCTTGGGACACAAGCAGCTGAAGACACGGCCGCCAATGGTGGAGCGATTAAAATCAGGGTTACACCAGAATGAGAGGAGCACAGATATTTCAGAGGGTTGTAGGGATGGAGGAGATTACAGAGATGGGGAGGGGTGAGATCATGGAGGGATTTGAAAAGAATGGGCCCGATTTTAACTCATTCAAAATCCCATTCACTTTTACAGAGGTAAGATCGGGCCCATCGAGTCTGCACCGACATGTGAGAAACACCTGACCTACCTACTTAATCCCATTTACCAGCACTTGACCCATAGCCTTGAATGTCATAACATGCCAAGTATTCATCCAGATACTTTTTACAGGATGTGAGGCAACCCGCCTCCATCACCCTCCCAGGTAGTGCATTCCAGATTGTCACCACCCTCTGGGTAAAAAAGTTTTTCCTCACATCCCCCCTAAACCTCCTGTCCCTCATCTTGAACTTGTGTCCCCTTGTGACTGACCCTTCAACTAAGGGGAACAGCTGCTCCCTATCCACCCGCTCCATGCCCCTCATAATCTTGTACACCTTGATCAGGTCGCCCCTCAGTCTTCTCTGCTCCAACGAAAACAACCCAAGTCTATCCAACCTCTCTTCATAACTTAAATGTTTCATCCCAGGCAACATCCTGGTGAATCTCCTCTGTACCCCCTCCAGTGCAAACACATCCTTCCTATAATGTGGCAACCAGAACTGCACACAGTACTCCAGCTGTGGCCTCACCTAGGTTCTATACAACTCCAACATGTCCTCCCTACTTTTGTAATCTATGCCTCGATTGATAAAGGCAAGTGTCCCATATGCCTTTTTCACCACCCCACTAACATGCCCCTCTGCCTTCAGAGATCTATGCCAAGGTCCTTTTGTTCCTCAGAAATCCAGGCATTGGTTGGACGGGAGCCAATGTTAGTCAGTGAGCACAGGGGGTGATAGGTGAACGGACTGAGTGTGAGTGGGGACACTTAATTTGCAGATTAACAGAGTAAGCACTGTACTTGAATCAATGTTATTAACGGATTGAATTGAATCAATTAAGAGTCAGATTAACAATATCACAATAACCCAGCATCAGCTCGGTCTGCTTAATACAGAACAGGGTTACACCCAGTGTCCAATATTAGAGGCGGCTGTGGTTGTTGGACGCCTAGTTTCAGGGTCCAGCTAACAAACCCACACCTTCGGAGAACGAGTCTACCCAGGGTATGTTTCTAAAGCCTCCTCACAACACATTGCCTGGTTAGCTCCCATCTGAGAGAATTCTTGCTGCGTTTCAGGATGCTCTCTTCCTTCTGGCTTGGTCAGTTGTGGGGGATCTGGTTCCCTGGCTCCATCCCCACTCTAATCTCACCAGCTTCCATCCCTCATCAACCCAGCCCTGTGCAGAGTGCAGCAAAGACAGGAGCATGGAGTGGAGGGGTAGATCAGCCATGAGCTGACTGAGTGGCCGAGGAGGTCCCCTCCCTAATCTTGCCAGGCTGCGTGTTTTAATGGGGACTGGGATCTGTACTAATGTTTGTCTCTCTCTCTCCTCTCAAAGATTTGACTGGGTTTACATAAAGCTTTTCCATCTCATTTACACATCAAACCCATTTCATCCCCATTTTATTGACGTGATCCAGGCTCGACTTGCTGATTAACTAAACCCCTTCTTACCTTCCAGGTCTGAATAATAAACAGCAGATGTGCCAGATTAAACTGGCTTTCATTTGGGTCCCTCCCAGCTATTGGTTCTCTTACCCAGATATCAAAACAGAATTGGATGGGTACTGGAGGGAAATAAACTTGCAGGGGTACAGTGTTAGGACTGGAGAATGGGACTGACTATATTGTTAAAAAGAGGGTCAGCATGGACTTGATGGGTGGACTGGCCTCCTTCTCTGCCCTGATGATTCTATGACTCTTGTTCCAATTCCTGTGGCGACCGATAACTTATTAAATGAAAGGAATCCCCACGACACCAATGGAAAGAAAACCCATGGACAAGATTTCACCTTTTAAATCTTTTACTGTAATAAACCAACTAAAATCAACACAAACATTAATTAACAGGCGATGGATATTTCAAAGGAAAGGGGAAATTTCACTTTAAATAGTCAATAAAACAAAGGTACATTTCAGGTTGTTATAGGCACCCACATTACTTCCTGCACACATATTGCACCATGGGCAATCTCACAGTCTTTCCAATTGCCCTCCCTATGTCGGATCTCTCACTTCCCACTCAATGGATTTGGCCCTGGAGTCACATTCACCAGCACCATTATTCTATCTGAGGTCCCTGTATATGGTGAACACCAACAAAGTGCACGTCTACAAATGCTCTCTCTCTCTCAAGTCATAACAGTCCTGATGTCACAGAATCCCCAGAGACTCTTCTTCAACCCCTTTAAAAGGTCTGGTCTGGCAAAACAAATAGAAGCAAGGGGTTTTTTCCCAATCCACAACCCCCTGCTCTCCTTGTCTTAAGCTCTCTGCTCTCTGTCCTTTCCAACTGTTTAACACGCAGGGTATCACAGTCCCTACTCTATTCTGAGCCCTGCTTCAACACCAGGTTCTGTTTTGAACTGCTGCTTCTTTTCTTGACTGTATCTGTCAATTGCCCCTGTAACTGAACCTGCTTCAGCAGGGCTCAAACTGTAATTCAATCTGCAATTCACTGTCTGTTTACCCTTGGCTTCTGAGCTATTCATTCCCATAGTGACCGCATGGGCACTTCTTGAAATTAATGACCTCAGAGCGAGGAAATCAATTACTTCTCCTTCAGAAAAATCCCCAGTTTCACTTTGGGTTTAAAGGGGACATTGCCTGAGAAACAACATCCTTTTCCCAGGTACATGAGTCATCACATTTTAACATGATAAAACATTGTAACAACTACCTTTTTACACACTGTACAAATAATGTTTTCCCTTTGTCACATTTTATAATTAAATATATCACCTTGGCAACACTATAAACTTAACTCATAATAAAACCAACCAGCGGATGGGGGGGTGGCGGGTGGTAACTAGCAGGACTTTTCCTTGCCTGTGTTTCACCTGATGCCATAAGACTTCATGGGGTCCGGAGTCAATATTGAGAATTCCCAGGGCAACTCCCTCCTGACTGTATACCACTGTGCCGCCACCTCAGCTGGGTCTGTCCTGCCGGAGGGACAAGACATACCCAGGGATGGTGATGGTGGTGTCTGGGACATTATCTGTAAGGTATGATTCCGTGAGGATGACTATCTCAGGCTGTTGCTTCACTAGTCTGTGGGACAGCTCTCCCAATTTTGGCTCTAGTCCCCAGATGTAAGGAGGACTTTGCAGGGTCGACAGGGCTGGGTTTGCCGTTGTCATTTCCGGTGCCTCGGTCAATACCGGGTGGTCTGTCCGGTTTCATTCCTTTTCATTAGCTTTTTAGCGGTTTGATACAACTGAATGACTCACGAGGGCAGAGTCAACCACATTACTGCAGATCTGGAGTCATATGTAGGCCAGACCAGGTAAGGACGGCAGATTTCCTTCCCTAAAGGACATTAATGAACCAGATGGGTTTTTACAACAATCGACAATGGTTTGTTTCATGGTCCAGATTTTTATTGAATTGAAATTTCACCATCTGCCATGTCCGGATTCGAACCTGGATCCCCTGAGCATTACCCTGGGTGCCTGGATTCCCAGTCCAGTGACAATACCACTCGCAACCGCCTCCCCCTATTTATATGGCTAATCCAGTTCAGTTTCTGGTCAATGATGACCCCCCAGGATGCTGACAGGGAAGCTCAAAACTTCTGCTCCTCTTAGTGAAGATCTGACAGTGCTCTGTACCGGAGAAAATGGTGTTTCCCTAACTCCCACTGCTGGTCTCTCTGTGGGTCCTCAAGGCAGGGACTGCTCACCGGGTACGGTCATCATTACCTCTCTCCAGTGCATCCTTCAGAACAGGGACTGCTCACCAGGTACAGTCATTGTTACCTCTCTCCAGTGCATCCTTCAGGACAGGGATGCTCACCAGGTACGGTTATCATGACCTCTCTCCAATGCCTCCTTCAGGGCAGGGACAGGGACTGCTCACCAGGTACAGTCATTGTTACCTCTCTCCAGAGCCTCCATTTCTGCCAGTTTTTTATGAGCTGCTTTCAGAGGTTTCTTCAATCAGTGGTTCCTTCGATAACACCGATCTGTTTTTTACATTGATGTCTCACTTGCTGCCACCATGTTCGGAGATGTGTCCTTCTATCTCGGACTCTAGGCCTCAAACGTGGCTAGCAGACAGACTGTAGACACACTCTGGTATCTGCTAAACACTTGTTTATTAGTACTACATCCAAACAGGTTACAGAGAAGGCACGTGTTGTTCCAAGACATGATTCTAATCTCTCTCTCGCTCTCTCAGAGAGAGAATCTAACAAGTGACTGACTGATGTCAGTGGTACATCATTCACTACGTCATACATTAGCATTTCCCATCTGTTAACCCTTTCTACTACAGTTTGATCATTGATGTGGTGAACAGCAGCAAGAACAGCAGAATCAAATTCCTGTAATCACTTGTGAACCCACTGGTGCCTCAGCAGGTTGGAAACCTGAGTGAAGCCCTTCCTACACTCAGAGCAGGTGAACGGCCTCTCCCCGGTGTGAACTTGCTGGTGTGTCAGAAGGTGGGATGAATCACTGAATCGCTTCCCACACTTGGAGCAGATGAAGGGCCTCTCCTCAGTGTGAACTCATCGGTATTTCTGCAGTGCAGATGAATCAGTGAATCCCTTCCCACATTCAGAGCAGGTGAAGGGCCTCTCCCCGGTGTGAACTCGTCAGTGTGTCAGCAGTTGGGATGACTGACTGAATCCCTTCCCATACACGGAGCAGGTGAATGGTCTCTTCCCAGTGTGAACTCGCTGATGTATCAGCAGGTAGGATGAATCAGCGAATCCCTTCCCACACTCAGAGCAGGTGAACGGCCTCTCCCCAAAGTGAATTCTCTGGTGTCTCCGCAGAGCAGACGAACGGCTAAATCCCTTCCCACATTCACTGCAGATGAACAGCCTTTCTCCAGTGTGAACTCGCTGGTGCATCAGCAGGTTGGATGAATCGCTGAATGTCTTCCCACGCTCAGAGCAGGTGAATGGCTTCTCCCTGGTGTGACTGCGTCGATGTGTTTCCAGTGCAGATGGGGTATGGAATCCCTTCCCACGATCCCCACTTTTCCAGTTTCTCCATGGTGTGGGTGTCCTTGTGTCTCTCCAGCTTCAATGATCAGTTGAAGCCTCACCCACAGACAGTCTCTCCCCACTGTGAATGGTGCGATGGGGAACACCCTCATTCGGGTATGTGTGTCTCGGTGCTTTTCCAGTGCCAGCGATGTTAAATCCTTTTAAGCAGACAGAGCAGACAAACACTTCCCCTTCCACATTCAAAGGCTGATGATATTCAGGTCCTAATAAATCAAGCGACTCTGTCAGATCTTGACATGACAATTGGTTTGAGATTTCTGTTGCAAATCCTCCCTTTCTAATATCCTGTAAAAGGAGTTTACAAAAGTCATCGCTGTCAGTAGATAAAAATTCAGAACAGACAATTCTAGTTTCTGTGGATCATTCTTTCCTTTTTTACCCCAACAGTCATCCCAGACACTCTTCCTCCATTCTCACTCTACTGGGCCTAACATTCACCCTCCCAGTTCTCCTGAAGGTGCTGATTCAAGCTGATGTACAGATCCATACATACAAATGCACAAACATATGAACATACGAATTAGGAGCAGGAGTTGGCCACTTGCCCCCTCAAGCTTGCTCCATATACTATAAGATCATGACTGATCTGAATGTAACCTCAACCTCGCATTACTGCCCACCAACAATAACCTTTCACCCCCTTATTAATCAAGAATCTATCTAGCTGTGCATTAAAAATGTTCAAAAACTCTGCTTCCATCACCTTTTGAGGAAGAGGGCTCCAAAAGCTCACCACCCTCTGAGAGAAAAAATTTCTCCTCAGCTCTGTCTGAAATGAGTGACCCCTTATTTTTAAAGTGACCCCTAATACTAAATTCTCCTACAAGAGGAAACATCATCTCCACATCCACCCTGCCAAGACCCCTCAGGATTTTAAAGGTTTCAATTAAGTCGCCTCTTACTCTTCTAAATTCCAGTGGATACAAGCCTAACCTGTCCAGCCTTTCCTCAAAAGACAACCCGCCCATTCCTGGTAATAGTCCCATAAACGTTCTCTGAATTGCTTCTCATGCTTTTACATCTTTCTTATATAAGGAGACCATCACTGTACACAGCACTCCAGATGTGGTCTCACCAGTGCCCTGTACAACTGAAGCATAACCTCCCTACTTTTGTATTCAATTCCCCTCACAATAAATGATAACATTCTATTAGCTTTCCTAATTACTTGCTGTGCCTGAATATTACCTTAAGTGATTCATGCACTAGAACACCCAGATCTCTCTGAATTTCAAAGCTCTGCAATTTCTCACCTTTTAGATAATATGCTCCTTTTTCATTCTTCCTGCCAAAATGAACGGTTTCACATTTGCCCACATTATACTCCACTTAACTGATCTTTGCCCACTCACTTGACCTATATATGTCACTTTGTAGCCTCCTTACATCCTCTCTACAATTTACTTTCCTATCTATCTTTGTGTCATCAGCAAATCTAGCCACCATTCCTTTGGTCCCTTTATCTAATTCATTTATATAAATTGTAAAAAGTTGAGGCTCCAGCACTGATCCCTGTGGTACACCACTTGTCACATCCTGCCAACCAGAAAAAAATTGGTTGAACATGATTTCAATTTTACAAAACCATGTTGACTCTGCTTGATTGCCTTGAATTTTTCTAAGTGCCCTACTATAACATCTTTAATAGTAGCGCCTAACATTTTCCCTGTGACAGATATATAGTCACTGCTTCATGTCATGGACACAGAGACCTGAAAATCTTTATGCAGGCCGCTAGCCATATATATGTGTATATACTGGACCACAAATGTGTGCAATATGCACTATATTACTTGATCAGAGATACAGAGGGGATGCATGGAAGAACATTATTTAGGAGCGAGTTGTAATTACCTCAAACTTGCTGCCTGTAAGGGTGCTGGAAGGGGAGATGATCAATGATGTCAACACAAAATTGTACGGTCACTTGAAGGAAATATACTCACAGGGGAAGGGGTCCGACTGGTTTATTATACAGAGAGTTGGCCATGGACTCACCTTGATGAATGGACTCCTTCTGTGCTGTAATGACTCTATGACTGGAAATTCATAATGTAGCAACATTACTATTTTCAAATACTAGAAATAATAATCAATTAAATGTATTACAGACCCATAAATAATATATCTCATATGTATCAAATAACAACACTAGGCATATCTCTGTCCTGTATTAATTCACTGTCCCTTTAAATGTCAGCCATCTCCTGGGGAAATCACCCCTTTAACTGTGAACATTCGGAAAGAGACCATCCTTTTAGCCAGACAAATAAATGTGTCAAGCTGAGGAAGCAAAGGATGTCAATGTCTTTAAGGGAGAGAGAGAGACACCTGGGCCAACATTTCCAGAGTCTGCGACCTCCCTGGATTCACTTCCTTACCCTTCAGTTCCTGCAAGTCAACAATTTGCCCCCAGAATGAGAAAAGAAATGGAAAGGGGGAGAAAAGAAAGTGTTTCACTCAGATGTTGGACACAGGAGGAAATTTTAGTCCGTGTGAAGCTCAATCTTCATTCATAGAAAGCCCGTGCTCTGATTGGCTGGAGGACCAGAGTCGTTCCGGTCCTCCAAGTATTCCCATTGGTTAATCACTCCCCCGCACATGCGCCGATTCCCCCGCCCTTGGACATGCGCAGTCCCGGGCCTCCCGACCTCGCGGCAAATAGAGCGGTTTCCCGAGCGCGAAGGGATTGTGGGAGCTGCTGCCGCCATTACTCATCCGAAGCCAGTCTCCAACCCCTTTGACTGGGATCGAATGTGGAGGTCGGGGGCGCAGTGATACCGCCCTGACACATGTACAAGTATATGTGAGTAGTCACTAGATTTGATTGTGACGCTCCCTTAGCACAACAGTTTGTTAACTTCAGGTGTCAAGGTTTAGACACTTGGGTGACATATTGGGGAGAGTAATAGGTGAGTGTGAACCTGAACCCGGGAGTCAGCACCTTCAGGGGTGGAGAATTGGGGGGAAAGTAGGAGGGAGATAATAGGATGAATCAGTGTTTAATTAAATAGGGGGAGGGAGTGTGTGGGGGGCAGAGATTTATAGCTCAAGAGGCAGTGGGATGGTGACATTGTCAGTGGACAGGTATTTCAGAGACCCCGGGTTATTCTCTGGGGACCCGAGTTCGAATGTCACCATGGCAGTTGGCAAAATTTGATTTCAACAAATACCTGGAGTTTAAGGTTTGATGCTGACAGTGAAACCATTGCCAATTGTTGCAAAAACCCTTCTGATTCCATAAGGAAATCTTCTGTCCTTACCCAGTCTGGCCTACATGTGACTCCAGGCCCACAGCAATGCGGTTGACTCGTAATTGCCCTCTGAACAAGGGCAATTTGTTATGAGCCACCCACATACCAGAAACGACTGAGGATAAAGGGAGTGGGATGTTCTATGACATAATCTTGAACAACTTGATCAATTTCTGCTTCAAAATGATCCTTGGACCTTGACCTTGAACCCGCAATGGACTATGTCAGAGGTAAAGGCGATACTGGGCTCAATTACATTGAAAATACAGCACAGAAACAGGACGTTTTGTTACATTTTGTAACATTGAAGGTGATATATTAATACAGGTTGTTGTTTTATTGAAGGCTGACTCTTAAACTCCCTCACTGCCCCCTAACTCAAAGACCCCGGTGATGAACAGTCTGATCAACAATCTCATTTCCACAGCCCAGCCCAGATCAGCCATTCTCAGTGAATCTCCTCTCCTCAGGCCCCCTTGTGACTCTGTCCCTGCTCTCTCACTGTGCTGAGTTCAGGTGTGAACAAAGCATTTTTGTCTTCAGATTTTCACTCTGAAAGGTTTAATGCACCAGGAGACGATGAATAGGCTGGGTCACTTCACTCTTGGAAAGACAAGGCTGAGGGCTAATGGGTTTTTTTTTATCATTCTGAAAGGTTTTGATAGACACAGAGAATGTTTCCACTTGTAGGAGGGAGAGCAAAACTAGAGGCCATCAGCATAAGGTAGTGACTCATTAATCTAATCGGGAATTCAGGAGAAACTTCTTTCCCAGAGAGCAGTGAGAATGTGGAACTCGCTACCACAGGGAGTGGTGGAGGTGAATAACCTGGATACATTTAAGGGGAAGCTGGGTAAACACATGGGGGAGAAATGAACAGAAGGATTCACTGAGAGTGAGATGAGAAAGAATGAGAGGAAACTCAAGTGAAGTATAAACACTGACATGGATTGGGTGGGCTGAATACCTGTTTTTATCTGTATATTCAGTGTAATTGAATCTGGTATTACCTTTAACTCTGACATAATCAATTCTAGGTTAAAGAGAAACAGTTTAACTCACTTAAGAACATTTCAGCTCATTGTTTCCAGTTATTGTCCAATCACTGCCTCTTGTCAGTCAGGTGTCCGAGTGAGGAGCCAAGACATTGAATTCAAATACAAACATCTCGTGATTGGTTCCAATATAACTTTGAAGAGCAGATCTTTTGAAAATGGACGGAAACTATTTAAATTTACTGGGCCCCAGTCATTTCCTAAAACAATTATTATTTAACAGCCAGTCTTTTAAATATTGGAGAGTCTGTTTCATCCAGCACAACGCAGCCCACTTTAATGGCAGCCCAACCTCCACCTTCAATACTCACCCCCACCACCAGTGCAGGACAGTGGCTGCAGCGTGTACCATCTACAAGATGCACTGCATTGACTCACCGAAGCTGCTTCAACATCACCTTCCAAACCCACTACCTCTACCATCTCGAATAGCAACAGACACATGGGATCAGCATCAGTTGAGATTCCCCTCCGAGTGGCGCCCCATCCTGACTTGGATCTCTATTGTTCAGGAAGGGATGCGCGAGAGGAGCCAACAGTTGAAGGGAAGCGCGAGAGGAGCTGGGAGTTGAAGAGAAGCGCGAGAGGAGTCGGGAGTTGAAGAGTCACCAGCTGCAGATCCTGGAAGCCCGGGTTTCGGAGTTGAAGCGGCGGCTGGGAACACTGGAGCATCCGCGAGGTGGAGAGTATCATGGATAGAAGGTATAGAGAGGGGAATGGCCTCTCAGGGATAAGCAGCAACAGCCAAATTCGTTACATCACGGTTGGCTCTGCTGCACAGGGGAGGAGTAAAAAGTGTGGGAATGCAATAGTTAAAGGGGATTCAATTGTAAAGGGAATAGATAGTGGTTTCTGTGGCCGCAAATGAGACTCCAGGATGGTATGTTGCCTCCCTGGTGCAAGGGTCAAGGATATCTCAGAGCGGCTACAGGACATTTTGAAGGGGGAGGGTGAACAGCCAGTGGTCGTGGTACACGTTGCTACAAACGACAGAGGTAAAATTCTAGAGTCCATTATTAAAGATGTAATAACTGCGCACGTGGAAAACAGTGGCAGAATCGGGCAGAGTCAGCATGGATTTATGCAAAGGAAATCATGCTGACAAATCTACTGGAATTTTTCGAGGATGTAACTGTAGAGTTGATGAGGGGGAGCCAATGGATGTGGTTTATTTGGACTTTCAGAAGGCTTTCAACAAAGTCCCACATAAGAGATTGGCATATAAAATTAAAGTGCATGGGATTGGGGGTCATGTATTGAGGTGGATAGAAAACTGGTTGGCAGACAGGAAACAAGGAGTAGGAATAAATGGGTCTTTTTCCAAATGGCAGGCAGTGACTAGTCGGGTACCGCAGGGATCGGTGCTGGGACCCCAGTAATTCACAATATATATTAAAGATTTAGATGAGGGACTTAAAAGTAATATCTCCAAATTTGCGGATGACACAAAGCTGAGTGGGAGGGTGAGCTGTGAGGAGGATGCAGAGATGCTTCAGTGTGATTTGGACAAGCTGAGTGAGTGGGCAAATGCATGGCAGATGCGGTATAATGTGGATAAATGTGAGGTTATCCATTTTGGTAGCAAAAACAGGAAGGCAGATTATTATTTGAATGGCTATAAATTGAGAGACGGGAATATGCAACGAGGCCCGGGTGTCCTTGTACACCAGTCGCTGAAGGTAAGCATGCAGGTGCAGCAGGCGGTAAAGAAGGCAAATGGTATGTTGGCTTTCATAGCCAGAGGATTCGAGTACAGGAACAGGGATGTCTTGATGCAATTGTATAGGACCTTGGTGAGACCGCACCTGGAATATTGTGTGCAGTTTTGGTCTCCTTATCTGAGGAAGGATGTACTTGCTATAGAGGGAGTGCAGCGAAGGTTTACCTGACTGATTCCTGGGATGGTGGGATTGACATGTGAGGAGAGATTGAATCGATTAGGATTATATTTGCTGGAGTTCAGAAGAATGAGGGGGGATCTCATAGAAACCTATAAAATTTGAACAGGACTAGACAGGATAGATGCAGGAAGGATGTTCCCGATGGTGGGGAATCCAGAACCAGGGGTCACAGTCTGAGGATATGGGGTAGACCCTTTAGGACTGAGATGAGGATAAATTTCTTCACCCAGAGAGTGGTAGCCTGTGGAATCCGTTACCACAGAAAGTAGTTGAGACCAAAACATTGTATGTTTTTAAGGAGTTAGATATAGCCCTTGGGGTGAAAGTGATCAAAGGGTATGGGGAGAAAGCGGGAGCAGGCTATTGATTTGGATGATCAGCCATGACCATAATGAATGGAGGACCGGGCTCGAGGAGCCTTCTCCTGCTCCTAGTTTCGATGTAAAAAAGTGATGAGGTCCTCAAAGCAGAATATAGGAAGTTAGGAAGAAAGTTGAAAAGTAGGACCTCAAAGGCAGTGATCTCAGGATTACTACCAGTGCCATGTGCTAGTCAGAGTAGAAATAGCAGGATATATTGGATGAATACATGGCCAAAGAGATGGTGCTAGGGCGAGGGTTTCAGATTCCTGGGACATTGGGACCGGTTCTGGGCAAGGTGGGACCAATACAAACTGGCCAGGTTACACCTGGGCAGGACCAGGATTGATGTCCTAGGGGTAGCATTTGCCAGAGTGGCTGGGGAGGGTTTAAGCTAAAACGGCAGGGGGATGGGAACCTATGCAAGGAGTCAGAGGAGGAGGAATCAAGGACATAAACAAAAGACAGAAAGGAGAATCAAAAAAGTGATAGGCCGAGAAATCAAGGGCAAGAATCAAACAGGGCCTCAGTGAAACATAGTGGGAATGGGACAAGTAATGTTAAAATGACAAGCCTTAAGGCTTTGTGCCTTAACGCAAGGAGCATTCACAATAAAGTGAATGAATTAAACATGCAAATAGATGTAAACAGGCATGATATGGTCAGGTTACGGAGACATGATTACATGGTGACCAGGGATGGGAACTGAACATCCAGGGGTATTCAGTATTTAGGAAGGACAGACAAAAAGGAAAAGGCGGTGGAGTTGCATTGCTGGTTAAAGAGGAAATTAACTAATATTAGCTCTGACAATGTGGAATCTGTATGAGTAGAGCTGAGAAACACTAAGGGGCAAAAAGCGTTAGTGGGTGTTGTATATAAACCCCCAACCTCTAGTGGTGATGTTGGGAATGGGACAAGGAATTAAACAGGAAATTAGAGATGCATGCAATAAAGGAACATCTGTAATTATGGGTGACTTTAATCTGCATATAGATTGGGCAAATCAAATTAATAACAATACTGTAGAGGAAGAATTCCTGGAGTGTATACGGGATGGTTTTCTGGGCCAATACGTTGAGGAACCAATGAGAGAACAGGCTATTCTAGACTGGGTATTTTGTAATGAGAAAGGAATAATTGGCAATCGAGGTGTGTGAGGCTCCTTGGGGATGGGCGACCATAATATGATAAATTTCTTCATCAAGATAGAGAGTGATGTAGTTGATTCTGAGACTAGGATCCTGAATCTGAATAAAGGAAACTACATTTATATGAGGTGCAAGTTGGCTATGATGGATTGGGAAATGTTACTTAAAGGGATGAGCTCAGTCAGTCTCATACTCTCACCTCTGAGTCTGAAGGTTATGGGTTCAAGTCCCCACTCCAGAGACTCGAGTCCCCCATAATCCAGGGCTGGCAGTCTTTCAGTCTTCAGCTGCCAGGTTTCTAAACTCTGGAATTCCCTCCCTTAACTCCTCCACTTCTCTCTCCTCTTTTTAGACTCTGCTTAAAACCTACCTTTTCTTCTCTCACATCAAGGTCTCGATAAACTGTGTCCCCAAAACAAAGCTGATTTATTTGACATTTTCCCAGAATATTAATCTCCAGTCCAGTTACAGGGGTTATTAAAATCAACAGAACCAAACCCCAACTGTCAGAATGAACATCATTCAGTCCTGGTTGTAATTAGCAGCAGCATTAACAGCAGAATCCAGCCCCTGGAGTGAACAATGGACTCACTGGTGTGTCAGGAGCTGGGATGAGTGAGTGAATCCGTTCCCACACACGGAACATTTAATCAGCCTCTCGCCAGTCTGAACCCACGGCTGGGCCAGCAGGCTGGAAGACTGAGTGACTCCATTCCCACATATGGTGCAGGTGAACGCCCTCTCCCCGGTGTGAGTCACATATATGTAATCGAGCTGGATGAGGAAGTAAATCCCTTTCCTTCTCCTTCAATCTGACCCACACCGTCATGACCTGCACCACAGGTAGAACAAGGAGGCAGGTCCAGAATCCACCCCAGCCTGAATGCGGATCGAGCTCCGTGTTCTTGGCACCAATCTGATCTGCCCCCCACCATCCAGGCAACTGAGCTGACCAGCCCCCATCTATCACAAGGAATGAGAGTTGCTGCTGAAATAAACACTGTTAAGCACAATTTACAGTCTGGAACTGTGGATAGTGATGATCGCAGCTTCAATTTCTTTCCATCATGTGGCTGAGCAGAAATCTCTCCCACTCTTACTGCCTGTCATTGATGTGTGTTGGAAGGCTTTACAAGTTGATGCTAAACCTGTTTGGCTGCATCGTGAAGATATTTTCCTTGGCCATCAAGTCCTGGACTGGGACTTAAACTGGGAGCTTCAGACTCAGAGGCAGGGACAGTACCCTTTGCCCCACAAGACCTCCCCCGGTACCCATTGCCCTCGCCAATATGTCACCCAGCTATCTACATCTTTACAGAAAGAGAGTCATATTCTATTCGAAACATTAACTCGTTTCTCTCTTCACAGATGATTCCAGACCTGTTGAGTGTCTCCAGCAGATTCTGTTTCTGTTTCAGTCGAAGTGTTTATACTCGAAATCCCTGTTTTGCTAAGGGGACATCACAATCAAATCCAGTGACTACCCACATGTACTTTGTGTCAGGATGGGGTCACTGTGTCCCCCACCCCCACTTTCCATCCCAGTCCCAGGTGTTTGGAGACCGGGCTCCGGATGAGTAATGGCGGCCGCATCTCCCACAATTCCACGCGCTGGGGAAGCTGCTCTATCCGCCGCGCGGGCGGGCGGCCCAGGACTGCGCATGTCCGAGGGGAGGGTAAGCTGCGCATGTGCGGGGGAGAGTCCACCCCTTCCCTTCATGCTGAGGGTTCTCCCAATGGGAAAAGTTGATGGACTGGACGAACTCTGGCCAATCAGAGCGCGGGCTTTGTGTGAATGACGATTGAGTTTCACACAGAGTCAAACTTTCTCCTGTGTCCAACATCTATGAGTAAAACAAAAACAGAATTACCTGGAAAAACTCAGCAGGTCTGGCAGCATCGGCGGAGAAGAAAAGAGTTGACGTTTCGAGTCCTCATGACCCTTCGACAGAACTTGAGTTCGAGTCCAGGAAAGAGCTGAAATATAAGCTGGTTTAAGGTGTGTGGGGGGGAGCGGAGAGAGAGAGAGAGGTGGAGGTGGGGGGTGTGGTTGTAGGGACAAACAAGCAGTGATAGAAGCAGATCATCAAAAGATGTCAACGACAATAGAACACATAGGTGTTAAAGTTGGAGATATTATCTAAACGAATGTGCTAATTAAGAATGGATGGTAGGGCACTCAAGGTATAGCTCTAGTGGGGTTTTTTTTATAATGGAAATAGGTGGGAAAAGGAAAATCTTTATAATTTATTGGGGGAAAAAAAAGGAAGGGGGAAACAGAAAGGGGGTGGGGATGGGGGAGGGAGCTCACGACCTAAAGTTGTTGAATTCAATATTCAGTCCGGAAGGCTGTAAAGTCCCTAGTCGGAAGATTTTCTCAGTGATCTGTGAGTAAAACACTTTCTTTTTTCCCCCTTTCCATTTATTTTCTTATTCTGCGGGTAAATTGTTGGCTTGCAGGAACCGAAGGGAAAGAAAGTGAATCCAGGGAGGGTGCAGACTCTGGAAAGGTTGGCCCAGATCTCTCTCTCTCTTAAAGACATTGACATCCTTTGCTCCCTCAGCTTGACACATTTATTTGTCTGGCTAAAAGGATGGTCTCTTTCCTAATGTTTACAATTAAAGGGGTGTTTCCCCAGGCTGACATTCAGGGGGACAGTAAGTTAATATAGGACAGAGACATAAAAACAAAAAACTGCGGATGCTGGAAATCCAAAACAAAAACAGAATTACCTGGAAAAACTCAGCAGGTCTGGCAGCATCGGCGGAGAAGAAAAGAGTTGACCATTCGACAGAACTAGGTGAATCCCAGGAAGGGGTGAAATATAAGCTGGTTTAAGGTGGTGGCGGGTGGGTTGGGTGGGGGGAGAGAAGTGGAGGGGTGTGGTGTGGTTGTAGGCAAAAGCAGTGATAGAAGCAGATCATCAAAAGATGTCACATACAGCAGAACAAAAGAACACATAGGTGTCGAAGTTGGTGATATTATCTAAACGAATGTGCTAATTAAGAATGGATGGTAGGGCACTCAAGGTATAGCTCTAGTGGGGGTGGGGGGAGCATAAAAGATTTAAAAATATTTAAAAATAATGGAAATAGGTGGGAAAAAGAAAAATCTATATAATTTATTGGAAAAAAACAAAAGGAGGGGGGAAGAAACAGAAAGGGGGTGGGGATGGAGAAGGGAGGTCAAGATCTAAAGTTGTTGAATTCAATATTCAGTCCAGAAGGCTGTAAAGTGCCTAGTCGGAAGATGAGGTGTTGTTCCTCCAGTTTGCGTTGGGCTTCACTAGAACAATGCAGCAAGCCAAGGACAGACATGTGGGCAAGAGAGCAGGGTGGAGTGTTGAAATGGCAAGCGACAGGGAAGTTTGGGTCATTCTTGCGGACAGACCGCAGGTGTTCTGCAAAGCGATCGCCCAGTTTACGTTTGGTCTCCAATGTAGAGGAGACCACATTGGGAGCAACGAATGCAGTAGACTAAGTTGGGGGAAATGCAAGTGAAATGTTGCTTCACTTGAAAGGAGTGTTTGGGCCCTTGGACAGTGAGGAGAGAGGAAGTGAAGGGGCAGGTGTTACATCTTTTGCGTGGGCATGGGGTGCTGCCATAGCTGGGGGTTGGGGAGTAGGGGGTGATGGAGGAGTGGACCAGGGTGTCCCGGAGGGAACGATCCCTATGGAATGCCGCCAGGGTGGGGTGAAGGGAAGATGTGTTTGGTGGTTGCATCATGCTGGAGTTGGCTGAAATGGCGGAGGATGATCCTTTGAATGTGGATGCTGGTGGGGTGATAAGTGAGGACAAGGGGGACCCTATCATGTTTCTGGGAGGGAGGAGAAGACGTGAGGGCGGATGCGCGGGAGATGGGCCAGACACGGTTGAGGGCCCTGTCAACGACCGTGGGTGGAAAACCTCGGTTAAGGAAGGAGGACATGTCAGAGGAACTGTTTTTGAAGGTAGCATCATCGGAACAGATGCGACAGAGGCGAAGGAACTGAGAGAATGGGATGGAGTCCTTACAGGAAGCGTGGTGTGAGGAGCTGTAGTCAAGGTAGCTGTGGGAGTCAGTAGGCTTGTAATGGATATTGGTGGACAGTCTATCACCAGAGATTGAGACAGCGAGGTCAAGGAAGGGAAGCCTCCGCATTCAAAGGATCATCCTCCGCCATTTCCGCCAACTCCAGCATGATGCCACTACCCAACACATCTTCCCTTCACCCCCACTGTCGGCATTCCGTAGGGATCGTTCCCTCCGGGACACCCTGGTCCACTCCTCCATCATCCCCTACTTCCCAACCCCCACCTATGGCACCACCCCATGCCCACGCAAAAGATGTAACACCTGCCCCTTCACTTCCTCTCTCCTCACCGTCCAAGGGGCCAAACACTCCTTTCAAATGAAGCAACATTTCACTTGCATTTCCCCCAACTTAGTCTACTGCATTCGTTGCTCCCAATGCAGTCTCCTCTACATTGAAGAGACCAAACGTGAACTGGGCGACTGCTTTGCAGAACACCTGCGGTCTGTCCGCAAGAATGACCCAAACCTCCCTGTCGCTTGCCATTTCAACACTCCACCCTGCTCTCTTGCCCACATGTCTGTCCTTGGCTTGCTGCATTGTTCCAGTGAAGCCCAACGCAAACTGGAGGAACAACACCTCATCTTCTGACTAGGCACTTTACAGCCTTCCAGACTGAATATTGAACTCAACAACTTTAGGTCTTGACCTCCCTCCTCCATCCCCACCCCCTTTCTGTTTCTTCCCCCTTCCTTTTGTTTTTTTCCAATAAATTATATAGATTTTTCTTTTACCCACCTATTTCCATTATTTTTAAATATTTTTAAATCTATTATGCTCCTCCCACCCCCACTAGAGCTATACCTTGAGTGCCCTACCATCCATTCTTAATTAGCACATTCGTTTAGATAATATCACCAACTTCGACACCTATGTGTTCTTTTGTTCTGCTGTCTGTGACATCTTTTGATGATCTGCTTCTATCACTGCTTTTGCCTACATGCACACCACACCCCTCCACTTCTCTCCCCCCACCCAACCCACACCCCACCACCTTAAACCAGCTTATATTTCACCCCTTCCTGGGATTCACCTAGTTCTGTCGAAGGGTCATGAGGACTCGAAACGTCAACTCTTTTCTTCTCCGCCGATGCTGCCAGACCCGCTGAGTTTTTCCAGGTAAGTCTGTTTTTGTTTAGGACAGAGACATGTCTAAGATAAAAGCAAAAAACTGCAGATGCTGGAAATCTGAAACAAAAACAGAAAATGATGGAAAAGTTCAGCAGGTCTAACAGCCTCTGTGGAGAGAAAAAAAAAGAGTAAACGTTTCAAGTCCTTTTGACTCTTTCGATATGTCTAATGTTATATGGTACATATTAGATATATTATTTGTGGTTCTGGAATGAGCTACATTTTATTATTTCTAGTCTTGTAAAATAGTACTGTAACTAGGTTATATATTTTCAGTCATAGAGTCATTACAGCACAGGAGGAGTCCATCTGGCAACTGAATCTACGCCGACTCTCTGTAAAGCAATCCAGTCAGTCCCATTCCCCCTCTATTTCCCTGATCCCCTGCTTATTTCCTTCAAGCTTATTTCCTTCAAGTGTCCATCCAGTTTGATTTCTGGAATCATTGATTGTCTCTGCTTCCACCATCCTCGTAGGCTGCGAGTTCAAGGTCATGACTCATCTGAAACAGATGGAAATGGGTTTGTACTCGAAAGAGTTACATTTTGTTCACGCTTGGCCTAAATAGCCAAGTGGTTATGGTACTGGGCTTGTAACCCCAAGATCAAGAGTTCAAGGTCATGACCGCCTGCTCCCTCACATTGACCCTGTGTCTTAACCAAGTGATACTGTCCCAACAATGATGCAGGAAGATTTTCAGATCTCTGTGTCCAGGGGAATAAGCAATCAGCATTGATCTGTCGATCAGCATGAATCAGCACCTTCAGGAGAATTGGGAGGGTGTATATTAGGTACAGCAGAGTGAGAATGGAGGAAGTGTGTGTGGGATGGAGATTTACAGCTTTTTGGGGAACAATAGGGGAAAGAATGTTGCACAGAAACTAGAATTGCTATTCTGAATTTCTCTCCTGTACTGGGAGTAATGACTTTTGTAATCTCCTTTTATAATGGATAAGAAGAGGAGTATTTTCAGAGAGAAATTTCATGCAAAACATCACATTTAGATCTGACAGTCATTCAATTCATGGGAACCGAACATCATCAGCCTTTGAATCAAGAAGGAGAAATGTTTTTTTGTTCTGTCTGCTTTGAAAGGTCTTAAACATCAGTGTGACTGGATAAGCACTGAGACCACACACACCCCAGTTGGAGTGTTCCAATGCACTGACTTGTGGAAGGAGCTTTAACCAGTCACACAGTCTTAAAAAACATCACCATTGACAGCGGGAAGAGACTGTACACGTGTCCTGTGTGTGAACAACGCTACGACAGATTGTCAAACCTGGAAAGACACAAGGATAGGCGCACCATGGAAATGTAGGGACTGTGGGAAGGGATTCCAAGTACTCATCCAAGCTGAAAACTCATCAACGCAATCACACCAGGGAGAGGCCATCCATCTGCTCTGAGTGTGGGAATGGATTTACTCAGTTATCCATCCTGCTGACACACCAGCGAGTTCACACCGGGGAGAGGCCATTCACCTGCTCTGAGTGTGGGAAGGGATTCAGAGATTCATCCCACCTGCTGACACACCAGCGAGTTCACACCGGGAAAAGGCCTTTCACCTGCTCCGAGTGTGTGATGGGATTTAAGCAGTTTTCCCACCTCCTACGACACCATGTCACTCACACGACTGAGAGATCGTTTAAATGCTCAGACTGTGGAAGTGGCTTCAAAAGCTCTAGGGAACTGGAGAGCCACCAGCGCATTCACACTGAGAAGAGACCTTTTAGCTGCTCTGAGTGTGGGAAGGGATTCATTGAATCATCCAGCCTGCTAAGACACCATTGAGTTCACACCAGGGAGAGGCCGTTCACCTATTCTGAGTGTGGGAAGGGATTTAATCAGTTATCCAACCTGCTGAGACACCAGCGAGTTTACAAGTGATTCCAGGGGTTGGATTCTGCTGTTATTGCTGCTGTTAATCACATCCAGGACTGAACCATGTTCATTCTGACACGTGGTGAAGTGGGAGGGTCGGAGGGTTTCTTTCTGCTCGACTGGCCGGTCTCACAACTTTGCTTCCAGTGTCTGATGCTCTTTGAGCCTGGGAGTGCACATTTCCACTGAAATGATCTATAAACCCTGATGAAGGACATTTATCTTATCCTGGAGAGTAAATTGTGTTTTTCCTACCACTAAAGGTAGATCTAAAATAAATACCTTTGTCTCTGTTCCATTGAGTCTACAGCACAGGACCAGGCTAACCATCTCAATTGGTCTCTGTCAGTATTTATGCTCCACATGAGCCTCCACCCACCCCTCTTCATCTCCCCCATCAGCATATCCTTCTATTCCTTTCTCCCTCATGTATGTATCTAGCTTCCCCTTAAATGTATTCATGCCATACACCTCAACCACTCGCTGTAGTAGTGATTTCCACATTCTCACCACTCGCTAGGTGAAGAGGTTTCTCATGAAATCCCTATTAGATTATTGAACCCCTTCATCATCTTAAAGACTTCCATCAGGTCACCCTTCAGTCTTCTCTTTTCTCGAGAAAAGCAGCCCCAGCCTTTCCTGAGGATTAAATGCTCTCAGTTCTGGTATCTTTGTTGCCCCTTCTCCAGTGCCTCTATTTCCTTTTTCTAAATGGAGATCACATATGTTGACAGTACTCCCAGTGTGGTCTAACCATGGTTCAAAACAAGTTGAATATAACCTCCCTACTTTTCAATTCTATCCCTCTAGAATGGAGCCCTAAATCTGGGCCCCACTCTTTTGGAAAGATATGAAGTTCTTCGAGAGGGTGCAGAGGAGATTGATGAGAATGGCACCAGGGATGAAGGACTTCAGTTAGTTGGAGAGACTGGAGCAGCTGAAATTGTTCTTTTTAGCACACAGAGTCAGTCTATTTCTGTCAATGCCGGCTCACTGCAGAGCAAACTAGTCAATCCCATTTCCTCGTTCTATCCCTGTTGCCCTGAAAATGTATTTCCCACAACCGCCCATCCAGTTTCCTTTTGAAACCATTCACTGTCTCTGCTTTCACCCACCTCGCAGACAGCGAGTTCCCTGTCATCACCACTCACTGTGTAAAAACGTTCCTTCTAATTTCACACCCATATCATTTCATTTTCATTCTTTCATGCGATGTGGGTGTCACTGGCCGGGCCAGCACTTGTTGCCCCTCCCTAATTGCCCCTTGAGAAGGTGGTGTTGAGCTGCCTTCTTGAACCGCCACAGTCCATGTGGTGTAGGTACACCCACAGTGCAGTTAGGGAGGTAGTTCCAGGATTTGACCCAGTGCCAGTGAGGGAACAGTGACATAGCTATATCTCCTGTACAAAACCTGTGTCCCCCACCTCGTCCTTGTACCATCAGCTGATGGGAACATCTTTTCTTTGTCCACCTTATCTAAACCTGTCATAATCTTGTACACCTCTATCAAATCTCCCCTCAACCTCTTTTGCTCCAAGGAGAACAACCCCAGCTTCTCCAACCTAACCTTGTGGTTAAAATCCCTCATTCCTGGAACCATTCTGGTAAATCTCTTCTCCACCCTCTCAGGGACCTTCACATCCTTCCTAAGTGTGGTGACCAGAATTGGTCTCAATACCCTAGTTGTGGCCTAACCAGAGCTTTATAAAAGTTCAGCAAAACTTCCCTGCTTTTGTTCTCAACCCCTCTATTTCTGAAGCCCAAGATCCCATGTGCTTTGCAAATTCCTCTCTCACTCTGTCCTGCCACCTTCAATGATCTCTGTACATGAATCCCCAGGTCCCTCTGCCCCTACTCACTCTTTAGAACTGTGCCATTAAGTCTATATTTCCTCTCCCTATCCCCTCTGCCAAATCATATTACCTCACACTTCTCTGTATGAAATTCCATCTGCCATTTCAGAGAATGTTGAGGGGGAAATTTAAGTATTAAACTAAACATACAGAGAAGAGGTGACACTGCTTTCTTTGATATGTCACCCACAATTGAAGATGATCCCCTCCCTTTCAATGCACAAGAGGCCCGTAGGGCATAGAAGGAGGCCATTCAGCCCATCGTGCTCCTGCAGGTTCTTTGAAAGAGCTGTCCAACTAACCCCATCGCTCTGCAATTTTCTTTTCCTTTCAAGAATCTGTCCCATTCCCTTCTGAAAGATACAGTTGAATTTGCTTCCAGCGCGTTTTCAGGCAGTGAATTCCAAATCAACAACAACCCGCTGTGATTTTTAAAACAAAAAACTCCTCAGTTTGGATGTGGTGTGTTTGAATTTTCAAAAAGCGTTTGGAAAGTTGTCAAACAGGAGGTTTATACACAAAATGAGCTCTCAATCTCTGTGAATGATTTCGATGAGGGACCGAGTGTAATATCTCCAAGTTTGCTGACAATTAAATGAGGACTTGCATTTCTGTAGCGCCCTTCACGACCACAGGATGTCCCAAAGCGCTTTACAGCCAATGAAGTACTTTTGAGGTGTGTCACTGTTGTAATGTAGGAAACGCGGCAGCCAATTTACACACAGCAAGATACCACAAACAGCAATGTGATCATGAGCAGATGATCTGTTTTTAGTGATGTTGATTGAGGAATGGATATTGACCAGGACATGGGGGGATAACTCCCCTGCTCTTCTTCGAAATAGTGGCTGTGGGATCTTTTACATCCACCTGAGAGGGCAGACGGAGCTGGCAGTTTAATATCTCATTCAAGAGAAGGTTGCACTGACAGTGCAGCACTCCCTCAGTGCTGGCACTGGGGACGTGGGCTTTGATTTTTGTCCCGGGTGTAGGATTTGAACCCACAGCCTCCTAAGCCAGGGATGAGAGTATTACCCACTGAGCCACGGCTGACACTGTAGACAATACAAAGTTAGAAACGGAAAGTTACCCTTTGCCTCCAGCGTCTAAATCCAATAATAACAACCCCAGTATAAATAACAAGTGTTTGAGTGACAAATGTTGAAGTGTTGGTTTAGAGCCACAAGCTTCAACTTCCCATTTGAGCTTTCAGCACCTTTCTGTCTCTCAATTGCTCTTGTCAATGACATCCAGGCGATGGAGCTAAGGGCTGAATTTAGCTGAGAATAATGGGTCCTGCACCCCAGTTGGGAAACTGCCATGGGTATCACATTGATAGAGAGACAGGAAGGTGCTAAGGACTGACAGGTAAATGGGCCTCCAACCAATCGGGGTACAGGAAGGGGTGACTGGGGCTGATGGTGACCCGACCCCCGGGGTTCAGTGCCCCTATGTCCAAAGTGGGAAGTCATGGGAACAGGGCACAGAGGAGCCGAAGAGAAACCATTTGGGTCCAGAACATTGTGGCCATCCTTTTACACTGGTTGTCTTCGATCCTCAAGTCATTTCCAGTTTATTAACCACATTCTGTTTCATTAATAAACTTTTATCAGTAAAAATATTTGATTTTTCTGGACTTTTCATGATTAGATTTATTCACTTTAGGGAAAGTGGGTGAGAGGGGTTGGCAGGCTCTTTAACAGAAAGTGATTCTGTCTAAGATAATTCGCAAAGTAGCTAATTGACAAAGCGATGTTAGAAAATGGGGTTCAGGGAGTCAATTAACCCTTTATCCCCCTTTCCCAAACTCTGAAATGATTCACAATAATAACCCTTATTGGTGACAGTGGTTTGATTTTATTCAGTATAAATAAGACCTAACACATGCTCATGTCTGAGCAGTAGTATCAAAGTGCAGCAGCGTTACCATTACACTCTGGGTAGATGCACCATCTCCACGTAAATGTTCCCTGGTCTACCCCAGATGCCATGGCACCAGTCAATGGAATATGTAAAACCTCTACAAATCTCTGTGCTCGGGAAATCCCTTCTGATACTTTTTTACATCACAAAGTCTATGGAGACTGATTTAACCCAATCATTGCTGAGCTAACATTTGAACAGACCAATTACAAAACCTGTCATTGAACCTGTACCTGCCCAAGCCACGCCAAACTCTCAAACACTTGGCTTCCCACGCTCCGTCCCCGGTACAGGGAGTCAGCATTCCAAACTACAATTTCCCTTCCTGTCACCTGTCTACCATCCTCACCCAGAGAATAATCATAACAGGAATAAAAACAGGAGATGTGTAACAATCAAATTAAAAATAAATGCACAGCCAGTCATAGTCTTTATTTAGTGTTCACTAATTAGCAAGAAAACCTGAAGTAGGGGGTCCCCCAGGATTCTTACAGTCCACACCTTGAGGGGGAAGAGAACTCTCTCCAACCCCTTACTCAATTTCACTCCGTTATTTTCCAGTTCTGTTCTGGCCCCACCTGGGGTAACATTTACTCGATCTTTTCTTCTGAAGGAGCGCTGTGAGTTCTAGGTTACTCGTGTGCTTGCACAGAAACAGGAGAGTGAGCACATCCTGAGTGGGGCACAGCCAGAGTGGGTATTCGGAATTTGGTGCAAAGCGGGAATTGAACTGGTAAGTCTTTCTCTTTAATTTTTGTAAGTTCAGTAGTCTAGTTAAAAGGTTGGTAAGGTAGCTGACTCAGCTGACTGTGCGACAATTAACTGTCAATCACCTGAAGCCTGATTAGGGCCTAAATAGGGGTTAATTACTGTCATAAGCAGCATGTCTGTACAGGAGGTGAGGAAGGGAGGAAGAGCAATAGGAATAGGGGATTCTATAGTCAGGCAAACAGATAGGCGCTACTGTGGCCATCAAAGTGACTCCAGGATGGTATGTTGCCTCCCTGGTGCCAGGGTCAGGGGTGTCACTGAATGGCTGCAGGGCATCCTGAAGAGGGAGGGTGATAAGGCAGAGGTCATGGTACATGTTGGTACCAATGACATAGGTAGAAAGAGGGATGAGGCCTTGCATCAAGAATTCAGGGAGTTAGGCTAAAAAGCAAGACCTCTCAGGTTGTAATCTCTGAATTACTCCCTGTGCCACGTGCTAGTGAGCTTAGAAATAGGTGTTAGTGAGCTTGGAAATAGGAGAATAGCACAGATGAATACGTGGCTTAAGAGTTGGTGCAGGAGGGAGGGTTTTAGATTCCTAGATCACTGGGACCGTTTCTGGGGAAGGTGGGACCTGTACAAGCGGGACGGTCTACATCTGAACCAGAGTGGGACTAACATCCTTGGCGGGTTTGCTAGTGCTGTTGGGAGGAGTAAAAACTAATTCAGCAGGGGGAGGGGGACACAGAATGTGAGCACAATAGGGAAACATCATAATATAGTAATACAATCAAGTCAGAGGGAGTACAGCTGCAATAAGCTTCAAGGGTGTAAAGCAAGCCTGGATGGCCTCTACTTTAATGCCAGGAGTATTACAGGTAAAACGGATGAGTTAAGGGTGAGGATTGACATGTGGAATTGTGATATGGTAGCCATCACTGAGATGTGGTTGAGGGAAGGGCAGGATTGGCAGCTCAACATTCTGGGATATAGAATCTTCAGGCAAGATGGGAGGGGATAAAAAAGGAGGAGGCGTTGCATTATTAGTTAAGGAGTCCGTTACTGCAGTAAAGAGAGATGATATCTTGGATGGGGCATCAAATGAAGCTTTGTGGGTAGAGCTTAGGAATAAAAAAGGGGTAACCACATTATTAGGTGTTTATTCTAGACCCCCAGATAGTCAGCGGGAAATTGAGGAGCAAGTATGTGCATAATTTGTGGAGGTGTGTAAAAACAATAACAAGAGGGTAATTATATTAGGTGATTTGTGGATTTCTTGAAATGTGTACCGGAGAACTTTTTAGGTCAATATGTAGAGGGCCCAACAAGGGACAGTGCATTGCTGGACCTAATTTTGGGGAAGGAAACTGGACAGGTGGCTGAGGTGGTGGTGGGTGAGCATTTTAGTGATAGCGACCATAACATGGTACAGTTTAAGTTTGTTATGGGACAAAGAAATCGACAAGTTGCAAAAAGATGTTTTGGTTTGGGGGAGAGTGGATTTTAGTAAAATAAGGCAGGATCTGACCAAGGTACATTGGGAACAGTTATTTGTGGGGAAATCTACAGAGGAACACTGGGTGGTTTTCAAAGAGGAAATGGGGAGGGTACACTCTCAATATATTCCCTCTAGCGTGAGAGGAAGGAGTAACAATCCCAGAGAACCATGCATGACCAGAGATATTCAGGTTACGATGAGAAGGAAAAGAGAGGCATTGAGCAGGTACAAGGGAAGCAAATCAGCAGGGACATTAGTGGAGTACAGACAGTGTAGGGTGGAGCTTAAGAAAGCAATTAAGAGGGGATATGAGAAAGCTCTGGCTGGTAAAAGTAGGGAAAATCCCAAGATATCTATAAGGATATCAGTGGGAAGATAACCAGGGAAAGAGTAGGGCCCATAAGGGACCAAGGGGTCAATCTATGGGTGGAGCCAGAGGACATTGCTAGAGTGTTGAATGAATACTTCACATCCATCTTCACCCAAGAGAATAAGGATGAAGGTATCGAACTCGGGGAGAGAGACTGCGATGTTAAGCAAATTGACACAGGGAGTGACAAAGTATTGGAGGTGTTGGCAGGCTTAAAAGTGGACAGATCTCCAGGTCCGGATGATTTGTGTCCCAGACTGCTGCGGGAGGCAAGGGAGGAGATCGTAGGGGCTCTGACCCAAATTTTTAATTCCTCTCTGGCCACGGGGGAGGTGCCAGAGGACTGGAGAACAGCTAATGTGATTCTGCTATTTAAGAAGGGTTGTAGAGATAAGCCAAGGAACTACAGGCCAGTGAGTCTCACGTCAGTGGTCAGGAAACTATTGGAGAAATTTCTGAAGGAGAGTATCTATCTCCACTTGGAGAGGTAAGGTTTGATCAGGGATAGTCAGCATGGCTTTGTCAGAGGGAGGTCATGCCTAACCAATTTGATTGAATTTTTTGAGGAGGTGACCAGGTGTATAGATGAGGTAGCATAGTTGATGTAGTTTATATGGATTTCAGCAAAGCCTTTGACAAAGTCCCACATGGGAGACTTATAAAGAAGGCAAAGGCACATGGGATACAGGGTAATTTGATAAGGTAGATTCAAAATTGGCTTATTTGTAGGAGGCAGGGGGTGATGACAGAAGAATGCTTTAATGACTGGAAGCCAGTGTCCAGTGGCGTACCACAGGGATCTGTGCTCGGTCCCCAATTATTTGTCATTTATATAAACGACATAGATGACTATGTGGGGAGTAGGATTAAGTTTGTGGATGACACAAAGATTGGCCGGGTGGTTAACAGTGAGGTTGAGTGTCTTGAGCTACAGGAAGAGATAGACAGGATGGTCAAATGGGCAGATAAGTGTCGGATGGAATTTAACCCTGAAAAGTGTGAGCTGATACACTTCGGAAGGAGTAATTTGACAAGGAAGTATTCAATGAACAGCATGGCACTAGGAAGTTCTGGGGAACAAAGGGACCTTGGCATGTGTGTCCATAGATCTCTGAAGGTAGAGGGACATGTTAGTGGGGTAGTAAAAAAGGCATATGGGACACTTGCCTTTATCAATCGAGGCATAGATTACAAAAGTACGGAGGTCATATTGGAGTTGTATAGAACCTAGATGAGGCCACAGCTGGAGTACTGTGTGCAGTTCTGGTCGCCACATTATAGGAAGGATGTGATTGCACTGGAGGGGTGCAGAGGAGATTCACCAGGGTGTTGCCTGGGATGAAACATTTAAGTTATGAAGAGAGGTTGGATAGAGTTGGGTTGTTTTCATTGGAGCAGAGAAGTCTGAGGGGCGATCTGATCAAGGTGTATAAGATTATGAGGGGCATGGACAGGGTGGATAGGGAGCAGCTGTTCCCCTTAGTTGAAGGGTCAGTCACAAGGGGGCATAAGTTCAAGGTGAGGGGCAGGAGGTTTAGGGGGCATGTGAGGAAAAACATTTTTACCCAGAGAGTGGTGATTTCTGGAATGCACTGCCTGGGAGGGTGGTGGAGGCGGGTTGCCTCAGATCCTTTAAAAGTATCTGGATGAGCACTTGGGCACTTCATAACATTCAAGGCTATGGGCCAAGTGCTGGTAAATGGGATTAGGTAGGTAGGTCAGTTTTTCTCACATGTCGGTGCAGACTCAATGGGCTGAAGGGCCTCTTCTGCACTGTGATTCTGTGATAGTACATAAAGACATATGCTTCAAGCGACAGATCAAGCATGGATGTAAAAGATTCTCCAGCTCTCTCCTTACCCCTGTCCAACTTGTGGACAGTTCTCACTCTATTATTTCTCCCAAGCCCTTAATTGACCCAATCCAAATGTTGATCTCTGTTGGTTCAATTTTAGTCACTTTTTGACCATGACCAATGTGTTTAATTCTAACCTGATTGTTTTAAAATCATTTTCCCTCTCGAGTATGTGTCAATGCTTTGATGATGTCAAACATTGTCTCATTCTCTTGGTCACATTAACCATTTCATGTCATGTTGTTTGTCAAGTAGCTGGGTATGTTTGGGACCCGTTCCTCAGTCCACTTCAACATGAATTTACACGTCCCATTGTCTTCACATGTAACAAATCACATCTGCACACTCACACCGGTATCCCAATGTCAGGCCACATATTCTGAACTTTGAGGTGTGCTTATCAAAAGACCAAAGTGAGTGTCTGTCTTTGCTTATCTCCCCCTGTTGTTCTGATATTTCAGGTGGTGGCCAGACTGTCAAATGTGGTTTTCTTTAAAACAAAATTCATAGGTAAGGATGTAAATATCTCCCAGAGAAATCTATCAACTTATTCATCTCATCTACACCTTCCTGACTTTCACTAGAACGTAGGTGGATACCAGATTGATACATTCCACTGATCACCCGGGTGAGTTACTCCAATTCCTTTACTGTCCAATACAATATATTCATCATATCTTTAAAACAGAAATCAAACATTCCCAATTGATTTCAGGCATTAACATATTGTTTTATTTATTTTAGACGTCAGGCTGGGGTTGTTTTCCTTGAATCCGGGAGGTTGAGGGGAGATTTGATAAAGGTGTACAAGATTATGACAGGTTTAGATAAGATGGACAAAGAAAAGCTGTTCCTATTCGCTGATGGTACAAGGAGGAGAGGAACACAAATTTAAGGTTTTGGGCAGATGCGGGGAGGATGTGAGGAGGAATATTTTTACACAGCGAGCGGTAATGACCTGGAACTCGCTGACTATGAGGGGCGGGGTGGGAAGCAGAGACGATGAACAATTTCAAAACGCAATTGGATGGACACTTGAGGGAAATAAACTTTCAGGGATTCAGTGATAGAATGGGGGAATGGGACTGACTGGATTGCTCTACAGAGAGCCAGCATGGACTTGATGGGCTGAATAGTCTCCTTGTATCTCTTAATGACTCCATGATTCAAAGACAAAATATTCAATTGCTCCAGTTTCTCCAACTAACTGAAGTTCCTCATTCCTGGTGTCATTGTTGTAAATCTCCTCTGCACCCCCTGGAAGAACTTCACATCTTTCCTAAAATGTGGGGCCCAGATACAGTCAGCACTTTTAAAGAGTCTCTCATTGGTGTGAGTGACATGGTGTGTCAGCAGGCTCGATGACTGAGGGAATCACCGCCCACACGGTGCAGGTGAATGGCCTCTCCCCAGTGTGAACTCGCTGATATGTCAACAGATGGGACGATCATGTGAATACCTTCCCATGCTCAGAGCAGTTGAATGGCCTCTTCCCACTATGAGCTCGCTGGTATCTCAGTCGGCTGGATAAATAAGCAAGTCCCTCCTCACACTAGAGCAGGTGAATGGCCTCTCCCCAGTGTGAACTCGCTGGTGCATCTGCAGTTTGGACAACTGAATGAATCCTTTCCCACACTCAGAGCAGGTGAAGGGCCTCCCCCTGGTGTGCAGTCGCTGGTGTTCCTGCAGGTTGGATGAACTTCTCAACCTCTTTGTGCAGTGAGAGCAGCTGAACGGTCTTTCCTCAGTGTGAAAACGCTGGCGGAACATCAGTTCCCGAGAGCTTTTGAACCTACTCCCACAGTCAGAACATTTAAAGGGTCTCTCATCAGTGTGAGTGACAGGGTGTCTCAGCAGACTCGATGACTGAGTGAATTGTTTCCCACACATGGTGCAGATGAACAGACTCTCCCTGGTGTGAATTCGCTGATGTATCCACAAGTGGGACGACTAAGTAAATCCCTTCCCACAGTCAGAGCAGGTGAATGGTCTCTCCCCGGTGTGAACTCGCTGGTGTCTCATCAGGTGGGATGAATGAGTGAATCCCTTCCCACACATGGAACAGGTGAATGGCCTCTCTCCAGTGTGGCTGCGTCAATGAATTTCCAGCTTTGAAGGTGATATGAATCCCTTCCCACAGTCCCCACATTTCCACAGTTTCTCCATTGTGTGGGTATCCTTAGGTCGCCCCAGATTCAATGATCAGTCCACACACAGAGCATGTGTACAGTCCCTCCCGTAATGTTTTATAAGGCTGCGTAACTGATCAAAGCTCTTTCCACAGTCAGTACACTGGAACACTCTCACTCAGATGTGTCTGTCTCAGTGCATTTCCAATAACACAGATTTCAAAACCATCTGAAGCAAACAGAACAGACAACCATTTCTTCTAGATTCAAAGGCCATTGATATTCAGCTCCTGATGAATTGAGTGACTGTCAGATCTTGATGTGACATTTGATTTGAGATTTCTGTCTGCAAATCCTCCACTTATAATATTCTGTAAAAGGAGTTTACAAAAGTCAGCACTGTCAGTCCGTTATAGAAATTCAGAACAGACAATTCTAGTTTCTATGGAACATTCTTTCCTCTCTCACCCAAAAGCTGTAAATCTGTCCCACACACTCTCCCTCCATTCCTACTCTGCTGCACCCTCCCAATACTCCTGAAGGTATCAATTCATGCTGATTGATTGATCCATGCTCAGTGGTTCCGATGCAGGACACAAAGTCCTGAAAATCTACCTGCAGGCTGCGAGTCCTGGAACTCACTGACTGGTGGAAGCAGAGATGATCAACGATTTCAAAAATAAATTGAGTGATAACTTGAAGGAAATAAACATGCAGGGGATATAGAAAGGGAATAGGACTGATTGGATTGCTCTACGGAGGGTCGACAAGGACTTGAGTTGCTGAATGGACTCCTGTATTAGTAATGAATCTATGGCTGGAAATAAATAACCTAGCTACAGTAATATATTACAGGACTAGAAAAATAATAAATGTATTTTGTTAGAGAACCAGATATAATACATTTAATATGAACCATTAAACAACAATGGACTCTGAATATTAGCAAAGAGACCATCATTTTAGCAAGAAAAATAAATGTGCCAAGCTGAGGGAGCAAAGGATGTCAGTGTCTTTAAGAGAGAGAGAGAGACCTGGGCCAACCTTTCCAGAATCTGCACCCTCCCTGGATTCACTTCCTTTCCCCTCGGTTCCTGCAAGTCAACAATTTACCCCCAGAATGAGAAAAGAAATGGAAAGGGGGAAACATTGATTTCCTCACAGATGTTGCCCAGTGGAGGAAGTTTTCGTCTTAAGCTCATTGTCCAACTTCTGCATTGTGACGTCCACAATGGGACCCTGCCTGAATCAGCCAATAGGAATCACACTGCTCCGTGGTGACGTCCTCGGGTTCCAGCCTGCAGACCAGGCGTGCGGACACGGGAGCCCAGACCCCACCAATTGTTCCCCCTCCACCTCCTCGAGCTGAGGTTTCCAGGCAACCAGCTAACGGCTCCGGCCAGACCGAAAAGCCGCTCGAAGAAGAACTCGGGAAAGGAGAAGCTGCGCATGTGTGGGCGGGAGGCCGCCCCTTCCCTTCTTGCTGAAGAGCTGGCCAATGGGAAGGTTGGAGGACCGGAAGGACTCTTGTCCTCCAGCCAATCAGAGCGCGGGCTTTGTGTGAATGAAGATTGAGCTTCACACAGACTAAAACTTCTTCCTGTGTCCAACATCTGTTAGCAAAATACTTTCTTTTCTCCCACTTTCCATTTTTTTTCTCATTCTGGGGTAAATTGTTGACTTGCAAGAACTGAAGGGAAAGGAAGTGAATCCAGAGAGAGTGCAGATTCTGGAAAGGTTGGCCCAGGTCTCTCTCTCTCTCTTAAAGACATTGACATCCTTTGCTCCCTCAGTTGACACATTTATTTGTGTGGCTAAAAGGATGGTCTCTTTCCTAATGTTCACAATTAAAGGGGTGGTTTCCCCAGGAGATGGCTGACATATAAGGGGCCAGTAAATTAATATAGGACAGAGCTATGTCTAATGTTGTGATAGGGAACAGATTAAATATATTATTTGTAGTCCTATAATTGAATTCATTTATTATCCTTTCCAGCCTTGTAGTATAGGACTGTAGCTGTGTAAACATTTCCAGTTATAGGGTCATTACGGCACAGAATGAGTTAATTTGGCAACTCAAGTCCATGCTGACTCTCTGTGGAATAATCCAGTCAGTCCCATTCCCCTTCTATATCCCCGGTCCCCTGCAAGTGTATTTCTATCAAGTGTCCATTGAATTTCATTCTGAAATCAATGATCATCTCCAGTTCCACTATCCACAGACGCACTGAATTTCAGGTCATGATCACTCACTCCTAACTACTGTTGTTTTTTGCATCCCCCCATACCTCTAATCATGCAATGCATTTTATATTATATTACAACATTTGTACTCCTGTAATGTGTTCATACATATGGCTCACAGCTCTGTTTGCTGGACTGGCAGTGCTGAACATGGATCTGTCAATCGGGATGAATTTGCACCTTCAGGAGAATTGGGAGGTTGTATATTAGGTACAGCAGAGTGAGATTGGAGGGAGAGTGTGTGGGACAGAGATTTACAGGTTTTGGGGAACAGGAGAGAAAGAATGTTTCTTGAAATTAGAATTGTCGATCCTGAATTTCTATCCTGTACTGACAGTAAACTCCTTTTGCAGCATATTAGAGGGGCAGGATTTGCAGACAGAAATCTCAAACCAAAAATCACATCAAGCTCTCATTGTGTCATTCAATTCATCAGGACCTGAACATAATTGACCTTTGAATGTGGAGAAACATTTGTCCGTTCTGTCTGTGAGGAAAGATTCTAAACATTGGTGTGATTGGAAAAGCACCGAGACACACACACCCGAGTGAGAGTGTTCCAGTGCACTGACTGTGGAAGGAGTTTTAACCAGTTACACAGCCTGAAAAAAAAATCGCACCATTCACAGCGGGGAGAGACTGTACATGTGTTCTGTGCATGTATGAGGCTTCAACTGATCGTCAAACACAGAGAGACATAAGGACACCCACACCATGGAGAAACCATGGAAATGTGGGGACTGTGGGAAGGGATTCCGGAACCCGTCTGTGCTAGTAATTCTTAAACCAAAATTCACGTTAGCATCTGCCAGACTTACTCGATTCATCAGGACCTGAATATCATCGGCCTTTCAAACTAGAAGGAGAGATGATTGTCTGTTCTGTCTGCTTCAAAATGTTTCAAACATCAGTGTGGTTGGAAAAGCACCCCAAGTGAGAGTGTTCCAGTGCACTGACTATGGAAAGAGCTTTAAGCAGTTACACAGTCTGAAAAAACATCACACTGTCCACAAAGGGGAGCCACCACACATGTGTTCTGTGTGTGGACAAGGCACCAATTGATCAACAAACGTGGAGATACACGAGGGCACACACACCATGGAGAAACTGTGGAAATGTGGGGATGGTGGGAAGGGATTCCAAACCACATCTGTGCTGGAAACTCATCGACACATTCACACTGGGAAGAGGCCATTCACCTGCCCTGTGTGTGGGAAGGGATTCACTTATTCTTCACACGTAGTGGCACACCAGGTCGCTCACACCAGGGAGAGGCCGCTCACCTGCTGTGTGTGTGGGAAAGGATTCACTCATTCATCCCACCTAGTGGCACACCAGATAGTTCACACCAGGGAAAAGCCATTCACCTGCTGAGTGTGGGAAAGGATTCACTCAGTCATCCCACCTACTGGTACACCAAGTAGTTCACACTGGGGAGAGGCTGTTCACCTGCTCTGTTTGTGGGAAGGGATTCACTCAGTCATCCCACCTAGTGACTCACCAAGTTGCTCACACCAGGGAGAAGCCATTCTCCTGCTCCGAGTGTGGGAAGGGATTCACTCAGTCATCCCACCTCATGGCACACCAGGCAGTTCATACCCAGGAGAGGTCGTTCACCTGCACTGAGTGTGGGAAGGGATTCACTCAGTCATCCCACCTAGTGACTCACCAAGTTGCTCACACCAGGGAGAAGCCATTCATCTGCTCTGAGTGTGGGAAGGGATTCACTCAGTCATCCCACCTAGTGGCACACTAGATAGTTCACACCACGGAGAAGCCATTCACCTGCTCCGAGTGTGGGAAGGGATTCACTCATTCAACCCACCTAATGGCACACCAGGTAGTTCACACCAGGGAGAAGCCGTTCACCTGCTCTGAGTGTGGGAAGGGATTCACTCAGCCCACACACCTAATGTCACACCAGGTAACTCATACCAGGGAGAAGCCATTCACCTGCTCTGTGTGTGGGAAGGGATTCGCTCAGTCATCCCACCTAGTGGCACACCAGGTGGTTCACACCAGGGAGAGGCCGTTCACCTGCACTGAATGTGGGGAGGGATTCACTCAGTCTGCGCACCTAGTGGCACACCAGGTGTTTCACACCAAGGAGAGGCCGTACACCTGCACTGTGTGTGGGAAGGGATTCGCTCAGTTATCCCACCTGCTGACACATCAACAGGTTCACAGTGGAAAAGATCATTCACCCGCTCTTGATGTGGGAAGGATTCACTCGGTCATCCCATCTGCAGACACAACGGCAAGTTCACACTGGAGAGAGGCCCTTCATTTGCTCCATGTGTGGGAAGAGATTCGCTCTTTCATCCTACTTGCAACAACAGGGCCACACCGGGGCGAGGCCGTTTGCCTGCTCTGAGTGTAGGAAGGGATTCACTCGGTTAACCAGCCTGCTCAGACTTTGGGAGTTAATTGTGTCAATTGAGGTAAAATATATACAGGTGCAGAACATTTATTGGATGGTTACTTGAGCACATATAAAAAGACACTACTGACACATAATGGGGTGTATTCAGGAGGTATATACCTGTAAGGTTTCACACTGTGAATAAATCTATACAAAGCAAAGACTGGCTCCAGTTTCTTCCTTCACCATCAGGCTGTCAGGATTATAACATGGTAACAGAGAATACTTGTCTAATGGTGGAAGTTGGAAACTAAAGGAAAATAAAATTTCAGACAAAAGCTTACAATCTGAGTAGCTTTTGTGAGAAATGGCTGAAAACAAGCGGAAATTGTCAGGGAATTGCTCTGAAGAAGGGTCATCTGGACTCGAAATGTTAACTCTGTTTCTCTCTCCACAGATGCTGCTAGACCTGCTGAGTTTTTCCAACCCTTTCTGTTTTTGTGTCAGATTTCCAGCATCTGCAGTAATTTGCTTTTATATTATGGAAATTGTCAGGGTCTGATTACCCGCCGATGTTCTTGGAGTCTGAGCCACACGACCAGTGGAAGAATGAAGTGGAGATGTAGACATGGGTTATGTCCCTACCAAGGAGGAAACAAGGTCTGGTCTTGGCATTGTCACTTCCCAACAAAAGTAAAATCAGAAGCAAAGTATTTAGTGAGCTGGATGCCTGTCAGTTGGATACTGAAGAAGGTTTGGATCTTCTATTCAGGTTCATTGATGAGATTTACAAGAAAGATGATCTACTGGATGTCTATGAAGCATAGTTGGACTTTGACAGGTTTCAAATGAGGGTGAAAACATCTTTAGCAGATCTGGATATCACAAGAGACAGGATTGGAACAGGTGAATGAACCCCAGGAATGACCAAGGAACAATTAACAGGTATTTCAGATCTGACTCAAAATATTATTATGTGATGAACTGCCCAAAGTGGAAAATCAGGGTCTTTGAAATGACACATGACACAGAGAATTCTGAGGCTGAAGATGATGTTGATGATGATGATCACTCTGAAGGAATTGTACTAGTTACAAGGAGCTTTGGTCCAGTGATGATTGTGTTCATCACAGACTCATTCAACTGTGCTATGTTAGTGGCTGCACCTTGACAGTATGTGGATCAGTTGGTGAAAATGTTATCCAGATTCACCTCGTAGTGAGGATTGACACGAGGAGTATGAAAGTTCGCCTTGTCTTTGGTGATGTGAACACACTGACGTCACTAAAAAGAGTGGGGATTTTTGCAAAATAGCTGGAGTCAGCCACTTTATCAGGACTGGTGTATTCTCCAGTGTGATACCCTTACTGTTGAGTAAACTTCCAAAAAAGGCACAAATGCAACTGGACATTGAGCAAGATAAGGCAACTGTTTTTGGAAAGTCAGTGGATCTGCAGTTGACTCAATCAGGACATTATCGTCGCCCCTTAACAACACCTGATGTTTCTAATCAGAGTGTTTGAGAAGGATTAATGGCATCAATGATAAGAATCAGAGAGAAAAAAACAAATTATTTTAAAACTAAACAGACAATTTGCTCACCCTTCCTGTCAAAGATAATAAATCCTGCTAAAAGATGCGGGGGTGGTTGGTGAAGAGTATACGAGGCTCATAGAGGAGATTAGAGCAAAGTGTGAAATGTGTAAAAAGTATGGGAGGATGCTGTCACATCCTATTGTAAACCTTCCCTTGGCACGTGACTTTAACCAGGTAGTTGCCATGGATCTAAAAGGATGGGACAAAGACAGAAATACTTTCATTCTACACTTTATAGACATGGTAACCAATTTAGTCTTTCTCAATAATACATGGCAAGGGCAAAAGGGAGATTATAGACCAGGTCATGAGGAAATGGATAGGGACTGGACCTGGGGCACCAGCTTAGTTTCTCACTGATAATGGAGGGGAAATTTGCGAATGACGAGTTTAGAGACATGTGTGAAAACATGAACCTTATGGTCATGAACACCACAGCTGAAAATCCTTTAAGCAATGGACTCTGTGAAAGGAATCATAACATGATCGATGAAATGCTGCAGAAAATCTTAGTTGATCCGCCAAATTGCAAGTTGACAACTGCACTGACATGGACAATTCATGTAAAGAATTCACTTCAGATGGTTGGAGGGAAAAATCCATTTCGATTGCTCTACAGGAGAAATCCCAAATTACCCTCTGTGCTGGGCGATAGTCCTCCTACTTTGGAAGGGTCGACAATTAGTTCCACTTTTAGTCATCAATTATCGGATTGTTTCATAAAAAGTGCTCAAACTAAGAAATTACTGGGGATCCTAGAAGAGGGATGTCTTAAAATGTAATAATGCTTTGTGCAAAAGAAGGAAAATCATATTTTGTCCTCTGGTTTGTTTTGAAATATTGTTTCTACCGATTGTTACAATCCCGGTCAGGACTGTTAACGTTTGAAGAGAAATTCGAACACCCAGTGATAACTGAAAGAATTACACCACAATATTCCACATTTACAAACAAAATCAAAATTTACTGTATATATAAAACAAAAGAATATTAAAAACCAGAATTACGAACTTAACGTTATAGATTATAAAGATTTATGCTTTAAACTCAGTTCTACTTTTTAACTTCTCCACAAGAGAACTTATACTTAACAATATCTTGAAGGTTCGTTCGCTTCTGTTCCTGGGACCATCCCAAAGGGATGTCAAAGCTCTCCAGAATTCACTTTATTCTCCTCAGTATTTCAGCTATTCTCCAAGCTCTAAGGCTTTATGGGGGTCCTACCATCAGCTTTAGGCAAGAAACACTGCAACTTTTCTTTAAGGCCTCAAAGCTGTGGACTTCTCAAATCAAGCGGAAGTTTCACTACCTTCTTGTTGAGGGATTCAAACATGAGCAACATGCTGGTTGCTAATGACCCTCTTGGCTTCTCGTCCCACAGCTGGTTCACAGCTCCTGGTCCCACACTTCCTGCTGACTGACCAAGCTGCCCGCAGGCTGCTGATTGAAACTGCCTTCAGTGAGAAAATAAAAAGAAAAATCCACAATAGATCATCCATTGTTTAAGTGTTCTCACTATCAACACTGACCTTACTGAATAAACAAAGGTCACATTTTAACTGTAATTAGCCCAGGCTTGTTTGATTTGGATTTCCATCAGAGTTGTGTTCAACAGTTTCTCAACCCAGAGTTTCCATTGAGCTACATTTCAATCCCCAAACTAAAAGTTATTTTTGAAAACTTATGAATTATGAACTTAGATATTCGCAGCAGCCGGCATGATGGGTCGAATGGCCTCCTTCTATGCTCTATGAGCCTCGTATACATTGAAAGGGTGGGGATCATCTTCAATTGTGGGTAACATATTAAAGAAAGCAGTGCCTCCTCTTCTCTGAATGTTTAGTTTAACACTTAAAGCTCCCCTTAACATTCTCTGAAGAGGCAGATGGAATTTAATACAGAGAAGACTGAGGCGATGATTTTTAACAGAAGGGATAGGGAGGGGAAGTATAGATGTAAATAGAACAGTTCTAAAGAGTGAGCAGGGACATAGGGATATGAGGGTTCATGTGCAGAGGTCATCGAAGGTGGCAGGACAGAGTCAGAGAGGAATTAGCAAAGCATATGGGATCTTGTGCTTCAGAAATAAAGGGATTGAGAACACAAGCAGGGAAGTTATGCTAAACCTTTACAAAACTCTGGTTAGGCTAAAATTAGAATATTGAGTCCAGTTCTGGTCACCACACTTTAGGAAGGATGTGAGGGTCGCTGAGAGGGTGGAGAGGAGATTTACCAGAATGGTTCCAGGGATGAGGGATTTTAACCATAAGGTCAGGTTGGAGAAGCTGAGGTTGTTCTCCTTGGAGCAAAGGAGGTTGAGGAGAGATTTGATAGAGGTGTGCAAGATTATGACAGGTTTAGATAAGGAGGACAGAGAAGAGCTGTTCCCATTCGCTAATGGTACAAGGACGAGGCGGACACAGATTTAAAGTTTTGTACAGGAGATATATCTACATCACCGTGGGTATATCTTCACTGTTGCTGGGTCAAATCCTAGAATTCCTCCCCAACAGCACTGTGG
The DNA here is from genome assembly GCF_017639515.1 of Carcharodon carcharias. NCBI lineage: Eukaryota > Metazoa > Chordata > Chondrichthyes > Lamniformes > Lamnidae > Carcharodon > Carcharodon carcharias. The sequence goes on from NW_024470624.1 coordinate 3,410,576, forward strand.
GTGTACCGACACCACATGGACTGCAGTGGTTCAAGAAGGCAGCTCAACACCACCTTCTCAAGGGCAGTTAGGGATGGGCAATAAATGCTGGCCCAGCCAGCGACACCCACAACCCCAAGAAAGAATGAAAATAAAAAGATATGGGGGGGATTTGAGGAAGAGCGTTTTTACACAGTGAGTGGTGATGACCTGGAACTCGCTGTCTACGAGGTGGGTGGAAGCAGAGACAATGAACAGTTTCAAAAGGAAATTGGATGGGCACTTGAGGGAAATAAATTTTCAGGGCAACAGGGATAGAATGAGGTAATGGGACTGACTGGTTTGATCTGCAGTGAGCTGGCATGAACACAATGGTCTGAATGGGCTTCTCCCCCTCTAATGGCTCTGTGATCTAAAAAGAACAATTTCAGCTGCTCCAGTCTCTCCAACTAACTGAAGTCCCTCATCCCTGGTGCCATTCTTGTAAATCTCCTCTGGACCCTCTCGAAGAACTTCACATTTTTCCTAAAGTGTGGGGCCCAGATATAGGGTTCCATTCTAGAGGGATAGAATTGAAAAGCAGGGAGATTATGTTCAACTTGTTTCGAACCATGGTTAGACTACACTGGGAGCACTGTAAACATTTGCGATCTCCATTTAGAAAAAGGAAATAGAGGCACTGGAGAAGGGGCAACAAAGATTCACAAAAAGAATACCAGAAATGAGAGCATTGAACCCTCAGGAAAGGCTGGGGCTGCTTTTCTCTAGAAAAGACTGAAGGGTGACCCGATGGAAGTCTTTAAGATGATGAAGGGGTTCAATAATCCAATCGGGATTTCATGAGAAACCTCATTACCCAGCAAATGGTGAGAGTATGGACATCACTACCACAGCGAGCGGTTGAGGTGAATAGCATGAATACATTTAAAGCAAAGCTAGATACATACATGAGGGAGAAAGGAGTAGAAGGATATGCTGATGGAGGAGATGAAGAGGGGTGGGTGGAGGCTCATGTGGAGCATAAATACTGACAGAAACCAATTGAGCCAACTGGCCTGGCCCTGTGCTGTAGATTCAATGAAACAGAGACAAATGTATTTATTTCAGATCCACCTGTCATGGTCAGAAAAACACTATTTACTGTCCAGGATAAAATAAATGTACTTCATCAGCTTTTGTGAATCATTTCAGTGGAAATGTGCACTCCCAGGCTCAAAGAGCATCAGCCACTGGAAGCAAAGTCGTGAGACCAGCCAGTCCAGCAGAAAGAAACCCTCCGACTCTCCCACTTCACCAAGTGTCAGAATGAACATGGTTCAGTCCTGGAAGTGATTAACAGGAGCAATAACAGCAGATTCCAACCCCCGCAATCACCTGTGAACTCGCTGGTGACTCAGCAGGTAGGTTGACCGAGTGAATCCCTTCCCACACTCAGAGCAGGTGAACGGCCTCTCCCCAGTGTGAATTTGCTGGTGTCTCAGCAGATGAGATGAATGAGCAAATCCATTTCCACACTCAAAGCAGGTGAACGGCCTCTCCCCAGTGTGAACCCGCTGGTGTGTCAGCAGGGTGGATGACTGAGTGAATCTCTTCCCACACTGAGAGCAGGTGAATGGCCTTTCTCCAGTGTGAACCCGTTGGTGTGTCTGCAGGTTACATAATTGAGTGAAACTCTTCCCACAATCAGAGCAGGTGAAGGCTTGTCCCCATTGTGAACTCGCTGGTGTACATGCAGGTGTGACAAGCCAGTGAATTCCTTCCCACACTCAGAGCAGATGACTGGCCTCCCCCCAGAGTGAACTCGCTGGTGTGTCTGCAAGTGAGATGACTGAGTGAATCCCTTCCCACACTCAGAGCAGGTGAATGGCCTCTCCCCTGTGTGAATTCGCTGGTGTGTCACCAGGTCAAATGAAGTACTGAATGCCTTCCCACACTCAGAGCAGGTGAACGGCCTCTCCCTGGTGTGGATGCGCTGGTGTCTCAGCAGGGAGGATGAATGAGTGAATCCCTTCCCACACTCTAAGCAGGTGAATGGCCTCTCCCCTGTGTGACTGTGTTGATGAATTTCCAGCTGAGATGGGGATCTGTATCCTTTCCCACAGTTCACACATTTCCATGGTTTCGCTATGGTGCGGGTGCCCTTTTGTGTCTCTCCAGGTTTGACAATTTTTTTTAGTTCATTGATGGGATGTGGGCGTCACTGCCTTGACCAGCATTTATTGTCCATCCCTCATTGCCCTTCAGAACGTGGTGGTGAGCTGCCTTCTTGAACTACTGAAGTCGAAGGCTCATCCACACTCAGAACACGTGTATGGTCTCTCCGTGCTGTGAAAGGTGCAATGATTTTTCAAGTTGTGTCACTGGGTAAAGCTCTTTCCACAGTCAGTGCACTGGAACACTCTCACTCAGGTGTGTGTGTCTCGGTGCTTATGCAGTCATACTGACATTTCAAATCTTTTGAAGCAGACAGAACAGACAAACATTTCTCCTTCTAGATTCAATTACCGATGATATTCAGGTCCTGATGAATCGATTGACTCTGTCAGATCTTGACATGACGTTTTGTTTGAGATTTCTGATTGTAAACCCTCCTCTTCTAATATCCTGTAAAAGAAGTTTACAAAATACATCACTGTCAGTTCAGGATAGAAATTCAGAGCAGGCATTTCTGATTACTGTGGAACATTCTTTCCTCTGTCGTTCAGTAAAAACTATCATTGTCTGTCCCACACAAACATAAAATATGCATCATGTAACGGCACAAGACATATCACTGTCCTATATTAATTTACTGTCCCCTTAAATATCAGCCATCTGCTGGGGAAACCACCCCTTTAATTGTGAACATTAGGAAAGGGACCATCCTTTTAGCCAGACAAATAAATGTGTCAAGCTGAGGGAGCAAAGGATGTCAATGTCTTTAAGAGAGAGAGAGAGAGAGACCTGGGCCAACCTTTCCAGAGTCTGCAGCCTCCCTGGATTCACTTCCTTTCTCTTCAGTTCCTGCAAGTCAACAATTTGCCCCCAGAATGAGAAAAGAAAGTGTTTTACTCAGAGATATGCCCCATGTTGTTATATGGTGCATATTAGATATATTAATTATGGTTCTGTAATAAAGTATTTATACTATTTCTAATCTTGTAATATAGTACTGTAGCTACGTTATATGTTCCCTGCCATGAAGTCATTACCACATAGAAGGAGCGCATTTAGGAACCTGAGTCCATGCCGACTCTCTGTGGAGCAATCCAGCCAGTCCCATTCCCCCTCTATATCCCTTTTCCCCTGCAAGTTTATCTCCTTCAAGTGCCTATCTAATTTCAATTTGAAATCATTGATCACCTCTGCTACCTCCAGCTGCCCAGGCAGCAAGCTCCAGGTCATGATTAGTCGCTTCCTAAACAAAGTTCATCCTCACATCCCCCTCCATATTTACACTCTGCATCAAGATTTACATTTCTGTCTCTAGGACATGAAGTAATGACCATGGATCTGTCAATCAGCATGAATCGCTTCTTCTGGTGAATGGGAAGGGTGTATATTCGGTACAGCTGAGTGAGAAAGGAGAGAGTGTGTCTGGAATAGACACTGGGGGAACGAGAGAGGAAGGAATGATACACTGAAACTAGACTTGTGTGTTCTGAATTTCTATCCTGTACTGACAGTAACACAATTTGTAAACTCCTTTTACAGGAAATGAGAAAGGGATGATTTGCAGACTGAAGTCTCAAACCAAATTTCATGTCAAAATCTGACAGAGTGGCTTCATTTATTGGGACCTGAATATCATCAAAGAGAAATATTTCCTTGTTCTGCCTGTTTCAAAATGTTTTAATGATCAGTGTGACTGGAACAGTGGGAAGACACACACACACATGTGCGAGTGAGAGTATTCCAGTGCACTGAGCGTGGAAAGAGTTTTAACCAGTTACTCAGTTGATAAAAACATTGAAGCATTCGCAGTGATGAGAGACTGTACATGTGTCCTGTGTGAGCACGAGGCTTCAACTGATCATTGAGCCTGGAGAGATACAAGAACACCTGCATCATGGAGAAACCATGGAAATGTGGGGACTGTGGGAAGGGATTCAGATTCCCTTCAAAGCTGGAGGTTCATCGACGCAGTCACACTGGGGAGAGGCCATTCATCTGCTCTGTGTGTGGGAAGGGATTCAGTGATTTATCCGCCCTGCTGACACACGAGCGATTTCACACCGGGGAGAGGCCATTCACCTGCACCGTGTATGGGCAGCAATTCACTCAGTCATCCAGCCTGCTGACACACCATGTCACTCACACCAGTGAGAGACCCTTTAAATGCTCTGAATGTGGGAGTGGCTTCAAAAGCTCTTGGGAATTGATGTTCCACCAGCGCATTCACACTGAGGAGAGAGCCATTCAGCTGTTCTCACTGTGCAAAGAGGTTTAGTTCGTCATCCAGTCTGTGGAGACACCGGCGAGTTCATACTGGGGAGAGGCCATTCACCTGCTCTGAATGTGGGAAGGGATTCGGTGATTCATCCATCCTGCGGAGACACCAGCGAGTTCACACAGGGGAGAGACCATTCACCTGCTCTGAGTGTGGGATGGGATACACTCACTTACCAAACCTGCTGACTCACCAGCTCATTCACACTGGGGACAAGCCCTTCACCTGCTCCACGTGTGGGATGGGATTCATTAATTCATCCAAACTCCGGAGACACCAGCAAGTTCACACTGGGGAGAAGCCATTCACCTGCTCTGAGTGTGGGAAGGGATTCAATGATTCATCCAACTTGCGGACTGACCTGCGACTTCACTCTGGGGAGAGGACGTTCACCTGCTCTGAGTGTGGGAAAGGATTCACTCAGTCATGCCACCTGCTGAGACACCAGCGAGTTCACAAGTGATTACAGGGTTGGATTCTGCTGTTATTGCTGCTGTTAATCACACCCAGGACTGAACCATGTTCATTCTGACAGTTGGTGAAGTGGGAGGGTCGGAGGGTTTCTTTCTGCTCGACTGGCCAGTCTGTTGCTTAAAGCATATGTCCTTACTTAAGCGAGTAACCTTGAGTAACCGAGAACTCACAGCGCTCCTTCAGGAGAAAAGATCGAGTAGATGTTACCCTAGGCAGGTCCAGAACAAAACTGGAAAATAACGGAGTGAAATTGAGTGAGGGGTTGGAGAGAGAGTTCTCCTCCCCCTCAAGCTGTGGACTGTAAGAATCCTGGGAGACCCCGTACTTCAGGTTTTCTTGCTAATAAGTGAACACTGAATTAAAAACTATGACTGGCAGTGCATTTATTTTAATTGGATTGTTACACTTCTCCTGTTTTTATTCCTGTTGTGATTACTCTCTGGGTGAGGAAGGCTGACAGGTGACAGAATGGGATATTGTGGTTTGGGTCTTCATTGACCAAATGTTTTAAAGATCCACTGTCACCAATTTCAGAGTTTGGGATAAGGGGATAAAGGATTAATTGACTCCCTGAACCCCATTTTCTAACATCGCTGTGTCAAAAATAAAATCTCATCTCCCCCTCTGGCTCCTTTGCCAATTACCTTAGAGGGACTCACTTTCTGTTAAAGAGCCTGCCAATCCCTCTCACCCACATTCCCTAAAGTGCAGACATCTAATCATGAAGAGTCCAGAAAAATCAAATATTTTTACTGATCATAGTTTATTAATGAAACAGAACATGGTTAAAAGAAACAGAAAATGACTTGAGGATCAAAGACAACCAGTGTAAAAGGATGTGCACAATGTTCTGGACCCAAATGGTTTCTCTTCATCTGCTCTATAACCTGTACACAGAGGCACTGAACCCTAGGGGTCGGGTCACCATCAGCCCTGGTCACCCCATCCTGGGCCCCGATTGGTTGGAGGCCCATTTCCCAGTCAGTCCTCCAGCACCTTCCTGTCTCTCTGTCAGTGCGACGCCCATGGCAGTTTCCCAACTGGGGCGCAGGCCCCATTATTCTCAGCTAAATTCAGGCCTCAGCTCCGTCACCTGGCTGTCATTGACATGAGCAATAGAGAGACAGAAAGGTGCTGGAGGCTCACATGTGAAGTGAAAACTAGTGGCTCTGAACAAACACTTGTTATTTATACTGGGGTTTTTATTATATGATTTAGACACTGGAGGCAAAGGGTGGGGGTAACTTTTTTTAAAGGGTAACTTTCCCTTTCCAACTTTGTATTGTATACAGCATCGGTCGAGGTTCAGTGGATCACACTCTCACCTCTGAGCCTCAAGGTTGTGGTGTCAAGTCGGGGTCCAGGGACATGACAAATATCAAAACTTGCATTGAGGGAGTGCTGCAGTGTTGGAGCAGCCTTCTTTCCAATAAGATGTTCAACACAATATCCTGAATTGTTAAAGAAAACACAGCGAGTTGTTGAGATTTGGAATTCACTGCCTGAAAACGCACTGGAAGCAAATTCAACTATCTTTCAGAAGGGAATGGGACAGATTCTTGAAAGGAAAAGAAAATTGCAGGGTGATGGGATTAATTGGACAGCTCTTTCAAAGAGCCGGCAGTAGCATGATGGGCCGAAAAGCCTCCTTCTGTGCTCTATGAGCCTTGTGTACATTTAAAGGGAGGGGTTCATCTTCAATTGTGGGTGACATATTAAAGAAAGCAGTGTCTCCTCTTCTCTCTATGTTTAGTTTAACACTTAAATCTCCCCTTAACATTCTCTGAAGTGGCAGATGGAATTTAATACACAAGAGTGTGAGGTGATGTGATTTGGCAGAGGAGGTAGGGAGAGGAAATATAAACTTAATGGCACAGTTCCAAAGAGTGAGCAGTGACAGAGGGACCTAGAGGTTCATGTGCAGAGATCATTGAAGCTGGCAGGACAGAGTGAGAGAGGAATTCGCAAAGCACATGGGATCTTGGGCTTCAGAAATAGAGGGATTGAGAACAAAAGCAAGGAAGTTTTGCTGAACCTTTATAAAGCTCTGGTTAGGCCACAACTAGAGTATTGAGTCCAGTTCTGGTCACTACACTTTAGGAAGGATGTGAGTGTCCCTGAGAGGGTGGAGAGGAGATTTATCAGAATGATTCCAGGGATGAGGGATTTTAACCACAAGGTTAGGTTGAAGAAGTTTGGGTTGTTCTCCTTGGACCAACGGAGGTTGAGGGGAGATTTGTTAGAGGTGTACAAGATTATGACAGGTTTAGATAAGGTGGACAAAGAAAAGCTGTTCCCATTCGCTGATGGTACAAGGACGAGGGGGACACAGAGTTAAAGTTTTGGACAGGAGATGCAGGGGGGATGAGAGGAAGAATATTTTTACACAGCGAGTGGTAATGACCTGGAACTCACTGCCTTTCGGGGGGATGGGGTGTGGAAGCAGAGACAGTGAACAGTTTCATAAGGAAATTTGATGGCACTTGAGGGAAATAAACGTGCAGAGATATGGGGATAGAACGGGGAAATAGGGCTGACTGGTGCAATGAAGATTCTCAAGAATTGCAGATGATATGAAGATTGGAAACGTTGTCAACTGTGAAGAGGATACTCTCGAACTTCAAGAGGACATAGACATGTTAGTGGATTGGGCAGATGTGGTAGATGAAGTTCAATGCAGAGAACTGTGAGGTGATTTATTTTGGCAGGAAGGATAAGAGAAACAGTATAAAATAAAGGCAGAAGCTCTAAAGAAGGTGCAGGAACAGAGAGACCTCAATGTATATGTACATACGTCATTAAAGATAGCAGGGCATGTTGAGAGCGCAGTTGATAAAGCATATCGTATTTTAGGCTTTATTAAGAGAGGCATTGAGTACAAGAGTAAGCAGACACCATAAGACACGAGTAAGGCCTCATCTGGAATACTGTATCCAGTTTTGGGCACCATACTTGAGGAAGGAGGTGAAGGCATTGGAGAGAGTACAGAGGAGATTCACAAGAATGATTCCAGGGATAATGAACTGTAGCTATGAGGATAGACTGGAGAGGTTGGGACTGTGTTCCTTGGAGAAAAGAAGGCTGAGAGGAGACTTAATAGAGATATACAAGATCCGGAGGGGTATGAACAGGGTAAATAGTGAAAAACTGTTTCCACTCAAGAAAACACAAGAACTGGAGGGTACTGATTCAAAACAATTGTCAAAAGGAGTAAACCGTGATGTGAGGAGAAACTTGTTCACCCAGTGGGTGGTGCAGGCAGGTTCAATCAATGTGTTCAAAAGGGAATTGGATTGCTAACTGAAAAGAAAATGTGCAAGGTTACAGTGTAAAGGAAATATCTTTTTTTCTTAATTTTATTGTGGGATGCTTTAAAGCAGGCTTATGGGGGCTGTATGTGTGGGCTAATTTCATCAAACTGCAGATAGTCAGACTGCAAGGTTTAAATCATCAAAGGGGTAATACTAAGGTGTAAAACAGGCATTTGAAATGGAGATGGGTAAGCTGGATGAAGTCCCAGCAGATACAGTGTGAATGGAATTTGTATTTAGAGATGAGTTGAGAGGTTGTTTGATTTTCAAAGGGACATGATGAGATGTTTTCCAACTGGCAAGATAAGTTAGGCAAAGTTATTAAGTTTATTTTTTCCCAGAAGTGCTGGACATAAGGACAACATGAAAAATGTTTCTATTTGGCAAAAGTAACTTCCAAAGAAAGGGGGAAACAATGGGATTTACAGATCAAAAGAGAGGAAACATATTAACAGAAAGATGGGAAGCTGTGTGGGGAGTGGCCATGTGAGATCTTGACTGTGTAAAACAGACTTGTGAAGAAGCAGCCTCTGGTCACCCCAAAGAAGTGCTCGCGTTCCAGAGTGCAAGATTGTGTTAGAAACCTTGAAATTCCATTGTCGAGGGAGAGGAAGAAAAAAGCTATGAAATATCTCCCTGATAGCAACAGTGTGTGCTTGTGGTAATATTGCTGGATGTTTGATACATGAAGAATCAATTTGGACAGTTGCCTCAAAGAAGTGCGTAGCTGGGAGTCTAGTTAAGTAGAAATCTTGTGGGAGCTGTTATCAGGCTAAATGTAACTGTGTAACTGTCATCTTGTGTGTTTAAGTTTTCTTTTCTTTCATTAATAAATGTTTTGATTTAATCTTTAAAATCCCTAAAGCTGGTAGTGGACTTTTACTTCTGACTTCAGTGCACGAACCTTCTTGTAATAAATACAAATTGCAAAATCGTTCTAATAGCTTGGCCAAGTTTCTCTTTGGGATTTGGTTAATCTGGTAAATACCACCTACCACATCATAACAATGGGGATAAGGCAGGGGAGTGGGACTAGGCAGAATGCTCTTTCAGAGAGCCAGTGCAGACTTGATGGGCCAAATCCTTCTGCACCATAATGATTATGTGAATAATACCAGAACTGAGAGCATTTCACCCTTAGGAAAGGCTGGGGCTGCTTTTCTCTAGAAAAAAGACTGAAGGGTGACCTGATGGAAATCTTTAAGATGATGAAGGGGATCAGTAATCCAATAGTTTCATGAGAAACCTCTTTACCCAGCGAGCAGCAGGAATGTAGAACTCACTACAACAGTGAGTGGTTGAGGTGAACAGCATGAATACATTTAAGGGGAAGCTAGATACATACATGAGGGAGAAAGGAATAGAAGGATATGCTGATGGGGGTAGATGAAGAGGGGTGGGTGGAGGCACACGTGGAGTATAAATACTGACAGAGACCAATTGAGCCAATTGGCCTGGCCCTGTGTTGTAGACTCAATGGAACAGAGACAAATGTATTTATTTTAGATCTACCTGTAGTGGTAGGAAAAACACTATTTACTCTCCAGGATAAAATTAATGTATTTCATCAGTTTTTGCGAATCATTTCAGTGGAAATGTGCACTCCCAGGCTCAAAGAGCATCAGCCACTGGAAACAAAGTCATGAGACCGACCAGTCCAGCAGAAAGAAACCCTCCCACGTCACCAACTGTCAGAATGAACATGGTTCAGTCCTGGGTGTGATTAACAACAGCAATAACAGCAGAATCCAAACCCTGGAATCACTTGTGAACTCGCTGGTGGGATAATTGAGTGAATCCCTTACCACAATCGGAACAGATGAATGGCCACTCTCCATTGTGAAATTGCTGATGTGTCCGCAGGTAGGATGACCTAGTGAAACTCCTCCCAGATTCAGAGCATGTGAATGCCTCACCCGTGTGTGAACTCGCTGATGCCTCAGCAGGTTGGATGAATCAGTGAATCCCTTCCCACACAGAGAGCAGGTGAATGGCCACTCCCCGGTGTGAACTCGCTGGTGTGTCTGAAGGTGGGATAACAGAGTGAATCCCTTTCCACACTCAGAGCAGGTGAATGGCCATTCTCCGCTGTGAACTTGTTGGTGTGTCAACAGGTGTGAAGACCGAGTGAATCCCTTCCCACACTCAATGCAGGTGAATGGCCTCTCCCCAGTGTGAACTCGCTGGTGTGCCAGCAGATTGGATGGATTAGTGAATCCCTTCCCACAGTCAGAGCAGCTGAACGGCCACTCCCCAGTGTGATAGCGACGATGAGTTTCCAGTTCGGACGGGGACCAGAATCCCTTCCCACAATCCCCACATTTCCACTGTTTCTCCATGGTGCGGGTGTCTTTGTGTATCTCCAGGTTTGACGATCAGTTGGAGCCGTGTTCACACATTGTAACTGGTGAAAACTCTTTCCACAGTCAGCGCACTGGAACTCTTTCACTCAGGTGTGTGTGTTTTTTCAAGTCACACTGATGTTTGAAAACTTCAGAAGGTGACAGAACAGAAAAACCTTTCTCCTTCAAGATTCAAAGGCCAATGACATTCAGCTCCTGATGAATTGAGTGCCTCTGGCAGGATTGATGTGATGTTTGGTTTCAGATTTCTGTCTGCAAATCCTCCCCTTCTAATATCCTGTAAAAGGAGTTTGCAAAGGTCATCACTGTCAGTGCAGGATAGAAATTCAGAACAGATTGTTCTGGATTCTATGGAACATTATTTCCTCTGTCATTCCTCAAAAGTCATCCCAGACACACTCCCTGAATTCTCACTCTGCCGTGCCTAATATACACCCTCCCAATTCTCCTGAAGGTGCTGATTCATGTTGATCGGCAGATCCATGCTCACCGCTTCTTGTCCCGGACACAGAAACCTGAAAATCTTGATGCAAGCTGCTGCTCTAAATGTATATTTACATATTTAGTGGACTAAACAATGTGTATAATCTACTGCATTCTATTCCTTGATTAGAGATACAGGGGTGGGGTAAGGAAGAAAGTTATTTAGGCAGTGAGTAGTCATGACCTGGAACTCATTGCCTACAAGGGTAGTGGAAGCAGAGAGGATTAATAATTTCAGAAGAAAATTGGATGGACACTCGAATAAAATAAACTTGCAGTGGAATGGCGGAGGGTTATAGAGGGGGAATGGGACTGACTGGATTTCTCAACAGAGAGTCAGCATCGATTCGAGTTGCCAAATGGATTCCTGTGCCGTAATGACTCCATGATGGCAAATATATAACGTAGCTCCAGCAATATATTACAAAACTAGAAATAATAACAAATGTACTTTATTAGAGAACCAGAACAATATATTATGTACTTACCTGCATCATATATTACTAGGCTAGAAATAAAATAAATATAACTAGAGGACCATAAATAACATATCTAATATGTACCATATCTCTGTCCTATATTAATTTACTGTCATTCAAATGTCAGCAATCTCCTGGGGAAACCACCCTTTAATTGTGAACATTAGGAAAGAGACCATCTTTTTTGCCAGACAAATAAATGTGTCAAGCTGAGGGAGCAAAGGATGTCAATGTCTTTAAGAGAGAGAGAGACCTGGGCCAACCTTTCCAGAGTCTGCACCCTCCCTGGATTCACTTCCTTTCCCTTCAATTTCTGCAAGTCAACAATTTCCCCCAGAATGAGAAAAGAAATGGAAAGGGGGAGAAAAGAAAGTGTTTTACTCACAGATGTTGGACACAGGAGGAAGTTTTAGTCTATGTGAAGCTCAATCTTCATTCACACAAAGCCCGCGCTCTGATTGCCTGGAGGACCAGAGTCCTTCCGGTCCTCTAAATGTTCCCATTGGTCAATCCCTCAGCCTGAAGGGAAGGGGGCGGGCTCTCCCCCGCACATGCGCAGCTTCCCCTCTCCCGAGTTCTCCGAGCGGCTTCTGGCTCTGGCCGGAGCCGTCAGCCGGTTGCCTGGAAACCTTAACAAAAACAGAATTACCTGGAAAAACTCAGCAGGTCTGGCAGCATCGGCGGAGAAGAAAAGAGTTGACGTTTCGAGTCCTCATGACCCTTCGAAGTTCTGTCGAAGGGTCATGAGGACTCGAAACGTCAACTCTTTTCTTCTCCGCCGATGCTGCCAGACCTACTGAGTTTTTCCAGGTAATTCTGTTTTGTTTTGGATTTCCAGCATCCGCAGTTTTTTTCTTTTTATGCCTGGAAACCTTGGCTCGAGGAGTTGGAGGTGGAGGGGGAACAATGGGAGGGGGCGGGGCTCCCGTGTCTGTGCGCCTGGCCTGCGGTCTCTCATCTCTCTCCATTGGTCAATCCCTGTTTGACCAGACGAGGTCGCGGAGCCCAAATTATTTCTGGGTCTGTGATAAACATGAGATAATATTACTGGTCCCATAGCATTGTAGCGATGTAACATATTTATATATACACACATATATATATATATACAGACACACACACACATATATACACACACACATATATATATATATATATATATACACACACATATATATATATACAGACACATATATATAATCTATATTTCAAGTCACAGGGATCAAAGCAACTAGAATTGTCTGTTCTGAATTTCTAGGTCTCGTGTTGTTGTCGGTCATGTCCACTCGCTCCCTGAATAAAATTCTCCCTCACTCGCCCCACCACCATATCTCTAATAAGTCTGACATTACTGAATATTGCACACAATTTTAGTCCAGTAATATAGACAGATATATGGCAAGCAGCCTGCATGAAGATCTTAGGGTCCCTGTGTACAAGGCAGCAAATGCTGAGCATGGATCTGTCGATCAGCATAAACTGGCACCTTCAGGACAATTGGGAGGGTGAATATCAGGTACACAGAGTGAGAACAGAGGGACAGCGTGTGGGATGGAGATTTACAACTTTTGGGGACTGAGAAAGAAAATAATGTTCCAGAAAAACTCAAATTGTCTGTTCTGAATTTCTACCCTGCACTGACTTTTGTCAACTCCTTTTACAGGATATTAGAAGAGGAGAATTTACAGACAGAAATCTCAAATCAAACATCAAGTCAGGATCTGACAACTCACTCAATTCATCAGGACCTGAATATCATTGGTCTTTGAATATAGAAGGAGAAATGTTTCCCTGTTCTGTCCACATCAAAAGATTTTAAACATCTGTGTGACTGAAAAAGCATTGAGATGCTGACATCTGAGTGAGCTGGTTCCAGTGCACTAACTGCGGAAAGAGCTTTAATCAGTTACACAGCCCAAAATAAATCACACCATTCACAGCAGGGAGAGACTGTACCCATGTTCTGTGTGTGGACAAGGCTTCAACTGATATTCAAACCTCAATAGTCACAAGGGCACCCACCATGGAGAAACGGTGGAAATGTGCAGACTGCGGGATGGGATTCAAAGCCCCATCAGATCTGGAAACTCATCGACGCATACACACCAGGGAGAGGCCATTCACCTGCTTTGTGTGTGGGAAGGGATTTATTAAGTCATCCAACCTGAAGCTACACCAGTGAGTTCACAGCGCAGAGAGGCCATACACCTGCTCCGTGTGTGGGAAGGGATTCATTGATTCATCGACCCTGCAGAATCAGCAGCAAGTTCACACCGGGGAGAGGCCTTTCACCTGCTCTGACTGTGGAAAGAGATTCACTCAGTCATCCCTGCTGCAGATACAGCAGCGAGTTCACAATGGAGAGAAGCCTTTCTGCTGCTCTGCATGTGGGAAGGGATTCACTGATTCATCCAACTTGCAGAGACAAAAGTGAGTTCACACTGGGGAGAAGCCATTCACTTGCTCTGATTGTGGGAAGGGATTTACTCTGTCTGTGCACCCGCAGACACACCAGCGAGTTCACACTGGGGTGAGGCCATTCACCTGCTGTGTGTGTGAGAAGGGATTCACTTGTTCATTTGAGCTGCTGAGACACCATGGCAGTCACACCGATTAGAGATTTTTTAGATAATTTGACCGTGGGTGTTAACTGTATCTATTCAGGTTAATTAGATATTGATTGGATATTTACATGAGTACACATGATTAGAGACTGACTGACATAGTGTGGAGTCAGGAGGAATAAACCTGTAATGTTTCACTCTGTGAATAAATCTATACAAAAATAACGATTGACTCCACCCTAAGGCTGTCAGGATTAGAACATGGTAACAGAGAAAGCTGGTCTAATACTGAAGTTTGAAATTTATAGGAAAGTAAAATTTCAGAAGCCTACAATCTGAGTAGCTTTTGTGAGAAATGGCTGAAAGCAAGTGGAAATTGTCAGGGTCTGATTACCCATGGATGAGGCTGCAACTGATCATCAAATTCACACTGAGGAGAGACTGTTCACCTGATCTGAGGTTGGGAAGGGATTCAGCCATTCATGCACCCAGCTGAGACACCAGCGAGTTTCTACCACTGCAGGTAGATCTAAAAGAAATACATTTGTCTCTGATCCATTGAGTCTACAGCACAGGGCTAAGGCCAGTCATATCAGTTGGTCAATGTCAGTAATTCTGCTCCACATGAAACATCACCCACTCCTCTTCATCTCCCCAACCCCCATCAGCATATTTGTCTATTCCTTTCTCCCTCATGTGTGTATCTAACTTCCCTTTAAATGTATTCAAGCAGCCCAGCCTTTCCTAAGGGTTAAATGCTCTCAGTTCTGATATTATTCTTGTGAATCTTTGTTGCCCCTTCTCCAGTGCCTCTATTTCCTCTTTCTAAATGGAGATCACCAATGTTGACAGTACTCCCAGCGTAGGCTAATCATAGTTCGGAGCAAGTTGAACATAACCTCCCTGCTTTTCAAATCTATCTTTCCCTCTAGAATGGAACCCTATATCTGGGCCCCACACTTTAAGAAAGATGTGAACTTCTTAGAGAGACTGGAAAGAGCATTTATGAGAATGGCACCAGGAATGAGGGGTTTAGTTAATGGAGAGACTGGAGCATATTTCACTCTGTAGACCATAGAGTCATTAGGGTAGGGAACGGGGCCATTCAGCCCATTGAGTCCATGCCGGCTCCCTGTAGAGCAAACCAGTCAGTCCCATTGCCCTGTTCCATCCCCGTATCCCTGGAGGTTTATTTCTCTCAAGTGCCCATCCAATTTCGTTTCAAAAACATTCCATCATCTCTGCTTCTACCACATTCGTAGGAAGTGGGTTCCACTCACTTTAACTGCACACGAGGCTCATAGAACACAGAAGAAGGCTATTTGGCCCATCGTGCCCATGCTGGCTCTTTGAAAGAGCTATCCAATTCATCCCATTGTCCTATAGTTTTGTTTCTCTTTCAAGGATCTGTCCTGTTCCCTTTTCAAAGATAGAATCAAATCTGTTCCTCGCACCATTTTCAGGCAGTGCATTCCACATCACAACAATTCGCTGTGTTTTCATATAAATAATTCAGGATATAACTGTGTTTTGACTTTCACAGAGTATTCAAAATGGCGTCAAAGACATGGTTATTACACAAAATTAAAACGCAATCTTTATCAATGATTTTGATGAGGGGACTGAGTTTAAATATCCAAGTATGCAGACAATTAGAAATAAATTGCATTTCTATAGCACCTCTCATGACCACAGGACCTCCTAAAATGTTTTACAGTCAACAAAGCACATTTGAAGTATAGTCACTGTTGTAATGTAGGAAACTGTACATAGGCCTAGGTAATCAAATTTACTTTTAAAATTCAATCACTTTCATACCATATTCACTGTTATGAGTAACAAGGTCAAGGAAGCCATTTTAAACCCTAACATGTGGCTTGCTGCAGCCATTTCACATTCTGTAACTTTATTAACTACATATTGATTTTGTATTGAAAGGCAGTCATGAAACAAATGATTATTCAGTAATGAACCTTGCAACGTAAGAGATAATTACTTTGTAAAGGCTGGACCTTTATTTTAAAAATTAACACTGCATAAACCTAAATGTTTCTCTACACTGCAGAGCTAGTAGTAA
The DNA here is from genome assembly GCF_017639515.1 of Carcharodon carcharias. Taxonomy (NCBI): domain Eukaryota; kingdom Metazoa; phylum Chordata; class Chondrichthyes; order Lamniformes; family Lamnidae; genus Carcharodon; species Carcharodon carcharias. The sequence goes on from NW_024470624.1 coordinate 3,426,735, forward strand.
TTGTTTAAACAAAGACATTCTTGTCTAATTTTGATAAGGACTTCATATTCTGTCAAAGTCCAGCTCAAGAATAAAGCTCATTTTTCAAAACAATCAAAATCAGTAAGAAAGAAAGCTATTGTCTTCCACAAGCTGTCTTTTTGAACCAATATATCTTGTATTAACCAAATGAGTTAATTCAAGATTACTGTATTAATTAGCTACCAGTCGGAAATAGATGATTGAATAAGTAGTGAGCCTTAACTGAGTTACAATTATTAATCAGTAATTATAGTAAAAGACTGAATTTCATTTTCTGTAAAAATGTAAAACCTTAATTGTTGTGTATGTAAAGAATGTGCAATGATGATAAATGTACCGGCAAGAGAGACCTTCAGGTTCTGATTAGCCTCAACATTTGAAATTGTATGAATAAGGGATGGTATAGAATCAGATAAAGGGATAGTATGAAACAGTTCTATTGTCTTCCTGTCTAAGATAATGAGATAATGTAAGTAATTGGGGATCCAATTAAATTAATCTAGTAACCAAACTGACCAATTGTCATCTTACAACTGGTCCAACTCTGACGTGAGGTAATGGTCACTTTGGGGATAAAAGTAGAAGTTCTGAAGGTCTCCCTTGCTAGCCAAGTACTGAAGACTCCCGAGGCCAAGTTCCAAGTAAATTACTGTCAAAGATGGAGCCAGACTCCTGAGGCCAAATTCCTCAAGAATTACTGTCAAAGAAGGAGCCAGAGAGGGTTACACTTCTACAGACTGATCACCCACATGAAGTTGTAAAAGTCAATGTCTTGTCCGAACCATAAGTGACTTTATGAAATGGCAAGTTGGGGATGGCGGAAATCAGTTAAGTTACAGATAACAGGATTATGTAATATAAATGTAAAATTTTAAAATTTGCATTTATATAGTGTCTTCCACGATCACAATGTATTGCAAAGTGCTTTATAGCTAATGAAATATTTTTTAAATGCAGTCACTGTTGTAATTTCAGAAACGCAGCAGCCAATTTACACACAGCAAGATCCCACAAACAGCAATGTGGTCATGATCAGATGATCTGTTTTTAGTGATGTGATTGATAAATTTTCGGTTGGACACTGGGGATAACTCCCCTGCTTTTCTTCAGAATAGTGGCTCCGGGAAGTTCTAAGTCCACCTGAAGCAGCAGACAGGGCCGTTGGGTCCAAGGACAGCAGCTCTGACAGTGCAGCACTCCCCCAGTGCTGGCACTCAGAAGTTTGGATGTGATTTTTGTCCTCAGGCCCCTGGGCTGGGACTTGAAGCAACAACCTTCTGACCCAGAGGTGGGAGTGTGATCCACTGAGCCATGGCTGACACTCCAGACAATACAACATTAGTAACAGAAAGTTACCCTTCAAAATCCTCCGCCCTTTGCCTCCGGTGTTTAAATCTCATAATAAAAACCCCAGTATAAATAACAAGTATTTGATGGACAAATGTTGAAGTGTTGGTTTAGAGCCACAAGTTTTGAGTTACCATTTGAGCCTCCAGCACCTTTCTGTCTCTCTATTGCTCGTGTCAATGACAGCCAGGCGACGAAGCTGAGGGCTGAATTTAGCTGAGATTAACGGGGCCTGCGCCCCAGTTGGGAAACTGCCATGGGCTCGCACTGATAGAGACAGGAAGGTGCGGGAGGGCTGACTGGGAAATGGGCCTCCAACCAATCGGGGCGCAGGAGGGGGTGACCTGACTCCTGGGGTTCAATGCCCCTGTGTTCAAAGCAGGAGTCACGGGAACAGGGTACAGCGGAGCCGAACAGAAACCATTTGGGTTCAGAATGTTGTGCACATCCTTTTACTCTGGTTGTCTTTGATCCTCAAGTAATTTTCTGGGTTTTTTTAACCATGTTCTGTTTCATTAATAAACTTTTTTAGTAAAAATATTTTATTCTGCTGGGCTTCTCATGATTATATTTCTGCACTTTAGGGAAAGTGGGTGAGAGGGGTTGGCAGGCTCTTTAACAGAAAGTGAGTCACTCTAAGGTAATTGGCAAAGGAGCCAGAGGGGGAGACGAGATTTTATTTTTGGCACAGCAATGTTAGAAAATGGGGTTCAGGGATTCAATTAGCCCTTTCTCCCATTTTCCCAAACTCTGAAATAATTCACAGTGATAACCCTTATTGGTGACAGTGGTTAGATTTTGTGCAGTATAAATAAGACCTGACACATGCTCATGTCTGAGCAGTAGTATCAAAGTGCAGCAGCATTACCATTACACTCTGGGTAGAAGCACCATCTCCACGTAAATGCTCCCTGGTCTGCCCCAGATGCCATGGCACCAGTCAATGCAACATGTAAAACCTCTAAAAATCTCTGTGCTCGGGGAATCCCTTCTGATACTTTTCTACATCACAAAGTCTATGGAGACTGATTTAACCCAATCATTGCTGAGCTAACATTTGAATGGACCAATTGGAAAACCTGTCAATGGAACCATCTGTAGCCGCCCAAACCACATCAAACTCTCAAACAATTGGCTTCCCACGCTCCATCCCCGGTACAGGGAGTCAACATTCTCATGCCAAGCAGCAAAAACATGGTGGCCTTGACACCCAGGTGTCATCTAGGATTCAAGGCACTCTTGTTTTCTCGGTCCTCTGGGAGCTGTTTATCTCCCTGTTCCCACATAGCAAGTCATCTGTTCTCAGCTCTGCCAGATTTCTGCTGAAGTTTGGCCCCTTTTACAACTTTCAGATCAATAAAACAATCAGAGAATGAAGACCCAAGTGTGGTTTTCTTTAAAAGAAGTTCATAGGCAAAGGATACAAATTTTGCCAAGATACAGCGATCAACTTATTTATTTCATCAACACTTACTTGCCTTTCACTCGAATGTAGGTGGAAACCAGATTGTTACATTCCACTGAACTACACCCACAGTGAGCTATTCCAATTTCTTTACTGTCCAGTACAACATTTTCCTCATATCTTCAAAACAGAAATCAAACATTCCCATTTGATTTCAGAGATTAACATAATTTATTTGTTCTTTATTGTAGTTGAAAGGCTGGGCTCGGTTTCCTTCGAGCACAGGAGGTGAGGTTGAGGGGAGATTTGATAGAGGGGTACAAGATTATGACAGGTTTAGATAAGGTGGACAAAGAAAAGCTGTTCCCATTCGCTGATGGTACAAGGACGAGGAGGGGACACAGATTTAAGATTTTGTGTAAAAGATGCGGGGGGGATGCAGCGAGTGGTAATGAGCTGGAACTCTTTGCCTGTGTGGGTGGTGCAAGCGGAGACGGTGAACGATTTCAAATGGAAATTGGGTGGAGAATTGAGGGAAATAAATTTTCAGGGATATGGGTATAACACGGGACAGTGGGGCTGGTATGCTCTACAGAGAGCTGGCATGGACTCGATGGGCTGAATGGCCTCCTTCTTTGTCCTAATGGCTCTTGATCTAAAGGGAACAATTTCAGCTGCTCCAGTCTCTCCAACTAACTGAAGTCCCTCATTCCTGGTGCCATTCTCGTAAATCTCCTCTGCACCCTCTCTAAAAACTTCACATCTTTCCTATAGTGTGGGACCCAGAGGTAGGGTTCCATTCTAGAGGGATAGAATTGAAAAGCAGGGAGGTTTTGTTCAACTTGTTTCGAACCATGGTTAGACAACACTGGGAGCACTGTCAGCATTTGTGATCTCCATTTCGAAAAAGGAAATAGAGGCTCTGGAGAAGGGGCAACAAAGATTCACAAGAATAATACCAGAAATGAGAGCATTTAACCCTCAAGAAAGGCTGGGGCTGCTTTTCTCGAGAAAAAAGACTGAAGGGTGACCTGATCAAAGTCTTTAAGGTTATGAAGGGGATCAATAATCCAATTGGGATTTCATGAGAAACCTCTTTACCCAGCGAGTGGTGAGAATGTGGAACTCACAACCACAGCGAGTGGTTGAGGTGAACGGCATGAACATATGTAAGGGGGAGCTGGATACATACATGAGGGAGCAAGGAATAGAAGGATATGCTGATGGGGGAGATGAAGAGGGGTGGGTGGAGGCTCATGTGGAACATAAATACTGACAGAGACCAATTGAGATGGTTAGCCTGGCCCTGTGCTGTAAACTCAATGGAACAGAGACAAATGTATTTATTTTAGATCTACCTGTAGTGGTAGTAAAAAGGCAATTTACCATTCAGGATAAAACAAGTGTGTTTCATCGCTGTTGCAGATCAATTCAATGGAAACACGCACTCCCAGGCTCAAAGATCATCACTGGAAGCAAAGTTGTGAGACCGGCCAGTCCAGCAGAAAGAAACCCTCCGACCCTCCCACTTCACCCAGTGTCAGAATGAACATGGTTCGGTCCTGGACGTGATTAACAACAGCAACAACGGCAGAATCCAACCCCTGGAATCACTTGTGAACTTGCTGGTGTCTCCACAGGCTGAATAAATGAACAAATCCCTTCCCACACATAGAGCAGGTGAACGGCCACTCCCTAGTGTGAATTCTCTGGTTTTTCTGCAGGTGGGGTAACTGAGTGAATCCTTTCACACACTCAGAGCAGATGAATGGCCTCTCCCCAGTGTGAAGTCACTGGTGTGTCAGCAGACTCGATGTGTCAGCGAATCCCTTTCCACACTCAGAGCAGCTGAACGGCCTCTCCCCAGTGTGAAATCGCTGGTGTGTCTCCAGGCTGAATAACTGACTGAATTTATTCCCACACACAGAACAGCTAAGCAGCCTCTCTCCAGTGTGAATTCGCTGGTGTGTCAGTAGGCTGGGTGACTGAGTGAATCCCTTCCCACACTCAGAACAGGTGAACAGCCTCTCCCCGATGTGAATGCAATGATGAATTTCCAGTTCAGATGGGATTCGGTAGCGCTTCCCACAGTCTCCACATTGCCACGGTTTCTCCATAGTGCGGTTGTCCTTGTGAATCTCAAGGTTTGACAATCAGTTGAAGCCTCGAACACACATGGAATACTTGGACAATCTCTCTGCACTGTGTTGTTTTCTCAGATTGTTTAACTGGTTAAAGCTCTTTCCACAGTCAGTGCGCTGGAACACTCTCACTTAGGTGTGTTTGTGTCTCAGTGCTTTTCCAGTCACATTAACGTTTAAAATGTTTTGAAGCAGACAGAACAGACAAACGTTTCTCTTTTCAGATTCAAAGCTTAAGAGTATTTGCATTCTGATGAATCAAGCGACACTGTCAGATCATGACATGATGTTTGTTCTGAAATTTTTGTCTGATAGCCTGTAAAAAAAGTTTATAAAAATCAATACAGGATAAAATTTTGCAACTGAGAATTCTAATTCACATGGAACATTCTTTCTTCTGTCACTCCCCAAAAGGTATGAATCTTTGTCCCACACACTGTCCCTCCATTCTCACTCTGCTGTACCTTAAATTCCCAATTCTCCTGATTCATGCTGATCGATAGATCCATGCTCACCGCTTCCTCTCCAGGAATCAAGCAAGTGGTCAACCATATATGTGTCTATTTTAAAGCATGAAAAATGTGTCACATACTGCACTGTATCACTTGCTTAAGATACAAGGGGAATGTGAAGAACTTTATTTACCTCCGAATAGGACAAGGGCAGCAGATACATGGGAACACCACCACCACCATTTGCAAGTTCCCCTCCAAGCCACTCACCTTCCTGACTAGGAAATATATCAGCCGTTCCTTCACTGCTGCTGGGTCAAAATCCTGGAAATCCTTCCCTAACAGCATGTTGGGTGTACCTGCACCACATGGACTGCAGCGGTTCAGGAAGGTCTCTTACCACCACCTTCTCAAGGGCAATTAGGGATGGGCATTTAAAATGTTGGCCTAACCAGTGACACCCAAACCCCATGAAAGAACATAATGAAAATGTAGACAGCAAACAGTCATGACCTGGAACTTGCTGCCTAAGGGGTGGAGGAAGCAGAGAAGATTCATAATTTCAAAATGAAATTGGATGGGCACTTGAAGGAAACTTCTGGCAGAGAGAATGGAGATTTCGAGGGTGAATGAGACCGATTGGATTGTTCTACAGAGAGTTGGCACAGACTCGAGTTCTGAATGGACTCCTTCTGTGCCATAATGACTCCATGACTGGAAATATATAATGTAGCTACAGCACTTTATTACAAGACTAGAAAAGAAATGGAAAGGGGGAGAAAAGAAAGTGTTTTACTCACAGATATTGGACACAGGAGGAAATTTTAGTCTGTATGAAACTCAATCTTCATTCACACAAAGCCCGCGCTCTGATTGGCTGGAGGACAAGAGTCCTTCCGGTCTTCCAGATTCCTATTGGTCAATCCCTCAGCATGACCGGAAGGAGCGGGCTCTCTCCCACACATGCGCAGCTTCCCCTCTCCGAGCGGCTTCTCGCTCTGGCCGGAGCCGGTTGCCTGGAAACCTTGGCTCCAGGATGGGGAGGGGGAACAATGGATGGGGGCGGGGCTCCCGCGTTCGCGCGCCTGGCCTGCAGACTGGAACCTGAGACGTCACCGCGGAGCACAGTGATTCCTATTGGTTGATTCAGGCAGGGTTCCATTGTGGACGTCACAATGCGGAAGTTGGACAATAAGCTTCAGACTAAAACTTCCTCCCGTGGGCAACATCTGTGAGGAAATCAATGTTTCCCTCTTTCCATTTCTTTTCTCATTCTGGGGGCAAATTGTTGACTTGCAGGGATTGAAGGGAAAGGAAGTGAATCCGGGCAGGTTGCAGACTCTGGAAAGATTGGCCCAGGTCTCTCTCTCTTCAAGACACTGTGATACCCAAGTGAGAATGTTTCCAGTGCACTGACTCTGGAAAGAGCTTTAACCAGTTACACAGCCTGAAAAAACATCGCACCATTCACAACGGGGAGAGACTGTACATGTGTTCTGTGTGTGGATGAGGCTTCAACTGATTGCCAAAGCTGGAGAGACTCAAGGACACTCACAACATGGAGAAACCATGGAAATGTGCAGACTGTGGGAAAGCTTTCAGGTTCCCATGTCAGCTGGAAACCCATCGACGCAGTCACACCGGTGAGAGGCCATTCACCTGCTCGAAGTGTGGGCAGGGATTCACTCAGCGATGCAACCTGCTGAGACATCAGCGAGTTCACATGGACAGGCCGTTCAACTGTTCTCAGTGTGGCGAGGGATTCAGTGATTTGCCCACCCTGCTGTACCACCAGCAACTTCACACCGAGGAGAAGCCATTCACCTGCTCGGAGTGTGGGAAGGGATTCAATCGGTCAACCCATCTGCTGAGACACCAGCGGCTTCATACTGGGGAGAGGCCATTCACCTGCTTGGAGTGTGGGAAGGGATTCATTCAGTCATCCAACCTTCTGCGACACCAACGAGTCCATACTGGGGAGAAGCCGTTCACCTGCTCCGAGTGAGGAAGGGATTCACTCAGTCGTTCAGCCTGTTTACCCACCGGTAACTTCACAGCGGGGAGAGGCCATTCCTCTGCCCCAATTGTGGGAAGGGATTCAATCGATTATCCAACCTGCGGAAGCACCAGCAAGTTCACAAGTGATTACAGGGGTTGGATTCCATTATTGCTGCTGTTAATCACATTAGGACTGAACTATGTTCATTCTGGCAGATGGCAATGGAGGGTTTCTTTTTGCTGGACTGTCTGTTCTCATGACTTTACTTCCAGTGGGCTGATGCCCTGAGACTTGTTGCGAGTATTTAGCTGCTTTTTCATATAGATCACAGGAACAAAGGGTGTTTTGAAGGTAAAGGAAATGGTATTTAGTTTGCGTTTCTGCTTGGAACCTCCTAAAACATGCCACTTTGCCATGAATATTGGCTGTGCGAGGGTTAAAAAGTTATTTTTTTAATTTATCTGAGTGTTTCTCACAGGAAGCAGCCACAGATTTGCCCTTGTTTTATTTGCAGCTAAATTGGAGTTGGTGAGTGGAAAAGAAGCTGGAAGATTTGTCGAGCTTGGAGTTGGAGGATGAAATCTACAGTGACCCTCGCAGTGAAAGGCCTTGTGGTAGAACCAGTCAGCTTGAGCAGTTAGTTTGGAAAGAGCTGCGAAGATGCAGTTGGAGCAGGCTGGGGAGAAGCAGTCTGTCTGGTCAAAGTCAGGTCAAGAAGGCAGTGAGGCTCACGCTTGAGTTGAGGAATCCACAGTCGTGAGGTCTGAAAGAAATTTTGGAGGGGGTCGCTTAGCCAAAAGCTGATGGAATGATGCTCAAAGGTAGAACAGGGTTTACAACTTAAATAATTACAAAACAGTGTTAAGTTCATAGTATGTAGTTTGTTCAATTTTTTTCTTTACAATAAAGTTTGTTTTTGTTTAAAAGCATTACATTTTGTGGCATAACTCAGTGAATCACTGGGTGTTCAGATTTCTCCTTAAACACTGACAGTCCCGACCAGGATGGTAACGTTCTAGCTTGGTTCCTGGGGAAAAAATTGACCAGAAACAGTCAGTGAGAATCTCCACAGAGAGCGAGGCAGCAGAAGCCAGTCAGTCTCAGGAAGAGGTGAACAGATATTGGGTGTATTCAAGTTACTGAATGAGACAGCATGGCCTGTTTGTTCTTCTTCTTTGTCATGGGCATTGAGTCAGAACTGGAAGCTTTTTTTATTTTTTCACAGAATGTGAGTGTCATTGTCAAGGCCAATATTTATTGCCCATCCCTAATTGCCCATGAGGGGAGGGTGGTGAGCCACCTTCCGGGACCACTGCTGTCTATCTGATTCGAGTTTTCTGTAACAGTTTGGTACAACTGTGTGTCTTGCTCGGTCATTTCTGAGGGCAGTTTAGGGTCAGCCACATCCCTGTGGGTCCAGATTCACATGTAGGTCAGACCAGGTAAGGGCAGCAGATTTCCTTCCCTGAAGGGCATTGGTGAACCAGATGAATAAGAGAATTCCAAAGATTCACAAGCCTCTGAGAGAAATTTCTCCTCATCTCAGTCTGAAATGATCAGCCCCTTATCCTGAGACTGTGCCCCCATGTTCTGGACTCCCCAGTCAGGGGGAAACAGCCTCTCAGTGTCCACCCTTCACACCCTGGCTTTGGCAGCAAGTTGGCTCCACCATTTGCCAGTTGAACTTTCAGATGTGAAGCGAAGGGGGAAACATTAGTGTCGCTTGGTTGACTCTGGTGGGCTTTGCAGATTCCCAGTCAATGTCCCGACTCCTCCCCTCCCAGCCGAGGAATCTTCAAGAAGAGCAGGAACCCCGGTTTTGTCCCCTTGTGGCATTGTGGCCCAGTCTTGTGACCCCCCACCCCCACCGCTGCACCTGGGCAGATACCAGGCACCTGACATTGATCCCCTTGGGGTCTGAAAGAAATCCAAACAATTTTCAAAGCAAACACTGATGCAGCTTGAAATTGATACATTTGTCACTGAAACAAAATCCACGTGGCATTCCGCTTCCTCATGAGTTTCATGTGGCAGATTGACCAATGGGAACAACTGGAGGACCGAAAGGACTCTGGTCCTCCAGCCAATCAGAGCTTCCCCCATTGTCTGAATGCAGAAGTTAGACAATGAGTTGTTCACCTGCTCATTGCTGCCCAGTAAAGCTGCTGCTCCTCTCTCTCTGAATGAAGGTTGAGCTTCACACAGACTAAAGCTTCCTCCTAAGTCCAATGTCTGTGAATAAAACACTTTCTTCTCCACCCACACCGCGCCGCTGCCCACCCCCCCCCCCAACTCTTTCCATTTTCCATTTCTTTTCTCATTCTGGTGGTAAATTGTTGAGTTGCAGCAACTGAGGGGAAAGGAAGTGAATCCAGGGAGGGTGGAGACTCTGGAAAGGTTGGCCCAGGTCTCTCTCTCTCTCTCTTAAAGACATTGACATCCTTTGCTCCCTCAGCTTGACACATTTATTTGTCTGGCCAAAAGGATGGTCTCTTTCCTCATGTTCACAATTAAAGGGTGGTTTCTCCAGGAGGTGGCTGACATTCAGGTGACATTTTTGCAATAGAGGATATAGTATAGTCTAGTGTTATTATAATGGTACATATTATTTATGGTTCTCTAATTAAGGACATGTATTTTGTTCCTGGTCTTGTAAAATAGTGCTGTATATATTTCCAATTATAGAGTCATAAATGCACAGGAGTCTATTTGGTAACTTGAGTCCTTGCCAACTGTCTGTAGAGTAATCCAGTCAGTACCATTCCCCCTCTATATGCCCATTGCCCTGAAAGTTTATTCCCTTCAAGTGGCCATCCAATTTCATTTGAAATCATCGATTGTCTCCACTAACACCTTCCTCATCGGCAGCGAGCTTCAGATCATCACAACTCACTGCCCAAATAAAGTTTCTCCTCACATCCCTGTGTAGCTCTAATCAAGTAATCCAGTACGAATAGTCATTTGGTAGCACAGAACCTGAGTACTGCTGAAGAAAGATACATGACGTCAATGTTTTTTGTCTTGCACTCATCAGGACAATTTGCAAGAATACCAATTGTAAATGGAACAACAATTTACATTGCATGGGAAGAGAGTGCTATTTGGTTGGCAAGTAGACTCTGATTGGCAGAGGCGTTGCTATGCACAATGATCTTGGAAACGGTTTACTGCCAAACTTTTGTTTAAATGCAAACCAGACTCTGGTTGCTCAAGGCAGTACCCTGGGGAATGAACCAGGGAATGGCTTAAATGTCAGTTGGGAAGCATTTTTTGGGGAGGCGATGGCATTGTGGTATTGTTGCTGGACTAGTGATACAGGCACCCAAGGTAATGTTCTAAGGATCCAGGTTAAAATCCCAGTACAGCAAATGGTGGAATTTGAATTCAATAAAAATCTGGAATTAAAAAGTCTCATAATGATTATGAAACCATTGTCAATTGTAAAAACCCATTTGCTTCACTAATGCCCTTTACGGAAGGAAATCTGTTGTCTTTACATGGTCTAGCTGATATGTGACTCCAAACCCACAGCAATGTGGTTGACTTTTAAATGCCCTCTGAATAAGTGTAATTAGGAAATGGCAATAAATGCTGGCCTAGCCAACTACACCCACATCCCATAAATGATTTTTTTTTAAATTTAGGAGACTGTGATCATTGTATTGTATGTTTTAGGATGATGATAGAAAAGGATGATAGGCAATCCACGGTAAGAATTATTAACTGGACAAGAGCCAAGTTGGGCCAGATAGAGTGGAGCGAAAGATTGGCAGGAAAAACTGCAGTTGAACAATGGGCAACCTTCACAAAATTGGTTTGGGCACAGTCAAGGTATATTTCATTGAAAGAGAAGGTAGGGCAAACAAATCCAGAGCTCCCTGGATGAAAAAGGAGATTGAAATAAAGATCAAGAAGACAAAGTGCACTAATGACAGGTGTCAGGTAGAAAATACAATTGTGAACCAAGAGGGATACAGGTGGTTCAGAGGGGAGGTGAAAACACATATTACAGAAGCGAAGAGCGATTATGAGAAAAGACTGACAGCCAACATAAAGGGGAATCCCAAAGTCTTCTATAGACATATAAATAGTAAAAAGGTCTTAAAGTGGAATAGGTCTAGTTAGGGACCTAAAAGGAAATTAACACATGGATTAAGAGGCCAAGGTTGAGGTATTAAACGAATACTTTTAATCCATCTGGAACGAATAAAAAAAATTAGGAGACAGTGATCACAGGCAACCTACACCCTATTATTGAAACACTAATTCATGCTACTATCTTCCTCCAGCTATTTCACCAATTCTCCTCCCCTGAAGGTACTGACTCTTGGGTTCAGTTTCACACTCACCTATTGCCCTCCCCAATATGTCACCCAGGTGTCTGAATCTTTACACCTGAAGTTAACAAACTGTTTTGCTAAGGGGGGGCGTCACAATCAAATTCAGTGATTACCCACATGTACTTTGTGTCAGGGCGGGATCATTGTGCCCCCCACCCCCACTTTCCATCCCAGTCCTAGGAGTTTGGAGACTGGGCTCCGGATGCATAATGGCGGCTGCAGCTCCCACAATCCAACGTGCTGGGGAAATCACTCTATCCGCCACACGGGCGGGCGGCCTGGGACTGCGCATGTCCGGGGAGAGGGGAAGCTGCGCATGTGCTGGGGAGATGATGGACTGCACATGTGAGCCTGCAGGTTTTGGGCATGAATGTGCATGTGCAGGGGTGAGATGGGGACCTGCGTAAAGCCCGTGCTCTGATTGACCGAGGGCCATTGTCTGTTCGGTCTTCCAGCCTTTTCATAAGACCATAAGACGTAGGAGCAGAAATTAGGCCATTCGGCCCATCAAGTCTGCTCCGCCATTCGACCATGGCTGGTAAGTTTCTCAACTCTGTTCTCCCACCTTCTCCTCATAACCTTTGATCCCCTTACCAATCAAGAACCTATCTATTTCGGTCTTAAATACACCCAATGACCTGGCCTCCACAGCCTTCTGTGGCAATGAATTTCATAAATTCACCATTCACTGGCTAAAGAAGTTTCTCCTCATCTCTGTTCTAAAAGGTCTTCCCTTTATTCTGAGGCTGTGCCCTCGATTCCTAGTCTCTCCTACTAATGGAAACATCTTCCCCATGTCCACTCTATCCATGCCTTTCAGTATTCTGTAAGTTTCAATCAGATCCCCCTCATCCTTCTAAACTCCATCGAGTATTGACCCAGAGTCCTCATTTGTTCCTCATATGTTAAGCCTTTCACTCCTGGGATCATTCTTGTGAACCTCCTCTGCACCCTCTCCAGGGCCAGCACATCCTTCCTGAGATACGGGGCCCAAAATTGCTCACAATATTCTAAATGTGGTCTGACCAGAGCCTTATAAAGACTCAGCAGCACTTCTCTGCTTTTATATTCTAGTCCTCTCGAAATAAATGGCAACATTGCATTTGCCTTCCTTTCCCATTGGACAACAGCTCAGAGGGGATCGGGTGGGGGTGGGATGGGGGGGGGGGGGAGCAAAGTCCCTCCCACGCGGGGTTATGCCTCTTATTGTCTTCAGGTGAGAGATTAACCAATGGGAAGTCTGGAGCACCAGAAGGACTCTGGTCTTCCAGCCAATCAGAGCGCTGGCTTTGTGTGAATGAAGAGTGAGCTTCACACAGATTAAAACCACTTCCTGTGTCCAACGTCTGTGAGTAAAACACTCTCTTTTCTCTCCCTTTCCATTTCTTTTCTCATCCTGGGGGGAAATTGTTGACTTGCAGGAACTGTAGGGAAAATAAGTGAATCCAGGGAGGGTGCAGACTCTGGAAAGGTTGGCGCAGGTCTCTCTCTCTCTATCTCTCTCTTAAAGACATTGACATCATTTGCTCCCTCAGCTTGACACATTTATTTGTCTGGCTAAAAGGATGGTCCCTTTCCTAATGTTCACAATTAAAGGGGTGGTTTCCCCAGGAGATGGCTGACATTTGAGGAGACAGTAAATTAATATAGGATAGAGACATGTCTAGTGTATGTTATTTATGGTTCTTTAGTAACAGAGATGGAGTCATTACAGCACAGAAGAGCCCACTTGGCAATTGGAGTCCATGCCGATGCTGTAGAGCAACCTAGTCAGTCCCATTTCCCCCTCTATACCCCCGTTCCCCTGCAAGTTTATTTCCTTCAAGTGCCCATCCAATTTCATTTTAAAATCATGAATCACCTCCACTTCCACCACCCTCTAGGCAAAGCAAGTTCCTGATCATGAAAAATCACTGCCTAAAAAAAACCTTCTTCAGATTTTCCCGATATCTCTGATCAGGAAATAAACATATGGCGATTTTCACATTATGGACAGGAAGCAATGAGTTTGCATCTGTCAATCAGCATGAATCGGCCCCTTCTGGACAATTGGGAGAATGTATATTAAATACAGCAGAGTGAGAATGGAGGGAGAGTTTGTGGGATGGAGATTTACAGATGTTGGGAACAAGTGAAGGATGAATGTTCCATAGAAACTAGAATTGTCAGTTCTGAATTTCTATCCTGTCCTGACAGATGATTTTTGTAAACACTTTTTACAGGATATTAGAAGGGGAGGATTTTCAGCCTGAAATCTCAAACCAAACATTGTGTCAAGATCTAATAGAGTCATCCAATTCGTTGGGACCTGAATATCATCAGCTGTTGAATCTGGAAGGAGAAATGTTTGTCTGTTCTGGCTGCTTCAAAAGGTTTCATCATCAGTGTGACTGGATAAACACCGAGACACACACACCCAAGTGAGAGTGTTCCAGTGAAATGAGTGTGGAAAGAACTTTAACCAGTTACACAGCCTGAAAGAACATCACACTATTCACAGCAGGGTGAGGCTGTGCACGTGTGAGGACGAGGCTTCAACTGATCATCAAACCTGGAAACTCACAAGGACACCAGTATCATGGAGAAGCTGTGGATATGTGGGTACTGTGGGAAGGGTTTCCTGTTCCCGTCTGCGCTGGAAACTCATCGACGCATTCACACTGGGGGGAGGCCATTCACTTGCTCCATGTGTGGGAAGGGATTCACTGATTCATCCACCCTTCGGAAACACCAGCATGTTCACACCAGGGAGAGGCCATTCACCTGCTCCGAGTGTGGGAAGGGATTCAGGGATTCATCCCACCTGTTGACACACCAGCGGGTTCACACCAAGGAGAGGTCATTCGCCTGCTCGGAGTGTGGCAAGAGATTCAGTCATACATCCCACCTGCTGACACACCAGCGACTTCACATGGGGGAAGAGACCATTCACCTGCTGTGTTGTGGGAAGGGATTCACTCAGTCTTGCAACCTGGTGATGCACCAGCAAGTTCACACTGGGGAGAGGCTGCAAACCTGCTCTTTGTGTGAAAAGTGATTCAATCATTTATCCAACCTGCTGAGACACCAGCGAGCTCACAGTGGAGAGAGGCCATTCACCTGCTTTGAGTGTGGGAAGGGATTCACTGATTCATCCAACCTGCTGAGACACCAGCGAGTTCACAGCGGGAGAGACCATTCGCCTGTACTGAGTGTGGGAAGGGATTCAGTCAGTTCTCGAGCCTGCAGAAACACCAGTGAGCTCACACTGGGGAGAAGCTATTCACCTACTCTGAGTGTGAGAACAGATTCTCTCAGTCACCACATCTGCTGACACTCCAGCGAGATCACAAGTGATTACAGGGGTTGGATTCTGCTGTTATTGCTGTTGTTAATCACATCCAGAACTGAAACATGTTCATTCTGACATGTGAAATGGGAAGGCCAGAGAGTTTCTTTCTGCCGGACTGGCCGGTCGCGTGGCTTTGCTTCCAGTGGGCTGATGCTCTTTGAGCCCAGCATATTTCCACTGAAATGATCCACAAAAGCTGTTGAAGCACACTTATTTTATCCTCGTAGTAAATTGTGTTTTTCCTACCACTACAAGTAGATCTGAAATAAATGCATTTGTCTCTGTTCAATTGAGCCTTGAGGCAGGAGTGAGGATTTATGAGAATGACACGAGTCATCAGTTAAATGGTGCATTCTCCATGGCAATGCATCCACCAATCAGAGTCCATTTGCCAACCGATCAGCACACTCCTCTCATGAAGTATAAATTGTTGTTCCCTTCACATTTGATATTCTTGCGAATGTTCTGGTGAGTGCAAGATGAAAAACTTCGACGATTTTTTTCCCGCAATTACTGTTTTAATTAACAGACAGTAACAAAGATTGAATAATAATGAATTAGTAGTTATAGTAAAAGATTGAATTTTATTTGCTGTGAACATGTAAAACCTTAATTTCTGTGTATGTAAAGAATGTGCAATGATAATAAATGTACTGGCAAGAGAGAACTTCAAGCTTTGATTAGCTTCAACATTTGAAACTGTATGAATAAGGGATGGTATAGAATCAGATAAAGGGATAGTGTCAAACAGTTCTGTGGTATACCTGTCTAAGGTAATGAGAGAAGGTGGTGTAAGTAATTGGGGATCCAATTAAATTAATCTAGGAACCAAATTGACCAATTGTCATCTTACAACAGGCCCAAAAGCTGTTCCCTCCAAGGACGAGGGGACACAGGTTGAAGGTTTTAAGTGAGAGATGTGAGGAAGAAGCTTTTTTTACACAGCGAGTGAGAATGACCTGGAACTCGCTGCCTATGAGATGTTGCAATCAGAGATGATGAACGATTTCAAAAGAAAATTGGATGGGCACTTGAAGGCAGTAAACTTGCAGGGATACGGAGATATAGAGGGGGAATGGGACTGACTGGATCGCTCTACAGAGAGTCAGCATGGACTCGAGGTACCAAATGGACCTTTTTGAAGGTAACTTTGTAACATTTAACCCATGTTGGTGCAGCTGTTCAACAAAACTAACAACTTCTTAAACAAATATTTGTGACTCTTGACCAATGGGAAAAGTGTTCCCCATTTCCCCACAACAAATTGAGCCAATCAGCTTGGAGTCCCTTCTAACCGTGAACTATAACTTGTATCTAAACAGGGTGTCCTGGAACATCTGGTGCTTTGACCCCTTCCTGACCTTAACAGCAGTTTTTTTTCCCCCTTAAAATTACATTACAGTATTTGGAACTTAAAAAGACAGGCAATTGAAGTTTGCTCATCGTTAAGCTTACATACAGTACAATTTGGTAATATAAGCCTTATTAATTACACAAATGTGTCATCGAGGTGAAGTCTAACAGTTAACACTGATAAAGAGGCTGACTCCAGTTATTTTGCAGGGAATCCCCACTCTTTTTAGTGACTTCAATGTGTTGACATCACCAAACCAGAACTTTCATACTCCTTAACCTTGTGTCGATCCTCACTATGAGGTGAATCTGGGTAACATGTTCACCAATCTGATCCACATACTGTCGAGGTGCAGCCACTGTCTAACACAGCACAGTTGAATGAGTCTGTGACTCACACACTCATCACTGGACCAAAGCTCCTTGTGACTAGTACAATTCCTTCAGAATGATCATCATCATCACCTTCAGCTTCAGAATTCTCTGTGTCATGCGTCACTTCAAAGACCCTCATTTTCCACTTTGGGCAGTTCATCACATAACGATATTTTGTGTCAGACCTGAAACACCTGTTAACTGTTCCCTGGTCATTCCTGGGGTTTATTCACCTATTAGTGCTGTTCCAATCCTGTCTTTTGTTGAGATATCCAGATCTGCTAAAGATGTTTTCACCCTCATTCGAAACCTGTCAAAGTCCATCTATGCTTCATAGACATCCAATAGATCATCTTTCTTGTAAATCTCATCAATGAACCTGAATAGAAGATCCAAACCTTCATCAGTCTCCAACTGATGGGCATCCAGCTCACTAAATACTTTGCTTCTGATTTGACTTTTGTTGGGAAGTGACGATGCCAAGACCAGACCTTGTTTCCTCCTTGGTAGGGATGTAACCCATGTCCACGTCTCCACTTCATTCTTCCACTGGTCGTGTGGCTCAGACTCCGAGAACATTGGCGGGTAATCAGACCCTGACAATTTCCACTTGCTTTCAGCCATTTCTCACAATAGCTACTCAGGTTGTAAGTTTCTGTCTGAAATTTAATTTTCCTTTAGTATCCAATCTTCACCATTAGACAAGCATTCTCTGTTACCATGTGATAATCCTAACAGCCTGATGATGAAGGAAGAAACCAGAGCCAATCTTTACTTGATATAGATTTATTCACTGAGTGACACATTACGGGTATATACCTCCTGACTCCACTACACTTTATGTCAGTCAGGGTCTCTTTATATGTGCTCAAGTAACTATCCAATCCATGATGTCCACCTGTATATATTTAATCTCAATTCACACAATCAAAAGCCACAGTCACAGCATCTAAAAGGTCTCTAATCAGTGGGACAGTCATGGTGTGTCAGCAGCTTGGATGAACAAGTGAACTCTTCCCACACTCAGAGCCTGTGAATGGCCTCTCCCTTGTGTGAACTCACTGGTGTCTCAGCAGGGTGGATGTATCACTGAATCACTTCCCACACAGAGAGCAGGTGAATGGCCTCTCCCCAGTGTGAACTCGCTGGTGTTTCTGCAGGTCGGATGACTGAGTGAAACCCTTCCCACATTTGGAGCAGGTGAATGGCCTCTCCCCAGTGTGAACTCGCTGATGTGTCGGCAGGTCGTAAGACCAAGTGAATCTCTTTCCACATTCAGAACAGACGAGCCAGTCCCTGGTGTGAACTCGCTGGTGTGTCAGCAGGTAGAATGACCGAGCGAATCCCTTCCCACACTCAGCGCAGGTGAATGGCCTCTCACCCGTGTGAGCTCGCTGGTGTCTCCGCAGCTGGGATGTATTCCTGAATTCCTTCCCATATTCAGAACATGCAAATGGTCTCTCCCCAGTGTGAATTCGCCGGTGTGACTGCAGGCTGGATAAATGACTGAATCCATTCCCACACTCAGGGCAGGTGAACAGTCTCTCCCCAGTGTGAACTCGCTGGTGTGTCTGCAGGTGAGACGACTGAGTGAACCCCTTCCCACAATCAGAGCAGATGAAAGGCCTCTCCCCGGTGTGACTGCGTCGATGAGTTTCCAACACAGACGGGGTTTTGAATCCCTTCCCACAGTCCCCACATTTCCACGGTTTCTCCATGGTGCGGGTGTCCTTGTGTGTCTCCAGTTCTCTGATCAGTTGAAGCCTCATCTTCACACAGAATACGTGTATGGTCTCTTGCCACTGTGAATGGTGTGATGTTTTTCTCAAGCTGAGTAACTGGTTAAAGCTCTTTCCACAGTCAGTGCAGTGGAACACTCACTCGGGTATGTATGTCTCGGTGCTTTTCCAGTCACACTGATGCTTAAAACCTTTTGAAGCAGACAGAACAGACAAACATTTCTCCTTCTAGATTCAAAGGCTGATCATATTCAGGTCCCGATGAGTCAACTGAGTCTGTCAGATCTTGACATGATGTTTGGTTTAAGATTTCTGTCTGCAAATTATCCCCTTCTAATATCCTGCTAAAGGAATTTACAAAAGTCATTATTGTCCATACAGGATAGAAATTCAGAACAGACAATTCTAACTTCTGTGGAACATTCTTTCCTCTCTCATTCCCCAAAAGCAGTAAATCTCAATGCCACACACTCTCACTCCATTCTCACTCTGCTGTATCTAATATACTCCCAATAGTACCGCACTAAAAATGTGTATAATACACAGTTCTCCATTACATGATAAGAGATACATGGTGCAGTGGGGAAGAACTTTATTTCAACAGCCCGTGGTGATGACCTGGAACCCACTGCTGATGAGGGTGGTGGTTCCAGAGACAATCAACAATTTCAGAATGAAATTGAAATGACATTTGAAGGAAATGGGACTGGGACTGACTGGATCACTCTATAGAGAGTCAGTATGGATTTGAGTTGTCAAATGGACTTCTGTGTCATAACGACTCTATCACTGGAAATATATTAGGTAGCTACAGTACTGTCCTATAAGACTAGAAGGATTACAAATGAACTTTAGTACAAAACTATAAATAATATATCTAAAGTGTCCCCCATTACAAAAGTATAATAATTTTCACACTATTATTCTGGTTTATTGTCAAGTAGGTTTATGGGTGTGAGTGTGGATGGTTCTCTCTGTGTGATTTAATTACATTTGGAGTCAGAGAGACTGCAAGATTGAAATTATCAAAAGAAATTAGGTGTAGAAATGTAATCGAAAAGGTAATTTATAAACATCGATGTGGTCTTAGCATGGAAGGTGTGAAGGGAATTTGCAATTTTAGATAAGTGAAGGGTTATTTGGATTTCAAAGGGACATTAGGCTTTTTACAACGAGCCAGATAAGCAAGGCTAACCAGTGTGTTTATTTTTCCCAAAGGTTACTGACAATATTGGCAACATGAAAAATGTTTATAGTATCGGAAAGGTAAAGTTCCAAAGACCTATGGAACAATGGAATTTACATAGTAAAGAGAGAGAAACATATATAAAGGAGAATGAAAGTTATGTTGGGGGGCCATGTGAAATCTAGCAGGGGTGTGTGAAACAGCCTTCAGGAAGCCTCCACCCATTTGTGCATAAGTCTACCTTGTCCAGTGACTAAAGTTGGTGACAAGCTTTTGGAAGTCCACTGTCAAGTGTGTACTGTGGTAACATGCTGAATGTTTTTTAAATGTAAAATCTATTTTAGATTGTTGCATTAAAGAGGGTGTGTAATTTAGAGTCAGGTTAATTAGGAATTTTAGGATTTGTTATAGTATTAAGTAATTGTAGTCTTATGTATGTGTTTGAAATCTTTTTATTCTGTTAATAAATATTTTAATTTCATTTTTAAATCTCTAAAGGTCTTATTAGACTCCTTGTTTCTGAATTCAGTGCCCAGATCTTCTCATAATAAATAGAAATTGCAAAACTGTTGTGATAGCATGGCCAAGTTTCTCTTGTGGATTTGGGCCACCTGGCACACATCATCCAACAGTCATAACACCCCTATAACAACATTTGACATATCTTTGCCCTCAAGCACTGTGTTCTCCGGGGGACAGAATTCTTATGAAATAAAATAAGGGACCCTTCAGACGTGGGGCTGGAGGTATGCGTGGGGGTGGGATGCTTGTGACCGTGAGAGCAAGTTGAGGTGGGGGGGGGGGGTTGGGTTTCAATATGAGAGAGGGGATGGGTAGGAGGGGTCCTGATACAATAATAGTGGGAGGGGTGGGGTTTAAAATCAAATAAAATGTACAACTTATCTTGTTCAGTCATAGCATCATCATCCCTCTGCTGCATGATCATTCACTTGTCATCCCATTCGAATCACTCAAACTCAAGCTTAAGACTCCCGGGATCAGTTTCCCATAGGCTGTCCTAGAAATACGGGACAAAAGGTAAAATAAGGAGCAATCCCTTAAAATACAAGACAGTCAAACACCCTGATATTGTCCCCTTAAATGTCAGCCATCTCCTGGGGAAACCACCCTTTTAATTGTGAACATTAGGAAAGAGACCATCCTTTTAGCCAGACAAATAAATGTGTTAAGCTGAGGGAGCAAAGGATGTCAATGTCTTTAAGGGAGAGAGACCTGGACCAACCTTTCCAGAGTCTGCACCCTCCCTGAATTCACTTCCTTTCCCTTAAGTTCCTGCAAGTCAACAATTTGCCCCAAGAATGAGAAAAGAAATGGAAAGGGTGAGAAAAGAAAGTGTTTTCCTCACAGATGTTGGACACGGGAGGAAGTTTTAGTATGAAGCTCATTATCCAACTTCCGCATTGTGACATCCACAATGGAACCCTGCCAGAATCAGCCAATACAAATCACTCTGCTCCACGATGACGTTCTCGGGTGCCAGTCCGCAGGCCAGTCGCGCGGACATGGGAGCCCCACCCCCACCCGTTGTAACTCTTTCGAGTAAAACCCTAACATGCATTGTAACTCTTTCGAGTACAAACATGTTTCCATCTGTTCCTATTCAGATGAAGTTACATTGTTTCATAGTTTGCCATTGTGAGATCTGAACTCTTGATCGTGGGGTTACAAGCCCAGTCCCCACCCGTTGTACCCCATCCCCTTGCACCTCCTCGAGCCAAGGTTTCTAGGCAACCGGCTGACGGCTCCGGCGAGAGTGAGAATCTGTTCGGAGAGCTCGGGAGAGGGGAAGCTGCGCATTTGCGGGGAGAGCCCAGCCCTTGCCTTCATGCTGAGGGACAGACCAATAGGAAGATATGGAGGACCGGAAGGATGCTGGTCCTCCAGCCAATCAGAGCGCGGACTTTGTGTGAATGAAGATTGAGCTTCACACAGACTAAAACTTCCTCCTGTGTCCAACATCTGTGAATAAAACATTTTCTTTTCTCCCCTTTTCCATTTCTTTTCTCATTCTGGGGGGAAATTGTTTACTTGCAGGAACTGAAGGGAAAGAAAGTGAATCCAGGGAGGGTGCAGACTCTGGAAAGGTTGGCCCAAGTTTCTCTCTCTCTCTCTCTTAAAGACATTGACATCCTTTGCTCCCTCAGCTTGACACATTTATTTGTCTGGCTAAAAGGATGGTCTCTTTCCTAATGTTCACAATTTAAGAGGTGGTTTCCCTAGGAGATGGCTGACATTTAAGGGGACAGTAAATTAATATAGGACAGAGGTATGTCTAGTGTTGTTATATCTTATATGTACACTGAGATGAGGAGAAATGTCCTCATCCAAAGAGCAGTGAGCCTGTGGAATTCGTTACCACAGAAATTAATTGAGGCCAAAACATTGTGTGTTTTCAAGAAGGAGTTAGATATAGCTCTTGGGGCAAAAGACATCAAAGGATATGGGGAGAAAGTGGGAGCAAGCTGTTGAGTTGGATGATAAGCCAAGATCATAATGAATGGCAGAGCAGGCTCAAAAGGCTGAATGGCCTATTCCTGCTCCTAGTTTCTATTAGGTATAATTATTATTATTTCTAGAGTTCTGATTAGGAAGGGGACCTCCTCTGCCACTCAGTCAGCCCATGGCCAATCTACACCTCCACTTCGTGCTCCTGTCTTTGCTGCACTCTGCACAGGGTTGGGTCGATGAGGGATGGAAGCCGGTGAGATTAGAGTGGGGGTGGGGCCGGGGAACCAGAGCCCAGTTCTAGATTTGTTAGGACACAGAAGAAGACTAATGGGCACCTTGAGTCCGTATCAACTCTCTGTGGAGCAATCCAGTCAGTCCCATTCCCCCTCCGTATCCCTATACTGCTGCAAGTCTATTTCCTTCGAGTGCCGATCGAACTTCAGTTTGAAATCATTGGTCTTCCTCCTGCCTTACAAGTTGCGAGTTCCAAATAATGACTACTCACTGTAATAAACTACAGTTATGAACATTTCGAATCATGGAGTTCATTAAAATTAAAATTGTGTGTTTATAACATGTTTATAACAACCTGACGTGTATTTTTGTTCTATCAACTATTTAAAGTGAAATTTACCCTTTTCTTTGAAATATCCATCACCTGTTAAGAATGTTTGTGTTGATTTTAGTTGGTTTATTACAGTAAAAGTTTTAAAAGGTGAAATCTTGTCCATTGGTTTTCTTTCCATTGGTGTTGTGGGGATTCCTTTCATTTAAGAAGTTATCGGTCTCCACAGGAATCGGAACGAGAGTCATAGAGTCATTAGGGTAGAGAAGGAGGCCATTCCATCCATCAAGTCCATGCTGGCCCTCTTTTTAACAATATATTTTATTTCCCTCAAGTGACCATCCAATTTCATTTTGATTTCTGGGTAAGAAAACCAATAGCTGAGAGGGACCCAAAGGAAAGCCAGTTTAATCTGGCATGTCCGCTGTTTATTATTCAGGCCTGGAAGGTAAGAAGGGGTTTAGTTCATGAGCAAGTCGAGCCTGGAGCAGGTCAATAAAATGGGGATGAAATGGGTTT
This sequence comes from Carcharodon carcharias, assembly GCF_017639515.1. Classification (NCBI taxonomy): domain Eukaryota; kingdom Metazoa; phylum Chordata; class Chondrichthyes; order Lamniformes; family Lamnidae; genus Carcharodon; species Carcharodon carcharias. Next base: position 3,449,977 of record NW_024470624.1, read on the forward strand.
GAAGTGTATCTGAGATGGGAAAACTTTATGTAAACCCAGTCAAATCTTTGAGAGGAGAGAGAGAGACAAACATTCGAACAAGTCCCAGTCCCCATTAAAAAATGCAGCCTGGGAAGATTAGGAAGGGGATCTCCTCTGCCACTCAGTCAGCCCATGGCTGATCTACACCTCCACTCCGTGCTCCTGTCTTTGCTGCACTCTGCACAGGGTTGGGTCGATGAGGGATGGAAGCTGGTGAGATTAGAGTGGGGGTGGGGCCGGGGAACCAGAGCCCAATGAACACACATGTGAGCCCTCCAGGAGGCAGATCCCACACAACTGACCAAGCCAGAAGGAAGAGAGCATCCTGAAACGCAGCAAGAATTCTCTCAGGCAATGTGTTGTGAGGAGGCTTTAGAAACATACCCTGGGTAGACTCGTTCTCCAAAGCTGTGGGCTTGTCAGCTGGACAATGAAACTAGGCGTCCAACAGCCACAGCCGCCTCTAATGTTGGACATTGAGTGTAACCCTGTTCTGTATTAAGCAGACCGATCTGATGCTGGGTTATTGTGATATCGTTAATCTGACCCTTAATTGATTCAATTCCATCCGTTAATAACATTGAATCAAGTACAGTGCTTACTCTGTTAAGCTGCAAACAAAGTGTCCCCACTCACACTCAGTCCATTCACCTGTCACCCCCTGTGCTCAGTGACTGACATTGGCTCCCGTCCAACCAATGCCTGGATTTCTGAGGAACAAAAGGACTTTGGCGTGTGTGTCCATAGATCTCTGGAGGCAGAGGGGCACATTAGTTGGGTGGTGAAAAAGGCATATGGGACACTTGCCTTTATTAATCGAGGCATAGATTACAAAAGTAGGGAGGTCATGTTGGAGTTGTGTAGAACCTTGGAGAGGCCACAGCTGGAGTACTGTGTGCAGTTCTGGTCAACACATTATAGGAAGGATGTGTTTGCACTGGAGGGGGTGCGGAGGAGATTCACCAGGATGTTGCCTGGGATAAAACATTTAAGTTATGAAGAGAGGTTGGATTGACTTGTGTTGTTTTCGTTGGAGCAGAGAAGACTGAGGGGCAACCTGAACAAGGTGTACAAGATTATGAGGGGCATGGACAGGGTGGATAGGGAGCAGCTGTTCCCCTTAGTTGAAGGGTCAGTCACAAGGGGGCATAAGTTCAAGGTGAGGGGCAGGAGGTTTAGGGGGGATGTGAGGAAAAACATTTTTACCCAGAGGGTGTTGACGGTCTGGAATGCGCTGCCTGGGAGGGTGGTGGAGGCGGGTTGCCTCACATCCTGTAAAAAGTACCTGGATGAGCACTTGGCACATCATAACATTCAAGGTTATGGGCCAAGTGCTGGTAAATGGGATTAGGTAGGTAGGTCAGGTGTTTCTCACATGTTGGTGCAGACTCGATGGGCCTGATCTTACCTTTGTAAAAGTGAATGGGAATTTGAGTGAGTTAAAATCGGGCCCATTCTTTTCTATCCCTCCATGATCTCACTCCTCCCCATCTCTGAAATCTCCTCCATCCCTACCACCTTCTGGAGTATCCCTGATTTTAATCGCTCCATCATTGGCGGCCGTGTCTTTAGCTGCTTGTGTCCCAAGCTCAGGAATTCCCTCCCTAACCTCTCTGATTCCCTCCCTCACTTTCCTCCTTTAAGATAAAAGTAAAACCCCTTAAACCAGCTCATATTTCACCTCTCTTCTATTTTTCCTTAGTTCTGTTGAAGAGTCATACGGACTCGAAATGTTAACTGTGTTCCTCTTCGCAGATGCAGTCAGACCTGCTGAGTTTTTCCAGGTATTTTTATTTTTCCTCCTTTAAGACTTTCCTTAAAACCTGCCTCTTTGTCCCAGCTTTGGATCACCTGCCCTAATATCTCTTTATATGGCTCAGTGTCAGATTTGGTTTGATAATCGCTCCTGTGAAGCTCCCTGGGAAGTTTTACTGCATTAAATTTGCTATATAAATGCAGGTTGTTTTTGTTGTGGTGTTTGAATTATTTTCAGGGGACACCGCTATTGTTAAGCAGTCGAACACTTTCTTGCTGCGTCCAGAGAGAGCTACAGGAAGGCTGTTGACTACAATCGGCCCTGCAAGGCTGTGTTCCATGTTTAAATATACAGAGGATTGGAGTCATTGTTATATCGGTCACTCAGAGCTGAACAGAAACCCATCTCTTTAAATACAGATACAAGGAAGAGGCTGAAATTAAATCTGTTCATTTTAACCTGCACAAAAGCAGGAGGCTCAAATTCCCAGGCTGCAGAAGGAGTCCATTCAGCCCATCACGCCCCTGCCATCTCTTTGAAAGGACTCTGATTCATCCAATTGCTCTGCTCTTTCCCCACAGCCCTGCAAATTCTTCTCTTTCAAAAGTGTTTACCCTTTGGAAAGATACTGTTGAATCTGCTTTCAGGCAGATCAGAACAACTCGCTGTGTCAAAAAATAAAATCTCATCTCCCCCTCTGGCTCCTTTGCCAATTACCTTAGAGGGACTCACCTTCTATTAAAGAGCCTGCCAACCCCTCTCACCCACTTTCCCTGAAGTGCAGAAATTTCATCATGAAAAATTCAGAAATATCAAATATTTTTACTGATAAAAGTTTATAAATCAAGCAGAACGTGGTTAAAAAAAACAGAAAACTACTTGAGGAACAAAGACAACCAGAGTAAAAGGATGTGCACAATGTTCTGTACCCAAATGGTTTCTCTTTAATTCATCTGTCCCCTGTTCGCTGCCCTCTTTGTGGAACACCTCCGCTCAGTCCACAAGCATGACCCTGACCTTCCAGTTGCTGCCATTATAATTCACCACCTTGCTCTCATGCTCATTTTTCTGTCCTCGGCCTACTGCAATGTTCCCGAGAAGCCCAACACAAGCTGGACGAACAGCACCTCATCCTCCGATGAGGCACTTTACAGCCTTCTAGACTCAACATTGAGTTCAACAACTTCAGATCATCAACTCTGTCCTCTGTTTTGATTTTTTTTTATCAAGTGCCAGTCTGCATCTTGTTTTCATGTTTTTTCTTTCAAACAGAGCTGTTCTTTATTCTGCCATTAACACTTACTCTGGGCCAATGCTTTGTTTCTTTACTACAACTATTACCTCTCCCTTTGCCATTTGTTCCATGATATTTTTGTTATTTAATCTCGTCTGCCCTCTAACCAATCCCTGACTTTCCCTTTTGCTCTTCCAGACCCTTCCTTTTTCACCACACCATCAAGCCCATCACATTTCTCCCTCTCTGAAGTTCTGAGGAAGAGTCATATTGGACTTGAAACGTTAACTCTGTTTCTCTCTCCAGAGATGCTGCCAGACCTGCTGAGTTTTTCCTGCACACTCTATATTTATTTTAGATCTACTTGTAGTGGTAAGGAAAAACTACTTATTATCCAGAATAAAACAAATATATTTTCATCAGCTTTTGTGGATCATTTCAGTGGAAATGTGCACTCCCAGGCTCAAACAGCCTCAGCCACTGGAAGCAAAGCCAGTCCAGCAGAAAGAAACCCTCCGACCCTCCCACTTCACCAATAGTCAGAATGAACATGGTTCAGTCCTGAATGTGATTAACAGCAGCAATAACAGCAGAATCCAACTCCTGTAATCACTTGTGAACTTAGTGTCGCTGCAGGTGGGATGACTGAGTGAATCCCTTCCCACACTCAGAGCAGGTGAACGGCCTCTCCCCGGTTTGAATACACTTGTGTTTTTGGAGATCAGAAGAATTACTGAACCACCTGCCATGCTCAGAACAGAAGAATGGTCTCTCCCTGGTGTGAAGTTGCTGGTGTGATTCCAAGGACGATAACCGGCTGAATCCCTTCCCACAAACAAAGCAGATGAACAGCCTCTCCCCAGTGTGACAGCGCCAATGAATTTCCAGGTGAGATGGGTATTTGAATCCCTTCCCACAGTGCACCCACATTTCCATGGTTTCTCCATGGTGCGGGTGTCCGTGAGTCTCTCCAGGTTCAGTGATCAGCTGAAGCCTCGTCCTCACAGAACACATGCATGGTCTCTCCGCACTGTGAATGGTGTGGTATTTTTTCAGGCTGTGTAACTGGTTAAAGCTCTTTTCACAGTCACTGCACTAGAAACGTTCTCACTCGGGCATGTGTGTCGGTACTTTTCCAGTCACACTGATATTTAAGATCTCTTGAAGCAAACAGAAAAGACAAACATTTCTCCTTCCAGGTTCAATGGCCAGTGATAGGTCCCATGAATCAAGTGACTGCGTCAGATCTTGATGCGATGTTTGGTTTGAGATTTCTGTCTACAAATCCTTCCCTTCTAATATCCTGTAAAAGAAGATTACAAAATTCATCACTGCCAGTACAGGATAGAAATTCAGAACAGACAATTCTAGTTTCTCTGGTGCACTCATTCCACAAAAACTGTACATCTCCATCCCACACACTCCCTCTCAATTCTCACTCTGCAGTATCTAATATACACCCAATAGTACTGCATTAAAATGTGTGCAATACACAGTACTCCATTACATGATTAGAGATACATGGAGCTGTGAGGGAAAAAGCTATTTTGACAGCCAGTGATGATGCCCTGGAACTCTCTGCCTATAAGGGTGGTGGAAGCGGAGATAGTCATTGATTTCAGAATGAAATTGAAGGGAATAAACTTGCGGGTGAATGGGACTGTCTGGATTGCTCGCCAGAGAGTCGGCACCTACTCGAGCTGCTAAGTGGACTCCTGTGTCATAATAACTCTTTGACTGGCAATATATAACGTAGTTACAGTACTATATAACTATATAAGACTAGAAATAGTAATAAACACACATTATTACAGAACCATCGATAATATAGCTAATATGTACCATATAACATAACTAGATATATCTTTGTCCAACATTAATTCACTATCCCCTGAAATGTCAGCCATCTGCTGGGGAAACCACCCCTTTAACTGTGAACATTAGGAAAGAGACCATCCTTTTAGTCAGACAAATGAATGTGTCAAGCTGAGGGAGCAAAGGATGTCAATGTCTTTAAGAGAGAGAGAGAGACCTGGGCCAACCTTTCCAGAGTCTGCACCCTCCCTGGATTCACTTCCTTTCCCTTCAGTTCCTGCAAGTCAACAATTTTCCCCCAGAATGAGAAAAGAAAGTGTTTTACTCACACATGTTGGACACAGGAGGAACTTTTAGTCTGTGTGAAGCTCAATCTTCATGCACACAAAGCCTGCGCTCTAATTGGCTGGAGGACCAGAGTCCTTCCGGTCCTCCAACTCTCCCCATTGGTCAATCTCCCACCTGAAGACAATGGTACAGCGGAAGCCTTCTTTGGTGCAGGTGACCCTTTGTCCCCCATATATAAAAACAAAAAACTGTGGATGCTGGAAATCCAAAACAAAAAATGAAAAATAAAAAATACCTGGAAAAACTCAGCAGGTCTGGCAGCATCGGCGGTGAAGAGTACAGTTGATATTTCGAGTCCTCATGACCCTTCAACAGAACTGAGTAAAATTAGTTGAGGGGTGAAATATAAGCTGGTTTGGGGTGTGGGGGAGGGAGAAAGAAGGGGTGGGTGGTTGGTGGGACAAGCCAGCAGTGATAGGAGGAGATAACCAAAAGTTGTCACAGACAAAAGATTAAAGAGGTGTTGAAGGTGGTGATATTATCTAAAAGTATGTGCTAATTACGAATGGATGGCAGGACACACAAGGTACAGCTCTAGTGGGGGTGGGGTGGAATGAGACTAAAAGGGCATAAAAGTAAAGATAAATGATCGGTGGAATACATTAAAAATAATGGAAATAGGTGGGGAAAGAAAAATCTATATAAATTATTGGAAAAAACAAGGAGGAGGGGGAAGAAACGGAAAGGGGGTGGGGATGGAGGAGGGAGTTTAATATCTAAAATTGTTGAACTCAGTATTCAGTCCGGAAGGCTGTAAAGTGCCTAGTCGGAAGATGAGGTGCTGTTCCTCCAGTTTGCGTTGAGCTTCAATGGAACAATGCAGCAAGCCAAGGACAGACATGGGCAAGGGAGCAGGGTGGAGTGATAAAATGGCAAGCAACAGGGAGGTCAGGGTGATGCTTGCGGACAGACTGAAGGTGTTCTGCAAAGCGGTCACCCAGTTTGCGTTTTGGCTCTCCAGTGTAGACGAAACCGCATTGGGAGCAACAAAGGCAGTAGACTAAGTTGAAGGAAATGCAAGTGAAATGCTGCTTCACTTGAAAAGAGTGTTTGGGCCCTTGGACAGTGAGGAGAGAGGAAGTGAAGAGGCAGATCTTGCATATCTTGTGTTCGAATGGGGAGGTGCCGTCGGAGGGGGTTGAGGAGTAGAGGTGATGGAGGAGTGGACCAGGGTGTCACGGAGGGAACTATCCCTACGGAATGCTGCCGGGGACGGTGAAGGGAAGATGTGTTTGGTGGTGGCATCATGCTGGAGTTGGCGGAAATGGCGGAGGATGATCCTTTGAATGTGGAGGCTCGTGGGGTGATAATTGAGGACATGGAGGACCCTATCATGTTTCTGGGAGGGAGGGGAACGCGTGAGGGCAGATGCGCGGGAGATGGGCTGGACATGGTTGAGGGCCCTGTCAACTACTGTGGGTGGAAAACCTCGGTTAAGGAAGAAGGAGGATATGTCAGAGGAACTGTTTTTGAAGGTAGCATCATCAGAACAGATGCGATGGAGGCAAAGGAACTGAGAGAATGGGATGGAGTCCTTACAGGAAGTGGGGTGTGAGGAGCTGTAGGTGAGGTAGCTGTGGGAGTTGGTAGGCATGTAATGGATATTGATGGACAGTTTATCACCAGAAATTGAGACAGAGAGGTCAAGGAAGGGAAGGGAAGTGTCAGAGACGGACCATGTGAAAATGATGGAGGGGTGGAGATTGAAAGCAAAATTAATAAATTTTTCCAAGTCCCGACGAGAGCATGAAGCAGCACCGAAGTAATCATCGATGTACTGGAGAAAGAGTTATGGGAGGGGGCTGGAGTAGGACTGAAACAAGGAATGTTCCACATACCCCATAAAAAGATAGGCATAGCTGGGGCCCATGCAGGTACCCATAGCCACACCTTTTGTTTGGAGCAAGTGAGAGGAGTTAAAGGAGAAATTGTTCAGTGTGAGAACAAGTTCAGCCAGACGGAGGAGAGTAGTGGTGGATGGGGATTGTTTGGGCCTCTGTTCGAGGAAGAAGCTAAGGGCCCTCAGACCATCCCAGTGGGGGATGGAGGTGTAGAGGGATTGGACGTCCATGGTGAAGAGGAAGCGGTTGGGGCCAGGGAACTGGAAATTGTTGATGTGACGTAAGGTGTCAGAGGAATCACGGATGTAGGTGGGAAGGGACTGGACAAGGGGAGAGAGAAGGGAGTCAAGATAGCGATAAATGAGTTCCGTGAGGCAGGAACAGGCTGACACGATCGATCTGCTGGGACAGTCCTGTTTGTGGATTTTGGGTAGGAGGTAGAAGTGGGCCGTCCGAGGTTGGACGACTATCAAGTTGGAAGCTGGGGAAGGAAGATCTCCAGAGGAGATGAGGTCAGTGACAGTCCCGGAAACAATGGCTTGATGTTCAGTGGTGGGGTCTTGGTCCAGGGATAAGTAGGAGGAAGTGTCTGCGAGTTAATGCTCAGCCTCCGCAAGGTAGAGGTCAGTGCACCAGACAACAACAGCACCACCCTTGTTAGCGGGTTTGATGACAATGTCAGGGTTGGACCTGAGAGAACGGAATGCAGTAAGTTCAGAGAGAGACAGGTTAGAATGGGTGAGAGGAGCAGAGAAATTGAGACGACTAATGTCATGCCAACAGTTCTCAATGAAAAGATCAAGAGAAGGTAAGAATCCAGAGGAAGGAGTCCAGGTGGAGGGAAAATATTAGAGGTGGGTAAAAGGATCTGTTGAACGGGGAGAGGACTCCTGCCCAAAGAAGTGAGCAAGGAGATGAAGGCGGCGGAAGAAGAGTTTAGCATCGTGCCGAGCCCGAAATTCATTGAGATGAGGGTGTAAGGGTATGAAACTAAGTCCTTTGTTGAGCACTGAATGTTCAGCGTCGGAGAGGGGAAGGTCAGGGGGTATAGTGAATACACGGCCGGGGCTGGGATTGGAAGATGGGGTGGGGACAGAGGGACAGGCAGGGGTGGTGGGTCCTGGATGGGTGTTGGTGTCGAAGAGTTGGTGGAGCTTGCATTCCTTAGCACTTGAGAAAGAGAAAAAGTTTCTTGTTGAGGTGTCAGATGAGATGAAAAATAAAATGAAACTGGGGGCATGCGCAGCTTTGGAAAAGGGTGTGGCAGTGCTGCTGGAGGGAGAGATCAAATGTGTTCATATGGCGGCGCATGGCACTGAGTGTGGATCTCAGAATGCAACAGGAACAGTAATCCAAGGAACGTTGTATGTCCCGGAGATACTGTAATCCTGGGTGGGGTCAAAACATGAGGGATGGAATTTTAGTTGAAATCCACATGGGGTAAGTTGGAGATGGAGACAGTCACTGAGAAAGGAGATATGGCTGTGAAAGCAGGTTTTAGTAAACACCTTGTCAAACACCAGGAGGGAAATAGAAAGCAATGAAGATGAACAAGGCGAAAGAGAGATTCGAAAATTCTGATGGAGGGTAGAACAAAACTTATTCAAGGTAGGCATTTCTTCTCGGGCGGGCTGGTTGGGTGTGGATCAGATTGGTGCCAACAGCATGGGGATCGATCCTCGTTCTGGCTGAGGTGGGTTCGGAATCTGCCTCTTTACCCTACCCGAGGTGCAGGTCGTGACGCTGAGGGTCAGGTTCAAGGCGAAGAGAAGGTTTTCAGTCCCTCATCGAGCTTTATTACAACCTGTGAGCTCCCAGCAGAGTGAGATCATTCACCTGCTCCGTATGTGGGATTGGAGTCACTCAGTCAGCCAACCTGCTGGCCCAGCAGCGAGTTCAGGCTGGCAAGCGGCTGTTTACATGCTCCAAGTGTGGGAAGGGATTCACACGGTCATCCCACTTGCTGAGACACAACTGTGTTCACAAATGGTTACAGGTTTGGATTCTGCTGTTATTGCTGCTACTAATCACATCCGGGACTGAACCATGTACATTCTGACGGTTGGGATTTGTTTCTGCTGATGTTAATAATCCCTGTAACTGGGCTGGAGTTTAATATCCTGGGTAAATGTCAAATAAATCTGCTTTGTTTTGGGCACATGGTTTGTCAAGTCCTTGATGAAAAAAGGTAGGTTTTAAGCAGAGATTTAACAGAGGAGACAGAAGTAGAGGGGTTAAGGGTGGGAATTCCAGAGTTTAGAAACCTGACAGCTGAAGACTGAAAGAGTGTCAGCCATGGCTTATGGAGGACTCGAGTGTCTGGAGAGGGGACTTGAACCCACGACCTTCAGACTCAGATACGAGAGTATGAGGCTGACTGAGTCCTGGTGTTCAGGGAAGTGATGTGAAGTCTCAGTTGCCTCATTCTTCCTCTGTGCTTTGTCCCATTCCAGGGTCAGCAGATCAGTTGAAAAACTGGACAACAATTAAAAGGGGAAATAAGAAAGTTAAGAAAATAAATTTCTTCACCCAGGGAGTGGTGAGAATGTGGAACTTGCTCCCACACAGATGGTTGAGATGAAAAGCATAGATCCATTTGTGAGAATTTGAATATGTCCATGGGGAAGAAAGATGAGGCTTATGTTTGGCACAGCAGCTCATAAATACTCAGCTGCTCAAATCCCAGACAGAAACTTGAAACAATTGCCACATCTGGTTTGCAATTTGTGTTTTGATTTTGAGATGCGTGCCTTGAATTCAGTGACACAAAACTAAGTTAACCATTGTCATGAAGAGATATTAATGTATATAATGTTATTAGAAATTATGTTAAATTGGACTTGTAATAGGGTCTGTGTCTGTGGGTGTGTCTGTGTGTGCGTGTCTTAATTGGATTGAAGCCAGCTAGTCTGGGTGCTGTGATGCATAGTAGTTTTGAGACGTTAAACAGTGATGAAGTTAAGGTAAAGAATATGTTTGCATTTTGTTGAATAAAGCATTCAAAGATTGGGAGTGAAATCTTGCATCTAGCTAAGAGACGCCAAACAATATGTTTATATTGCTAATAAAATTGGGACTATGAAAGAGTATTAATTGTTAGAGGAGGCGCCGTTCAAAGGTCCTGGTGATACAATGAGAATTTTCATTCAAAGCTGAGGCTAGGTATATATAGAAGATTTCCTATGTGCAAGCATGGAAGGTCTTAGCCTGTAAGCCTGCCACTGTGTCTGCAAAGGAACAAATTTAAAGGAACCTCATTTTGATTTCGTAAAGGGAAAACTGCTTTGCCTGATGTCGGTTTAAGTCTATTGGTTACCTTAGTGGAGATTAATTTGGGAATTTGTTAAAAAGTTCTGATCATGGTAATTTGTAGCCATGTATATGTGTTTAATTTGTTGTAAATTAATAAATATTTAATTTAGTTTGATATAAAAACCTCTCTGGACTTGGTGGTCTTATTCCTCAATTTAGAGCTGCAACTTAAAACAAATCAATTGAAAATATAGGTTATGACAGTTGTTTAAAGTTTCCCTCTGGGATTTTAAATAACTCAGCCTTTACCAACTGTTGTGTCATACCAACATTTATTAATAAAATAAATAACTTTAAGGACAAACATAGGTCTATAAATTACTGCTAATGATAACTCCAAACTCCCCGAATTAATTAGACTCCCAGTTACACCCCTGTAAAGGCAACAGTAAAAACAAAATGGATTTTAACAGACCCAGGCAAGGCACACGATGCCCTGGTCAAGGATATTCACTGATTTATCTTCGCTTTGGTTCTTATAGGCAGCAACTTGGTACATAGAGTCTGGAGGCTTTTCACACTTTTAGATCATAGAATTCCTTCTCCTCATTTCCTTTATACACGTTTCTTCCTTTCAAATGAAAATCACATTGTTCCAATATGTCTTTGGACTTTACCTTCCTAATAATAAATTCTTTCAAAGTACCAAAGGGGTTTGCATACACACAGGCCTTGAAATAAAGGGGTTTGTACACACAGAACGTGAACTAAAGGGGTTTACATACACACAGGCCCTGAACTAAAAGGGTTTGTGTACACACAGGCCCTGAACTAAAGGGGTTTACATACACACATAGCCTGAACTAAAGGGATTTGTGTACACAGGCAATGGACTAAAGAGGATTGAGTACACACAGACCCTGAACTAAAGGGGTTTACGTGCACACAGGCCCTGAAATACTGGGGTTTGAGTACACAGTTACTGAGCTGCAGGAGTATTCATACACACAGATTCTGAGCAATACAGGTCCAAGTAAGGAGTGTCACACAGTGGGAAATTTCAACAGATGCCGTTCCCATGTGTCTGCTGCCCTTGTCATTCGAGCTGGTACAGGTTGTATTTGGAAGGTTCTGTCGAAAGATGCCTGGCAAGTTGCTGCAGCGTATCTTGTAGATGGTACACACTGCAACCACAGTGTGTCAGCTGTGGAGGGAGTGAATGTTCAAGGTGATGGATGGGGTGCTGATCAAGTGGGCAGTTTGCCCTGGATGAAACAGACGCTCCAATTTGATAAAGACCAGCTGAAAAATAATAATCACTTTGGGAAAGCACTGGTATCAGTGAATTTTTAAAAATGCAGTCAATTTGCAAAATATTTGCACTTGAAAGATATATTGGAACGAATTACATGAGATGTTTGCAGTTGAATTGAATGCCTTGGCTCCTCACCCGGATACCTGACTGACAAGAGGCAGTGATTGGACAATGGCTGGAAACAATGAGCTGAAATGTTCTTCTGTGAGTGAAACCGTTTCTCTTTAACCCGGAATGGACTATGTCAGAGTTAAAGGCACTACCAGGTTCAATTACATTGAATGTACAGCACAGAAACAGGCAATTCAGCCCACCCAATCCATGCCAGGGTTTATACTTCATGTGAGCCTCCTCCCATGCTTTCTCATCTCACTCTATCAGTGAATCCTTCTGTTCGTTTCTCCCCCATGTGTTTATCCAGCTTCCCCTTAAATGTATCTGTGTTATTCACCTCCACCACTACCTGTGGTAGCGAATTCCACATTCCCACCACTCTCTGGTAAAGAAGTTTCTCCTGAATTCCTGATTAAATTTACCATGGCCTTTAGTTTTCCCCTTCCTCCTACAAATGGAAACATTTTCTGTGGTTATTAAAATCTTTCAGAATTTTAAAAAGCTCCATTAGCCCTCAGCCTTGTCTTTCCAAGAGAGAAGTGGCCCAGCCTATTCATCGTCTCCAGATGGGTTAAAACCCTCAGTAATAATCTGAAGACAAAAATGCTTTGTTCACACCTGAGCTCAGCACAGTGTGAGAGCAGGGACAGAGTCATAAGGGAGACAGGACAGAAAATTCACTGAGAATGGCTGGGCTGGGCTGTGCTGTGGGAATGAGATGGTTGATCAGATTGTTCATCGTAGGGGTCCTGGAATTGGGGGCAGTGGGGAGTTCAAGTAGCAGTCTTCAGTAACAGAACAACCTGTATTTATAGCGCACTTTTAATGTAACCACATGTCCCAAGTTTTTCACAGGAACATTTTGAAACAGAAATTGACAGAAGATTTGTTCAAGATTATGATTATGTCATAGAACATCCTGCAATCTTTAATGGGGTGTGGTGGCTCATCCCAAATTGTCCTTCTTCAGAGAGCATTTAAGAGTCAATCAGACTGCTGTGGGTCTGGAGTCACGTGTCGGGAGGATTTCCTTATCTCGAGGGCTTTAGTGAAACAAATCAAATGGGTTTTTGCAACAATCAACAATGGTTTTATAGTCGTCATCATAACTTTAAATCCTGGTTTTTGTTGAATTCAAATTTCAACATCTGCCGTGGTGTGATTCTAACCCGGATCCCCAGAGTATTACGCAGGGTCTCTGCAAAATTAGTCCAATGGCAATGCCACTATGCCTCTTGAACTATATACCTCTGTGCCCCCCAGACATTCCCTCCCAACTACTGATTGTAACACTAGTTCATCCGACTACTCTCCTCCTCCTCCTTCACCAATTCCCCTCTCCTAAAGGTGCTGACTCTCGGGTTCAGTTTCACACTCACCTATTGCCTTCCCCAATATGTCACCCAGGTGTCTGAATCTTTACACCTGAAATTAACAAACTGTTTTGCTAAGGGGGCGTCACAATCAAATCCAGTGACTACCCACATGTACTTTGTGTCAGGGCGGGGTCACTGCGACCCCCCACCCCCATTTTCCATCTCAGTCCCAGACGTTTGGAGATTGGGCTTTCCGAATGAATAATGGCGGCCGCAACTCCCATTGGGCGCGCTGGGGAAACCACTCTATCCGCCGCGCAGGCGGGCGACCCTGGCCTGCGCATGTCCGAGGGAAAGGGGAAGCTGCGCATGTGCGGTGAATAGCGTTTCCCATTGACCAAACACTCATATCGTCATGAGAGTCAGAGGGTCTCCCTCGCCTCATTGTCTTCATGCTGAGTGATTAGCTAACGGGAAGACTTGGAGGACCGGAAGGACTCTGGTCCTCCAGCCAATCAGAGCGCGGGCTTTGTGTGAATGAAGATTGAGCTTCACACAGACTAAAACTTCCTCCTGTGTCCAACATCTGTGAGTAAAACACTTTCTTTTCTCCCCTTTCCATTTCTTTTCTCATTCTGGGGGCAAATTGTTGACTTGCAAGAACTGAAGGGAAAGGAAGTGAATCCAGGGAGGGAGCAGACTCTGGAAAGGTTGGCCCAGGTTTCTCTCTCTCTATCTCTCTCTTAAAGACATTGACATCCTTTGCTCCCTCAGATTGACATATTTATTTGTCTGGCTAAAAGGATGGTCTCTTTCCTAATGTTCACAATTAAAGGGGTGGTTTCCCCAGGAGATGGCTGACATTTAAAGGGACATTAAGTTAATATAGGAGAGATATGTCCAGTGTTGTTATATGGTACACATGAGGTATATTATTTATGGTTCTATAATAAAGTACATTTATTATTATTTCTACTTTTGTTATATTGTACTATAGCTGTGTTGTATATTTTCAGTCATAGTCATTACGGCAAAGAAGGAGCCCATTCGGCAACTTGAATCTCTGTAGAGCAATCCATTTAGTCCCATTCCCCCTCCATATCTCTGATTCCCTGCACGTTTATTTCCTTCAAGTTTGAGTTTGGTTGTCTCTGTTTCCAGATCCTCATACGCCAGGAGTCCGAGGTCATGACCACTCACTGCCTGAGAAAAGCCCTTCCTCACATCGACGCTGTGTCTTAACCAAGTGATACTGTCCCATATGTTATGCACATTTTTGGTCCAGTATCAGAGGCATATGTATATGAGGCTGGCAGCCCAGTGATGATGCAGGAAGATTTTCAGATCTTTGTGTCCAGGGTCACAGGCAATCGGTATTGATCAGCATGAATTTTCACCTTCAGGAGATTTGGGAGGGTGTCTGTGAAGTACAGCAGAGTGAGAATGGAGGGAGAGTGTGTGGGACAGAGATTTACAGCTTTTGGGGAACGATAGGGGAAAGAATGTTGCATAGAAACTAGAATTGTTTTTCTGATCTTCTATCTTGCACTGAGAGTGATGACTTTTGTAACCTTTTACAGTGTATAATAACAGGACTATTTTCAGAGAGAAGTCTCACACAAAACATCACGTTAAGATCTGACAGAGTCACCCAATTCATGGAAACTGAACATCATCGGCCTTTGAATCTAGAAGGAGAAATGTCTGTCTGTTCTGTTTCCTTCAGAAGGTTTTAAACATCAGTGTGACTGGATAGGCATCGAGACACACTCACCCAAGTTGGAGTGTTCCAGTGCGCTGACTGTGGAAAGAGCTTTAACCATTTACACAGTCTGAAAAAACATGACACCATTCACAGCGGGGAGAGACCATTCACGTGTTCTGTGTGTGAACAATGCTACAACAGATTGTCAAACCTGGAAAGGCACAAGGAGACCTGCACCATGGAGAAACCGTGGACATGTGGGGACTGTGGGAAGTAATTCAAGTACCCATCCAAGCTGGAAACTCATCGACACACTCACACCGGGGGGAGGCCATTCATCTGCTCTGAGTGTGGGAAGGGACTCGGTGATTCATCTGCCCTGCAGAGGCACCGATGAGTTCACTCTGGGGAGCGGCTGTTCATCTGCTCTGCGTGTGGGAAGGGATTCACTCAGTTATCGAACATGCTAACACACCAGTGAGTTCACACTGGGAAGAGGCCATTCACCCGCTCTGAGTGTGGGAAGAGATTCACTCAGTCATTCCACCTGCTGCAACACGATGTCACTCACACAAATGAGAGACCGTTTAAATGCCCTGACTGTGGAAGTGGCTTCAAAAGCTCTCAGGGACTGATAGTCCACCAGCGCATTCACACTAAGGAGAGACTGTTCAGCTGCTTTGAGTGTGGGAAGCGATTCACTGATTCATCCAGCCTGCTGAAACACCAGCGAGTTCCCACCAGGGAGAGACCATTTACCTGCTCCGTCTGTGGGATGGGATTCAGTCATTTATCCACACTGCTGAGACACCAGCCAGTTCGCACAGGAGAGAAGCTGTTCTGAGTGTGGGAAGTGATTCAATCAGCTATCTAACCTGCAGACACACCAGCGTGTTCACGCTGGGGAGAGGCCATTCACCTGTTCTGTGCGTAGGAAAGGATTCACTCAGTCACAACACCTGATGAGACACCAGTGAATTCACACTGGGGAGAGGCCATTCACCTGTTCCATGAGTGGGAAAGGATTTGCTCAGTTATCCAGTCTGCTGACACACCAGCGAGTTCACAAGTGATTACAGGAGTTGGATTCTGCTGTTATTGCTGCTGTTCATCACATCCAGGACTGAACCATGTTCATTCTGACACTTGCTGAAGTGGGAGGGTCGGAGGGTTTCTCACGACTTTCTTTCCAGTGGGCTGATGCTCTTTGAGCCTGGGAGTGCACATTTCCACTGAAATGTTCTGCTAAATGGTGATCGCATCTTGGAGAGTAAATAGTGTTTTTTCTACCACTACAGGTCAATCTAAAAGAAATACATTTGTCTCTATTCCATTGAGTCTACAGCACAGGGCCAGGCCAGTGGGCTCAATTGGCCTCTGTCAGTATTTATGCTCCACATGAGCCTCCACCCACCCCTCTTCATCTCCCCCCATCAGCATATCCTTCTATTCCTTTCTCCCTCATGTATATATCTAGCTTCCCCTTAAATGTATTCATGCTAGTCACCTCAACCACTGGCTGTGGTTGTGAGTTCCACATTCTCACCACTCACTGGGTAAAGAGGTTTCTCATGAAATCCTTATTGGATTATTGAGCCCCTTCATTGTCTGAAAGACTTCTATCAGGTCACCATTCAGTCATCTCTTTTCTAAAGAAAAGCAGCCCCAGACTTTCCTGAGGGTTAAATGCTCTCAGTTCTGGTTTTATTCCTGTGAATCTTTGTTGCCCCTTCTCTGGTGCCTCTGTTTCCTTTTTCCAAATGGAGATCACATATGTTGACAGTACTCCCAGTGTAGTCCAACCGTGGTTTGAAACAGGTTGTACATAACCTCCCTGCTTTTCAATTGTATCCCTCTAGAATGGAACCCTACATCTGGGCCCCACACTTTGGAAAGATGTGAAGTTCTTGGAGATGGTGCAGAGGAGATTTATGATAGTGGCACCAGGGATGAGGGACTTCAGTTAATCGGAGAGATTGGAGCAGCTGAAATTGTTCCCTTTAGATGAAAGAGTCTTTGGGTCAGAGAAGGAAGCTATTCAGCCCATCAAGGCCATTCTAGCTTTCTGTTGCGCAAAAGTCAGTGCCATTGCTCCGTGCTATCCTTGTCGCCTGGCAGCTTTATTTCCTTGTTGGCCTATCCAATTTCCTTTTAATTTCATTCATCTTCTCTGCTTCCACCACACTCATAGGCTGCGAGATCCAGGTCATTACCAATCGCTGTGTAAAAATGTTCCTCCTCACATCCCCCTGCATCTCCTGCCCAATTCCTTCAAGCTCTCTCCCCTGATCCTTGTACCATCAGCTGATGGAAACAGCTTTTCTTTGTCCGCCATATCTAAACCTGTCATAATCTTGTACACCGCTATCAAATATCCCCTCAACCTCCTTTGCTCCAAGGAGAACAACCCCAGTTTGACATCTAAAATAAAATATGTTCATGCCTGAAATCAGATGCTAATATTGAATTTCTGTTTTGAAGACATTATGAACTTATTGTAATGGGCAGTAAAAGAATTGGAATAACTCACCTTGGGTGTCGTTCAGTGGAATGTATCAATCTGGTATCCACCTACATTCTAGCAGGGATCAGATGAACAATTTGACATCTTATCTTGGAAATATTTGTTTCCTTTGACAATGATATTTTTAAAATAGAAAATCACATTTAATAGCCTGGCGACCAGCTGAAATATCAGGACCATATAGGGAGAAATAAGCAAAGATCTCGAGATCAACACCCACTTTGAAATTTTCATAAGAGCAGCTGAAAGTTCAGAATATGTGTCATGGTATTTGAATACCGGTGTGTGTGTACAGATGTGATTTGTTACATGTAAAGCAATTAACATGTGTAAATTCCTGGTGAAATGCACTGAGGAATGGGTCCCAAACATACACAACAACTTGACAAACAGCCTGACATCAAATGGTTAATGTGGCCAGAGGAATGAGAGAACATTTTGACATCATCAAGGCACTGACACACACTCCAGAGAGAAACTGACTTTAAAACAGTCAGGATAGAATTAAACACATTAGTCATGGTCACAAAGTGAGTAAAATTGAAGTAACAGAGATAAACATTTGGATTGGGACAATTAAGGGCTTAGGAGAAATAATACTGAGTGAGAACTGTCCACAATTTGGACAGGGATAAGGAGAGAGCTGGAGAACCTTTTACATCCATGCTTGATCTGTTGCTTGTAGCATATGTCCTTATGTACTAGTAACTAAGAACTCACGGCTCTCCTTCAGGAGAAGAAAAGATTGAGCAGATGTTACCCTAGGTGGGGCCAGAACAGAACTGGAAAAAAATGGAGTGAAATTGAGTGAGGGGTCAGAGAAAGAGTTCTCCTCCCCCTCAAGATGTGGACTGTAAGAATCCTGGTTGGAAGGCCTTCTAAACTTCATTGCACAGTGAGAACAGCTGAACCGTCTATCCTCAGTGTCAACTCGCTGTGTGTCTGCTGGTTGGACAAATTACTCAATCCCTTCCCACACATGGAGCAGGTGAACACTCCCTACCCAGTGTGAAATCGCTGGTATGTCCGCAGATTGGATAACTGACTGAATCCCTTCCCACATTCAGAGCAGTTGAATGGCTTCTCCCTGGTGTGAACTCGCTGGTGAGTCATCTGGGTGGATAGATGAGTGAATCCCTTTCTACACTCAGAGCAGATGAATGGCCTCTCCCCAGTGTGAACTCGCTAGTGTGTCCGCAAGTTGGACGAATCACTGAATCCCTTCCCACGCTGAGAGCAGGTGAATGGCCTCTCCCTCATGTGAACTCGCTGTTGTGTTAGCAGATGGGATGAATTACTGAATCCCTTCCCACAATCGGAACAGGTGAATGGCCTCTTCCCAGTATGAACTCGCTGGTGTGTCTGCAGGTTGGATTAATGAGTGAATCCCTTCCCACATTCAGAACACGTGAACGGCCTCTCCCCAGTGTGACTGCGTTGATGAGCTTCCAGCTCAGATGGGAATTTGACTCCCTTCCCACAGTCCCCACATTTCCAAGGTTTCTCCATGGTGCGTGTCTCCTTGTGACTCTTCAGGTCTGACAATTATTTTTAGCTTCGTCCTCACACAGTACAGAGATACGGTCTCTCTCTGCTGTGAAAAGTTCGATGGTTTTTTTCAGACAGTGTAACTGATTGAAGTGCTTAGTCAGTGCACTGGAACATTGGTGCGGGTGTCTCGCTACTTTCCTGATCACACGGATGTTTAAAATCTTTAGGAGCAGAAAAAAACAGAGCAACATTATTCCTTCTAGATTCAAATGCTCATGTTATTCAGGTCCCATGAATCAAATGACTCTGTCAGATCTCAATGTGATGTTGGTTTGAGATTTCTGTCTGCAGATCCTCCTCTTCTAATATCCTGTAAAAGGAATTTACACAAGTCATCACTGTCAGTACAGGCTAGAAATTCAGAACAGACAATTCTAGTTTCTATGGAACATTCTTCCCTCTGTTGTTCCCCAATAGCTGTAAATCTCTATCCCACCCATTCTCCCTCTATTCTCACTCTGCTGTACCTAATAAACACCCAACATTACTGCACTCAAAATGTGTGTAATACACAGTACTCTGTTACATGATTACAGATACGTGAGGGAGAACTTCATGTGGTGATGACCTCGAACTCGCTGTCCATGAGAGTGGTGGAAGCGGAGATGATCAATAATTTCAAAATGAAATTAGATGGGCTTTTGAAGGAAATAAAGCTGCAGGTGAACGGGTATATAGAGGGGGAATGGGACAGACTGGATTATTCTACAGAGAGTTGGCATGGGCTCAAGTTGCCGAATGGACTCCTGTGCCCTAATGATTTTATAACTGTAAATATTTACTGCACTATACAAAAAATCTTGAAATAATAATATATATACTGTATGACAGATCCATCAATAATATATCTAATACGTACCATATAACTACACTAGACATATCTCTGTTGCTACGATAAAAGCAAAATACGGCAGATACTGGAAGTCTGAAATAAAAACAGAATATACTGGAAGAACTCAAATCTGAGAGCACCTGTGGGGGGTCCAAACAGAGTTAACGTTTTGAATATGTATGACACTTCTTCAGAGCTAAAGAGGACATATCTCTAATCAACTATCTAATGTGTACTATATAACAATACTGGACATATCTCCGTCCTATATTAATTTACTGTCCCCTTAATGTCAGCCATCTCCTGGGGAATCCGTCCCTTTAATTGTAAACATTAGGAAAGAGACCATCCTTTTAGCCAGACAAATAAATGTATAAATGTGTCAAGCTGAGGGAGCAAAGCATGTCAATGTCTTTAAGAGAGAGAGACCTGGGCCAACCTTTCCAGAGTCTGCATCCTCTCTGGATTCACTTCCTTTCCCTTCAGTTCCTTCTAGTCAACAATTTGCCCCCTGGATGAGAAAAGAAATGGAAAGGGGAAAAGAAATTGTTCTACTTACAGATGGTGTGTGAAATTCAATCTTCGTTCACACAAAGCCCGCGCTCTGATTGGCTGAGGACCAGAGTCCTTCCGGTCCTCCAACTCTTCCCATTGGTCAACTCTTCAGCAGAAAAGGAAAGTGGGTGGGGTCTCCCCCGCACATATGCATCTTCCCCTCCCTTGGACATGCGTAATCCCGGACCGCCAGCCTGCGCGGCGGATAGAGCGGTTTTCCTAGCGCGGGCGATTGTGGGAGCTGCGGCCTCCATTGCTCATCCGGAGCCCAGTCTCCACATCCTGGGACTGGGATGGAAAGTGGGGTGGGGGGCGCAACGACCCCACCATGACACAAGGTACATGTGGGTAGTCACTGGATTTGATTGTGACGCTCCCTTAGCAAAACAGTTTGTTAACTTCAGGTGTAAAGATTTTGATGCCTGGGTGACATATTGGGGAGGGCAATAGGTAAATGTGAAACTGAACCCGAGAGTCAGCACCTTCAGGGGAGGAGAATTGGGGAAAAGCTGGAGGAGGATACTAGGATGAATTAGTGTTTCAATCAATAAAGCGGAGGGAGTATGTGGGGGACAGAGATTTACAGTGCAAGAGGGTGAAACATGATCAATGTGAACTAGAATTATTAATTCTGAATTTCTCTCTTGTAGCGACAGTGATGATTTGATGACATCAACCGTATGGCACCCGGTCATTCCCCTGAAAGTTCTCTATGAAGTTAGCCCTCAGCCTTCTCTTTTCTGGGGTAAAGGTTCTCAGCCTGTTCAATACAGCCTGTAACTGAAACACTCTCAGTTCTGGGATCGTCCTTGTGAATCTTTCTTGCACTTTCTCATGGCCCTCTCTATCCTTTAAAAAAAACGGACACCCAGAACAGTTCACAATCTTCCAAGTGTGTTCTAACCAAGGCTTGAGACAAGTTTAACCTGACGTCTCTGCTTTTCAATGCTATTTCTCTAGAGATGAACCCCATATATAGGCCCCACAATTCAGGAAGGATGTCAAGGCCTTGGAAAGGGTGCAAGAATTTCGTACGGAGACAAGGATGAGGAACTTCAGTCATGTGAACATATTGCAGAGGCCGGGGTTGTTCTCCTTGTAGCAGTGAAGGCTAACAGGAATTTTGATAGAGATGTTCAAGATCATGGATGGTTTACATCAAGGAAATAAAGAGAAACTGTTTCCACTGACAGAAGGGTTGTTAACCAGAGGACACAGATTGAAGGTGATTGATATAAAAGCCAGAGGCGAAATGAGGAAGATAAATATTTACACAGTGAGGTGTTGTGATCTGGAATGCACTACCCGAAAGGCTGGTGGAAGCTGTTTTCAGGGCTCATGGGAAAAGGGCAGGGTAGTGGGATTATCTGAATAGCTCTTTCAAAGAGCCAGCACGGGCCAAATGGTCTTCTGTGCTGGAGATTCTGTGATCACAGATAAATAAATGTGTACCTGCAACATGTACAGTGATGTCAATAATGTCTGTAATTCCCATTGTACCCCTGCAATCTCTTTGAAAGGACTCGCTGACTCACCCAACTGCTCTGCTCATTCCCCACAGCCCTGTAAATTCTTCCCTTTCAAGTATTTACCCTTTGGAAAGATACTATTGAATCTGCTTTCAGGCAGATCAGAACAACTCTCTGCGTCAAAAAATAACATCTCACCTCCCCATCTGGCTCCAATTAGCTTAGAGGGACTCACTTTCTATGAAAGAGACTGCCAACCCCTCGCAACAACTTTCCCTAAAGTGCATAAATCTAATCAGGAAAGGTTCAAATAAAACAAATATTCTTACTGATCAAAGTTTATTAATGAAACAGGATGTGGTTAATAAAAAACAGAAAATTACTTGAAGATCAAAGGCAAGCAGAGTTAAAGCATGTGCATAATGCTCTGGACCCAAATAGTTTCTCTTCAGCTCCTCTGTACCTTGTTCCCATCAATCCCCGCTCTGGACAGGGACACTGAGCCACCAGGGAACGGTGGGGGACAGGGGGAGGGGTCACATCATCATCAACACTGGTCACCCCCTCCGCTGCCCCAATTGGTTGGAGGCCCATTTCCCAGTCAATCCGCCAGCACCTCCCTGTCTCTCTATTAGTGTGACCCCCATGGCAGTTTCATTCATTCAACTCAGAATGATTGATTTATTATATAAAAAAAATTTTCAAAAACAATTTGCAAGAACAGGTTAACAGGCAATTATAATCTGGAATTGTAACTATCTATCCCATTTAAAATACTCCAGGACACACATGCACACACACACACAAACTAAGGACAAACAGACAGGGTCTCTGCAGAGATGGGCTTTGGAGAATAGATTTATGAAGAAAAAGGATAAAGACTGGAAGGTTTTGACACAGTTGATCTTGAGTTCGCTCATGTGAAGACAGAATCCTAGTTCCAGAAGATCCCTGGAGGTTCTCAACAATGGAGCTTCAATGTGGAGGAAAATAGAGCTGGATCAATCCTTCTCCTCTCAGCCTCTCGGTTTTCCAAAGACAGACAATTTCCACTGAGATGAGGATTCTTAGCTGGATACTGTTAACCAATCTACTTGTGGCTAGACGAGAATGTGAGCAGGGCAGCTTTTCACTTTCTCCGTTCAGTCCCAACTGAATTTAAAAGAAGCAAGTTAAAAATTTAAAGCTCATCTCTGTCATGTGGTTTCCAGTAAATTACTCACCTGCCTTTAAACCAGTTTCTTTCCCCCCTCCATGTAAATAATTGCAGTTCAAACAAGCAAACACTTCTTTCCCCCTCAAGTACCCTGCTGGTCAGGTGATTTCTTAGAAAAGTCATGCTTGCTCCAGGCCCAGAGCTAAACTGTTGACCCTTTTAAAAGAAACCCAGGTCAGCTTCCAAATGCACCGATAATGCTGTGTCCTTCCATATTGTCCTGGAAAATATGTTTCTAATATGTGTCAGCTGTGGCTCAGTGGATCACACTCTCACCGCTGAGTCAGAAAGTTCAAGTACCAGTCCAGAGTCCTGAGAGCAAAAATCACATCCAACATTCCAAGTGCCAGCACTGAGAGAGTGCTGCACTGCGGGAGCTGCTGCCTTTTGGTTGAGACATGAACCCAATGGCCACGTCTCCTGTTTCTTTCGGACTTAGAAGCTCTGGTTTGAAGAAGAGCAGGGGAGTTATCTGGTGTCCTGGTCAATATTCATCCCTCAATCAACATCACCAAAAACATATCATCTGGTCATTATCACATTGCTGTTTGTGGGATCTTGCTGTGTGAAATTGGTTGCCACACTTCCTAAATTACAACAATGACTGCGCTTCAAAAGTATTTCATTGGTTGTAAAGCACTTTGGGGTGTATTGTGGATGTGAAAGGTGCTATATAAAGGCAAGTTTTTAAATTTAAAATTTATGTCACCTGATCTTGTTATCTGTAATTTAATTGATTTCAGCCACCTCCAACTTGCCATTTAATAAATTCACTTTGGTTCGGACAAGACTTTAACCAATTAAGGCAAAGGCAGAATTCTCTAGATAGTAAATTTAAAAAGAAGTTTATTAAAAGAAAAATGTTTACTTAACAATTTTAAGACATGGACTTTTACAACTTCATGCGGGTGATCAGTCTGTACAAGCGTAACCCTCTCTGGCTCCTTTGACAGTAATTCTTGTTGAATTCGCCCTTGGGAGTCTGGCTCCTTCTCTGACAGTAATTTCCTTGGAACTCGGCCTCGGGAGTCTTCAGTACTTGGCTAGCAAGGAAGACCTTCAGAACCTCTACTTTTATTCCCAAAGTGACCATTACCTCACGTCAGAGTTGGGCCTGTTGTAAGATGACAATTGGTCAGTTGGTTACTAGATTAATTTAATTAGATCCCCAATTACCTACACCACCTTCTCTCATTATATTACACAGGAATACAATAGAACTGTTTCATACTATCCCTTTATCTGATTCTAAACCATCCCTTATTCATAGAGATTAAATGTTGAGGCTAATCGGAGCTTGAAGGTCTCTCTTGCCAGTACATTTATCATCATTGCACATTCTTTACATACAAGCAATTAAGATTTTACAAGTTTACAGATAATTAAACTCAAAGTCTTTTACTCAACTACTGATTCATTATTGATTCATTAATTGTAACTCAGTTCAGGCTGACTAATTATTCAATCATCTGTTACTGGCAGGTAGTTAATTAAAGCATTAATGGCTGAAAAAAGAGACATCGAAGCTTTTCATCTTCCACTCATCAGGACATTCGCAAGAATACCAAATGTAAAGGGAACGACAATTTATGCTTCATGAGAAGAGAGTGCTGCTTGGAGGGAAAGTGGACACTAGTTGCTAGAGGTGTTGCCATAGATAATGCACCAATTAACTGATGACTGATGGTTAATTGCCAAGCTTTGTTTAAATTCAGATTGACTCTGGTCCAGTCTCTCCAATGAACTGAAGTCCCTCATTCCCATTGCCATTCTTGTAAATTTCTTCTGCACCCTCTCAAAGAACTTCACATCTTTCCTAAACTATAGGGCCCAGATATAGGGTGCCATTCTAGAGGGATAGAATTGAAAAGCAGGGAGGTTATGTTCAACTTGTCTCAAACAATGGTTAGACTACACTGGAAGTAATGTCAATATTTGTGATATCCATTTAGAAAAAGGAAATAGAGGCACTGGAGAAGGGGCAACAAGGATTCGCAAGAATAAAACCAGAACTGAGAGCATTTGACCCTCAGGAAAGGCTGAGGCTGCTTTTCTCTAGAAAAGACAAGACTGAAGGGTGACTTTTAAGATCCTGAAGGGGTTCAATTGAAATTCAATGAACTTAAAACCCTCCACCCTTCCCAGTTCACCAACTGTCAGAATGAACATGGTTCAGTCCTGGATGTGATAACAGCAGCAATAACAGCAGAATCCAGCCCCTGTAATCACTTGTGAACTCGCTGGTGTCTCAGCAGGTGGCATGACTGAGTGAATGTCTTCCCACACTCAGGGCAGGTGAACGGCCTCTCCCCAGTGTGTACTCGCTGGTGTGTCAACAGGTGGTACGCATCACTAAATCCCTTCCCACACTCAGAGCAGGCGAACGGTTTCTCCCCAGTGTGAACTTGCCGGTGTCTCAGCAAGTTGGATAACTGTCTAAATCCCTTCCTGCAATCAGAGCAGGAGAACGGTTTCTCTCCGGTGTGAACTTGCCAGTGTGTCAGCATGGTGGATAACTGAGCAAATCCCTTCCCACACTCAGAGCAGGTGAATGGCCTCTTCCTGGTGTGAACTTGCCGGTGTCTCAGCATGGTGGATGAATCACTGAATCCCTTTCCACACTCAGAGCAGGTGAATGGCTTCTCCTTGGTGTGAACTCGCCCATGTGTCAGCAGGCCAGATAACTGAGTGAATCCCTTCCCACATTCAGAGCACATGAAGGGCTTCTCCCCAGTGTGGACTCGTTGATGTGTCAGCAGGATGGATAACCGAGTGAATCCCTTCCCACACTCAGAGCAGGTGAATGGCCTCTCCCCGGTGTGAACACGCTGGTGTGTAAGAAGGCTGGATGACTTAGTGAATCCCTTCCCACATTCAGAGCAGGTGAATGGCCTCTCCCCAGTGTGAATTCGCTGGTGTGTCAGCAGGGCAGTTGAGTGAGTGAATCCCTTCCCACACCCGGAGCAGGTGAACGGTCTCTCCCCGGTGTGATTGCGTCGATGAGTTTCAAGAGCAGATGGGAAAAGGAACCCCTTCCCACAGTCCCCACATGTCCATGGTTGCTCCATGGTGCAGATGTCCTTGTGGCTCTCTAATTCAATGATCAGTTGAAGCTGCACCCACAAACAGAACACATGTATGGTCTCTCCGCGCTGTGAATGGTGCGATATCTTTCAGTCTGTGTAACTGGTCAAAACTGTTTCCACAGTAAGTGAACAGGAACACTCTCACTTGGGTATGTGTGTCCTGATGTTATTTCTGTCACAAGGATGTTTAAAATCTTCTGAAGCAAACAGAACTGACAATGTTTTCTCCTAGATTCAAGCTGTTGATATTCAGGTCCCGCTGAATCGACTGACTCTGTCACATTGTCTGGTATCTGTCTGTAAATCATGTGCTTCCGATATCCGGCAACAATTATTTACAAAAGTCATCACTGTCAATGCATGGTAGAAATTCAGAACAGACAATTCTCGTTTCCTGGAACAAATCTTTCCTCTCTCATTCCCCAAAATCCGTAAATCTTGGTCCCACACCTCTCCCTCCATTTGCAATCTCTGGATTAAACTGCACCCTCCCAATTCTCCTGAAGATGTTGATTCATGCTGATGGACAAATCCATGCTATACCGCTTCCTATCCAGAACACAGGGACCTGAAGTCATCAGGCAGGCTGAAAGAAACGGAAACGTTCACTCATTCACACTCATCGACGGATCCAGGCTCTCTGCTTCCTGTCCTGGACACAATACACCAGAAAATGCAGTGTGCAAGCCATATATCTATGTATATCTATATGACAAGATTCAATATGTTTACAACATACAGTAATGGATTTACTTCCTGTCCCTTCAGTTCCTGCAAGTCAACAATTTTCCCCAGAATGAGAAAAGAAATGGAAAGGGGGAAACATTGATTTCCTCACAGATGTTGCCCAGAGGAGGAAGTTTTAGTCTGAAGCTCATTGTCCAACTTCCGCTTTGTGATGTCCACAATGGAACCCTGCCTGAATCAGCCAATAGGAATCAATCCGCTCCGCGGTGACGTCGTCGAGTTCCAGTCTGCAGGCCAGGCGCGCAGACACGGGACCGCCCCCACCCCCCCCCCCCCCACCAAACAACCCCCCACCCCCATTGATCCTCCTCCCCCTCCTCCTCCTCGAGCCAAGGTTTCCAGGTAACCGGCTGACGGCTCCGGCCAGAGCGAGAAGCCGCTCGGAGAACGAGGGAGAGGGGAAGATGCGCATGTGCAGGGGAGAGCCCGCCCCTTCATGCTGAGGGTTTGGCCAATGGGAAGAGTTGTGGGAACCGGAAGGACTCTGGTCTTCCAGCCAATCAGAGCGCGGGCTTTGTGTGAATGAAGATTGAGCTTCACACAGACTAAAACTTACTTCTGTGTCCAACATCTGTGAGTAAAACACTTTATTTTCTCCTTTCCATTTATTTTCTCATTCTGGGGGCAAATTGTTGAATTGTAGGATCTGAAGGGAAAGGAAGTGAATCAAGGGAGAGTGCAGACTCTGGAAAGGTTGGCCCAGGTCTCTCTCTCTTAAAGACATTGACATCCTTTGCTCCCTCAGCTTGACACATTTATTTGTCTGGCTAAAAGGATGGTCTCTTTCCCAATGTTCACAATGAAAGGGGTGGTTTCCCCAGGAGATGTCTGACATTTAAGGGGACAGTAAATTAATATAGAACAGAGATATCTCTAATGTTGTTTTCTGATACATATTCGATATATTATTTATGGTTCTGTTATTAAGTTGACTTATTATTTCTAGTGCTGTAATATAGTATTGTATCTACATTATATATTTCCAGTCATAGTCATTAGAGCACAGAAGGAGTCCATTCAGTAACTCGAGTCCATGCTAACTCTGTAGAGCAATCCAGAGAGTCCCATTCCCCCTCTATATCCCCGTTCCTCTACAAGTTTATTTCATTCAAGTGTCCATCCAATTTCATTTTGAAATAATTGATTGTCTCCACTTCCACCACTGTCAGTAAATACAGTTATAAAAAGATTCTCAAATCTTTGGACAAGAAGACGTGAGCATGGATCTGTTGCTCAGCATGAATGAGTAGCTTCAGGAGAATTGGGAGGATGTCCATTTGGTACAGCAGAGTGAGAATGGAGTGAGAGTTTGTGGGAGACGGAGATTTACAGCTTTTAGGGAACGAGAGGGGAAAGGATGTTCCATAGAAACTAGACTTGTCTGTTCTGAATTACTATGCTGTACTGACAGTGATGACTTTTGTGAACTCCTTTCACAGAATATTAGAAGGGGAGCATTTGCAGACAGAAATCTGAAATCCAAACATCATGCCAAGCACTGCCAGAATGACTCAATTCATCATAATATGAATATCCTCAGCCTTTGCATCTAGAAGGAGAAATGTTTGCCTGTTTTGTCTGCTTCAAAATGTTTCAAACATCAGGGGGACCAGAAAGGACCTGAGACACACACACGAGAGTGAGAGTATTGCCAGTACACTGATTGTGGAAAGAGCTTTAACTAGCTACACAGCCTGAAAAAGCATTGAATCTCAAGAGCCAGAAGGATACGCGCAACATGGAGAAACTGTGGAAATGTGGGGACTGTGGGAAGGGATTCCTGACCCCATCTGCACTGGAAACTCATCGACGCATTCACACTGGGGAGAGGCCGTTCACCTGCTCTGAGTGTGGGAAGGGATTCTCTCAGTCATCCTACCTGCTGGTACACCAGCGATTTCACAGTGGGGAAAGACCATTCACCTGTTCTGAGTGTGAGAAGGGATTCACTGCTTCATCCCACCTGAAGACACACCAGCGAGTTCACACCAGAGAGAGACCATTTAGCTGCTCGGAGTGTGGTAAGGGATTCAGTCATACTTCTGCCCTGCTGAGGCACCGGCGAGTTCACACCAGGGAGAAGCCGTTCACCTGCTCCGAGTGTGGGAAGAGTCTTAGTAATTCATCTGCCCTGCTGAGGCACCAGCGAACTCACAGTGGGGAGAGGCCGTTCACCTGCTCTGAGTGTGGGAAGGGATTCACCGACTTATCCACGCTGCAGATCCACCAGCGAGTTCACACGGGAGAGAAGCCGTTCACCTGCTCCGAGTGTGGGAAGGGATTCATTCAGTCAACCTCTCTGCGGACACACCAGCGAATTCACACCAGGGAGAAGCCATTCACCTGCTCTGAGTGTGGGAAGGGATTCACTCAGTTATCCCACTTGCAGAGGCACCAGCGAGTTCACACTGGGGAGAGACCTTTCACCTGCACTGTGTGTGGGAAGGGATTTACTCAGTCATCCAGCCTGCTGACACACCATGTCACTCACACGAATGAGAGACCTTTTAAATGCTCTGACTGTGGGAGTTGTTTCAAAAGCTCTCAGGTACTGATGGCCCACCAGCGCATTCACACTGAGGAGAGACCGTTCAGCTGCTCTCACTGTGCAAAGAGATTTAGAACATCGTCCAAACTGCGGAGTCACCAACGAGTTCACACCGGGGAGAGGCCATTCACCTGCTCCATGTGTGGGAAGGGATTCACTCGGTCATCCCATCTGCTGAGACACCAGCGAGTTCACAATTGATTACAGGAATTGGATTCTGCTGTTATTGCTGCTGTTAATCGCATCCAGGACTGAACCATGTTCATTCTGACAGTTGCTGAAGTGGGAGAGTCAGAGAGTTTCTTTCTGCTGGACTGACCGGTCTCATGACTTTGATTCCAATGGGCTGATGCTCTTCAAGCCTGGGTGTACACATTTACACTGAAATGGTCCACTAAAGCTGATGAAGGACATTTATTTCATCCTGGACAGTAAATAGTGTCTTCCCTAACAATGCAGGTAGATCTAAAATAAATACATTTGTCTCTGTTCCATTGAGTCTACAGCACAGGGCCAGGCCAGTCGGCTCAATTGGTCTCTGTCAGTATTTATGCTCCACATGAGCCTCCACCCACCCCTCTTCATCTCCCCCTGCCAGCATATCCTTCTATTCAATTCTAGCTTCCCCTTAAATGTATTCATGCTATTCACCTCAACCACTCACTGTTGTAGTGAGTTCCACTACCTCACCACTCACTGGGTAAAAAGGTTTCTCATGAAATCCTTATTGGATTATTGAACACCTTCATCATCTTAAATTTTTCCATCAGGTCACCCTTCAGTCTTCTCTTTTCTAGAGAAAAGCAGCCCCAGCCTTTCCTGAGAGTTAAATGCTCTCAGTTCTGGTATTATTCTTGTGAATCTTTGTTGCCCCTTCACCAGTGCCTCTATTTCCTTTTTCTAAATGGAGATCACAAATGTTGACAGTACTCCCAGTGTAGTCTAACCATGGTTCGAAACAAGTTGAACATAACCTCCCTGCTTTTCAATTCTATCCCTCTAGAATGGAGCCCTACATCTGGGCCCCACACTTTAGGAAAGATGTGAAGTTCTTAGAGAGGGAGCAGAGGAGATTTACAAGAATGGCACCAGGGATGAAAGGACCTGGAGACAGATTCACTCATGGTTTTCCACAGAGAACTGGATCATTATTTGAAGAGGAGAAATTGGCAGGGTTATGGGGAAAAGGTGGGGGGAGTGGCTTTGGGTGAGTTGCTCTTGCAGAGAGCTGGCACAGACACAATGGGCTGAATGGCCTCCTTCAGTGTTGTAACCACTCCATGGTTCCAGAACACCAGCTCGCTGATTCTATTCAACACGGCATGACGGAGGGTAGCACTTTCGCCTCTGAGTCAGGAGGTGGGGTGTTCGAATCCCCACTCCAGAGTCTTGAGCCACCATAATCTAGGGTCCACACTCCCGGTGCCAGTACTGATGGACAGCCATCCTGTTGGAGGGACCGTCTTTCAAGTGAGACATTAATCTGAGGGCCCATCCGCCCTCTCAGGTGGATGTACTACACTGAATTGGAAGGAGAGCAGGAGGAGGAGGAGTTCACCCAGCGTCCTGGGGTTCGATATTTATCCATCAACCAACAGTAAAAATAGATGATCTGGTGATCATCACATTGCTGTCTGTGGAATCTTGCTGTGCACAAATTGGCTGCCAGGTTTTCTGCAATGACACTTCAGAAGGAGCTTCAGTGGCAGTGAAACACATTGAGATGCCCTGAGGTGGTGAAAAGCACTATAGAAATGCAGATTTCTTTTTATTCCGACACGCTCCTATCCTCACAGGCAGATCGTCCAGCAGCAGCATGAGTCAGCACGAGCCAGCTGACTGGGGGGCAGGAACTCCCACTGTGGACTGAGGCTGCTTCCCTTCAGAGGCCACTGAATCCATTGTGGAAAGTGGCCATTTAAAGAGGGTGCCTTGACTTGCTGGTCTGAGAATCCAGCCCTTTTCCCCCTGTGTAGTGCTGGCCGAGAATAGATATCGGGGGCTCAATGAACTGAAAGTATCTCTTCTACTGAAGATGGGCGGAGGTAATGTTTTCATCCCTGTTATTCTGTTTGTCTGTAAACAACTTATCTCACAAACTAATGGATGGATTTTAACAAAACTCAGTACACCGACAGGATATGGCCCATGGAAGAATTGATTTGTTTTTGGTGATTATCTGGATCCTGGAATTTTTGAAGGGATCCATTCACATTGGGAGATGGGGAGAATTGATTTTTTATTTTCAATTGTTGTAGTTTGTTTTATTTTGAATGTTGATTGTTTTTGAATGTTGTGGATTGTCTCCGCTGCTGGGGTGGAATTTGTCACAGCTGTCAAGATGTGAGCAGAGTTTTCAGAGCTGGTTATTAGATGTGCAGATGCAAACTCTTAATAAATATGGTTTTTTTTCTTCATTTCAGATACAGAGCATGTTTTCATCCCTGTTTGTCTGTCTGTAATACATCTCACAAACTAATGTATGTACTTGAACAAGTGTGGTACACAAATATGATCTGGCCCAAGGAAGAAAATTACTACATTTGGTGACGATGTGGACCACATCCAGATCCTGGAATTTTTTGTATTCGTTCACAGAGCCCAGTCCTCTGCAGGCGAAAGGAATTTGTCCAGGCAGTTCACCTTGTCAATTAAACAAAAGCTTGGTGGACAATTATTCCCTGGTGCATTCCCCATGGCAACCCCTCAACCAATCAAAGTCTATGTGTCAACCAATCAACACCTTGTTTCTCAGTCAGTATAAATTGTTGCTCCCTTTGACATTTGGTATTAGACCATAAGACATAGGAGCAGAAATTAGGCCATTCAGCCCATCGAGTCCACTCTGCCATTCAATCATGGCTGCTAAGTTTCTCAACCTCATTCTCCCACCTTCTCCCCATAACCTTTGATCCCCTTACCAATCAAGAACCTATCTATCTCAGTCTTAAATATACTCAATGACCTGGCTTCCACAACCTTCTGTGGCAATGAACTTCATAGATTCACCATTCTCTGGCTAAAGAAGTTTCTACTCATCTCTGTTCTAAAAGGTCTTACTCTGAGGGTGTGGCCTTGGGTCCTAGTCTCTCCTACTAATGGAAACATCTTCTCACGTCCACTCTATCCAGGCCTTTCAGTATTCTGTAAGTTTCAATCAGATCCCCCCTCATCCTTCTAAACTCCATCGAGTATAGACCCAGTATTCTTGCATGTGTCCTGATGAGTGCGAGACAAAAAGCTTCAATAGCATGTCTCATTTTTCAGAAATACTCAAATTTTTAAAAGTGTTTGTTAACATTGGGAGATTAGGTGAAGGAATGATTTGTTTCATCTCTAACAATTTATTGTAAACAATGGTAACAAACTGTCATCAAAAAAGTCACATACATTTGCATTACCAAGTCAGTTAATTTTAGTGGTAAATGTTCGCGATCCAGATCATTTTTCAGATCTGAAGATCAATTCTATACATGTTGTTAAAAATTCTGTTTAGAAATGATCGTTTCTGCTCACTGCACAATGATAAAGCAATGTGCAGCCATCAGCTAATCCCACACTCCCAATGAAGTCTATAGTCTGGTGTCAGCTGATTGTGGAATCACAAACAAGCTGATGTCATCTTATGATATCATCACAATAGAATGTGATGACATCAGCAGATTACACAATCCCAATGGAATGTGATGATGTCAGCTTGATCTTAGACATAAGCGGTGTGATGGGAAATGTACAGAACTGGACCAGTTTTCTTCAATAGAGAAACTCTGCTGCCCGTCTCCCAACTCACACTCAGTCCCGTTCACCTATCACCCCCTGTGCTCACTGACCGACATTGGCTCCCACTCAAGCAATGCCTCCATTTTAAACTTCTCCTCCTTGGGCCCGATTTTACCTCTGTAAAAGTAAATGGGATTTTGAATTAAGCTAAATTCTGGCCCACTCTTTTCAAATCCCTCCAGAGCCTCCTTTTTTTCAAATCACCACGTGGTCACACACACTCTCCCCATCTCTGCAATATTCTCCATCCCTACAACCCTCCGAGATATCTGCGTTCCACTAATTCTGGCCTCTTCATTATCCCCAGTTTCTATTGAACAGCCACTGGAGGCCGTGTCTTCAACTACTTGGGCCCCATGCTCTGGAATTCCCTCCCTAAATCTCTCTGCCCCTTGATCTTTTTTGCACCTTTAGGACATTCCTTGAAAGCTACCTTTCTGACTAAGCTACTGGTCACCTGAGCTACTATCTCTTTAAGTGGCTCCGTGTCATCTTCTGTTTGGTAATCGCACCTGTGAAGCTTTCTGGGATGTTTAAAGGTGCTATATGAATGCAGGTTGTTTCTGTTGTGTCTGAATTATTTTCAGGGGATGTTGCTATTGTTAAGCAGTCAAACACTTTCTTGCTGTGTGCAGAGAGAGCTACAGGAAGGCTGTTGACTACAATCGGCCATGCATGGCTTTGTTTGATGTTGAAATATGGAGGAGTGGAGATATTGTTATATTGGTCACTCAGAGCTGAACAGAAACCCATCTCTTTAAATACAGATACAGGGAAGAGGCTGAAATGAAATTTGTCCCTTTTAACCTGCACAAAAGCAGGAGGCTCAGATTCCCAGGCTGCAGAATGAGTCCATTTGGCCCATCATGCCCCTGCCATCTCTTTGAAAGAACTCTCTGATTCATCCAACTGCTCTGCTCTTTCCCCAGAACCCTGCAAATTCTTCTTTTTCGAGTATTTACCCTTTGGAAAGATACTATTGAATCTGCTTTCAGACAGATTAGAACAACTCGCTGTGTCAAAAAATAAAATCTCATCTTCCCCTCTGGCTCCTTTGCCAATTACCTTAGAGGGGCTCACTTTATGTTAAATAGCCTGCCAACCCCTCTCACCCACTTTCCCTGAAGTACATGAAGCTAATCATGAAAAGTCCAGAAAAATGAAATACTTTTATTGGTAAAAGTTTATTCATGAAACAGGACATGGTTAATAAAAAAGAAAATTACTTGAGGATTGAAGACAACCAGTGTAGAAGGATGTGCACAATGTTCTGGATCCAAATGGTTTCTCTTTAATTCATCTGTCCCCTGTTCACTGCCCTCTTTGTGGAACACCTCTGCTCAGTCCACAAGCATGACCGTGACTTTCCAGTTGCTGCCATTATAATTCACCACCTTGCTCTCATGCTTACATTTCTGTCCTCGGCCTGCTGCAATGTTCCCGAAAAGCCCAACACAAGCTGGATGAACAGCACCTCATCCTCCAATGAGGCAATTTACAGCCTCCTGGACTCAATATTGTGTTCAACAACTTTAGACCGTCAACTCTGTTCTCTGTTTTGATTTTTTTTTTGCCAAGTGCTAGTCTGCAGCTTCTTTTCATGTTTCTGCTTTCAGACAGAGCTGTCCTTTATTCTGCCGTTAACATTTACTCTGGACCAATGCTTCCTTTCTTTTTGCAACCATTACCTCTCCCTTTTCCTTTAGTTCCATGACATTTTTGTTATTTAATCTCGCCTGCCCTCTATCCAATCCCTGACTTTCCCTTTTGCTCTACCTGACCCTCCCCCATTTCTCAACAGCATTAAACCCATCACATTTCTCCCTCTCTCAAGTTCTGAGGAAGAGTCATATTGGACTGGAAAAGTTAATTCTGTTGCTCTCTCCAAAGATGCTGCCAGACCTGCTGAGTTTTACTTGCATTCTCTATATTTATTTCAGATCTACCTTAGTGGTAGGATTAATCACTATTTACTATCCAGGATAAAACAAATCTATTTTCATCAGCTTTTGTAGATCATTTCAGTGGACATGTGCACTCCCAGGCTCAAAGAGCATCAGCCACTGCAATCAAAGTCATGAGACCAGCCAGTCCAGCAGAAAGAAACCCTCCAACCCTCCCACTTCACCAAGTGTCAGAATGAACATGGTTCAGTCCTGGATGTGATGAACAGCAGCAATAACAACAGAAACCAACTCCTGTAATCACTTGTGAACTTGGTGTCGCTGCAGGTGGGATGACAGAGTGAATCCCTTCCCACACTCAGAGCAGGTGAACGGCCTCTCCCCAGTGTGAAAACACTTGTATGTTCGGAGATCAGAAGAATTACTGAATCGCGTCCCACACTCAGAACAGAAGAACAGCCTCTCCCCAGTGTGAACTCGTTTGTGTGTCTGCAGGTGGGATGAATGAGTGAATCCTTTCCCACACTCGGAGCAGGTGAAAGGTCTCTCCCCAGTGTGAACTCGCTGGTGTCCCTGCAGGTGGGATACCTGAGTGAATCGCTTCCCGCACTCAGAGCAGGTGAATGGCCTCTCCCCGGTGTGAACTCGCTTGTGTGTCAGTAGGTTGGATGAATCAGTGAATCCCTTCCTGCACTCAGAGCAGGTGAACGGCCTCTCCCCGGTGTGAACTTGTTGGAGTGACTCCAAGGACGATAACCAACTGAATTGCTTCCCACAAACAACGCAGGTGAACGGCCTCTCCCAACTGTGACTGCGCTAATGAATTTCCAGGGGAGATGGGTATTTGAATCCTTTCCCAGAGTCCCCACATTTCCATGGTTTCTGCATGGTGCAGGTGTCCTTGAGTCTCTCCAGGTTCAGTGATCAGTTGAAGCCTCATCCTCGCACAGAACACATGCACGGTCTCTCCTCACTGTGAATGGTGTATTTTTTCAGGCTGCGTAACTGGCTAAAGCTCTTTCCACAGTCAGTGCATTGGTACACTCTCACTCAGGTGTTTGTGTCTCGGTACTTTTCCAGTCACACTGATATTTAAAATCTCTTGAAGCAAACAGAACAGACAAGCATTTCTCCTTCCAGATTCAAAGGCCGGTTATACTCAGGTCCCATGAATCAAGTGGCTGCATCAGATCTTGATGTGATGATTGGTTTGAGATTTCTGTCTGCAAATCCTTCCCTTCTAATATCCTGTAAAAGGAGATGACAAAAGTCATCACTGCCAGTACAGGATAGAAATTCAGAACAGACAATTCTAGTTTCTATGGTGCATTCACTCCGTAAAAACTGTACATCTTGATCCCACACACTCCCTCTCAATTCTCATTCTGCAGTATCTAATATACACCCAATAGTACTGCACTAAAATGTGTGTAATACATAGTACTTTATCTCATAATTAGAGATAAATGGAGTGAGGGAAAAATCTATTTCGACAGCCAGTGGTGATGCCCTGGAACTCATTGCCTATGAGGCTGGTGGAAGTGGAGAGGGTCTTGATTTCAGAATGAAATTGAAGGGAATAAACTTGCCGGGGAACGGGGATATAGAGGGGGAATGGGACTGACTGAATTGCTCCACAGAGAGTCGGCATCTACTCGACCTGCTAAATGGACTCCTTCTGTGTCATAATGACTCTATGACCGGCAACATATAACGTAGTTACAGTACCATATTACAAGACTAGAAATAATAATACACACATTATTACAGAACCATCAATAACATAGCTAATTTGTACCATATAACAACACTAGACATGTCTTTGTCCAATATTAATTTACTGTCCCCTTAAATGTCAGCCATCTCCTGGGGAAACCACCCCTTTAGTTGTGAACTTGAGAAAAGAGACCATCCTTTCATCCAGCCAAATAAATGTGTCAAGCTGAGGGAGCAAAGGTTGTCAATGTCTTTAAGAGAGAGAGAGAGAGAGAGAGACCTGGGCCAATCTTTCCAGAGTCTGCTCCCTCCCTGGATTCACTTCCTTTCCCTTCAGTTCCTGCAAGTCAACAATTTCCCCCCAGGATGAGAAAAGAAATGGAAAGGGGGAGAAAAGAAAGTGTTTTACTCACAGCTGTTGGACACAGGAAGAAGTTTCAGTCTGTGTGAAGCTCAATCTTCATTCACACAAAGCCCGCACTCTGATTGCACTCTTCCCATTGGTCAACCCCTCAGCATGATGGGAAGGGGGCGGGCTAACCCCCAGCACATGCGCAGCTTCCCCTCCGGAGTTCGCCGTGCGGCTTCTCGCTCTGGCCGTCAGCCGGTTGCCTGGAAACCTTGGCTTGAGGAGTTGGAAGGGGAGGGGGAACAATGGGTGGGGGCGGGGCTCCCCTTGTCCGCGCGCCTGGTCTGCAGACTGGAACCCGAGGTCGTCGCCGTGGAGCAGAGTGATTCCTATTGGCTGATTGAGGCAGGGTCCATTGTGGATGTCACAATGCGGAAGTTGGACAATGAGCTCCAGACTAAAACTTCCTCCTCTGGGCAACATCTGTAAGGAAATCAATGTTTCCCCCTCTCCGTTTCTTTTCTCATTCTGGGGGTAAATTGTTGACTTACAGGAACCGAAGGGAAAGGAAGTGAATCCAGGGAGGGTGCAGACTCTGGAAAGGTTGGCCCAGGTCTCTCTCTCTCTCTCTTAAAGACATTGAATCCTTTGCTCCCTCCCTTGACACATTTATTTGTCTGGCTAAAAAGATGGTCTCTTTCCTCATGTTCACAATTAAAGGGGTGGTTTCCCCAGGAGATGGCTGACATTTAAGGGGACAGTAAAATAACATAGGCCAGAGATATGTCTAGTGTTGTTTTATGGTACATATTAAATGTTCTATTTCTGCTTCTCTAATAAATAATATTTATTATTATTTTTAGCCCTGTAATATAGCACTGCCGCTATGTTACATATTTCCAGTCATAGAGTCATTACAGCACTGAAGGAATCCATTCGGCAATTCAAGTCCTTGTCTACTCTCTGTAGAGCAATCCAGTCAGTCCTGTTCCCTATCTCTATCCCTGTTCCCCTGCAGGTTTAATTCCTTCAATTTCATTTTGAAACCGCTGATTGTCTCCGCTTCCACCAGTCAATGAGTTCTAGGTCTAGCGGCCTGCATGAAGATTTTTAGGCTTCTGTGTCCTGCACAAGAACCACTATGTGTGGATCTGTTGATCAACATGAATCGGCACCTTCAGGAGAATTGGGAGGGTGTGTATTAGGTACAGCAGAGTGAGAATGGAGGGAGAGTGTGTGGGGCAGAGATTTACAGTTTTTGGTCAATGAGAGAGGAAAGAATGTTTCATAGAAACTAGAATTGTCTGTTCTGAATTTCTATCTTGTACTGACAATGATGACTTTTGTAAACTTCTTTTATAGGATATTGGAAGGGGAAGATTTGCGGACAGAAATCTCAAACCAAGCATCACATCAAGATCTGACCGAGTCGGTCAATTCTTCGGGAGCTGAATATCAATGGCCTTTAAAACTAGAAGGAGAAATGTTTGCCTGTTCTGTCTGCTTCAGAAAATTTAAAATCAGTGTTATTGGAAAAGCACTGAGACACACACACCCGAATGAGAGTGTTCCAGTGTACTGACTTTGGAAGGAGCTTTAACCAGTTACGCAGCCTTAAAAAGCATCCCCATTTACTGCAGCAGGAGCGGCTGTACACATGCTCTGTGTGTGGACGCTCAGTTGATCATGAATCTGAAGAGACCCAAGGACACCTGCTGCATGGATAAACAGTGAACATTTGGAGACTGTAGGAAGGGATTGATATCCCCATCAAAGCTGGAAATTCATTAACACAGTCACACTGGGGAGTGGCCATTCACCTGCCCTGTGTATGGGAAGGGATTTACTCAGTCATCCCACTTGCAGACACACCAGCGAGTTCACACCAGGGAGAGACCGTTCACTTGCTCCGAGTGCGGGAAGGGATTCACTCGGTCATCCCACCTGCTGAGACACCAGCGAGTTAACACCGGGGAGAGTCTGTTCACCAGCTCCATGTGTGGGAAATGGTTCACTGATTCATCCAGTCTGCTGAGGCACCATATCACTCACACCAATGAGAGACCCTTTAAATGCCCTGACAGTGGGAGTGGCTTCAAAAGTTCTCAGGAACTGATGTTTCACCAGCGCATTCACACTGAGGAGAGACCATTCAGCTGCCCTCACTGCACAAAGAGATTTCGAAGGTCATCCAACCTGTGGGAACACCAGTGAGTCCACACCAGTGAGAGGCCATTCACCTGCTCTGCGT
Source organism: Carcharodon carcharias (assembly GCF_017639515.1). Classification (NCBI taxonomy): domain Eukaryota; kingdom Metazoa; phylum Chordata; class Chondrichthyes; order Lamniformes; family Lamnidae; genus Carcharodon; species Carcharodon carcharias. Next base: position 3,489,222 of record NW_024470624.1, read on the forward strand.
TTGGGAAAGGATTCATTCAGTTGTCCAAATTGCAGATGCATGAGCGAGTTCACATTGGGGAGAGGCCGTTCACCTGCTCTGATTGTGGGAAGGGATTCAAGGATTCATCCACCCTGCTGAGACACCAGTGAGTTCACACTGGGGAGAGGCTGTTCACCTGCTCCGTGTGTGGGAAGGGATTTGCTTATTTATCCAGCCTGCTGAGACACCAGCGAGCTCACAGTGGGGAGAGGCTGTTCACCTGCTCTGAGTGAGGGAAGGGATTCACTCAGTCATCCAACCTGCTGAGACACCGGCGAGTTCACACGTGATTCCAGGGATTGGATTTTGCTGTTATCGCTGCTGTTAATCACATCCAGGACTGAACCATGTTCATTCTGACACTTGGTGAAGTGGGAGGGTTGGAGGGTTTCTTTCTGCTGGACTGGCCGGTCTCACGACTTTGCTTCCAGTGGGCTGATGGTCTTTGAGCCTGGGAGTGCGCTTTTCCACTGAACTGGTCCACAAAAACTGATGAAGGACATTTATTTTATCCTGGAGAGTAAATAGTGTTTTTCCTATCACTACAGGTAGATCGAAAATAAATACCTTTGTCTCTGTTCCATTGAGTTTCGGGACTGGAGAAAGAATTTATGAGAACGGAACCAGGGATGATGGACTTCAGTTAATTGGAGAGACTGGAGCAGCTGAAATTCCTCTCTTTAGATCATAGAGTCATTAGGTTGGACACGGAACCATCATGTTCCTGACTGTAGAAGGCTCCCTTTAGAGCAAACCAGTCAGTCTCATTGCCCTGCTCTATCCCCATAACTCTGTAGGTCTATCTCCCTCAAGTGGTCATCCAGCTTCCTCTAGAAACTATTCCCTCATCTCTGCTTCTACCACCCTCATAGGAAGTGGGTTCCAGTTCATTACCACCCGCATGAAATGTACACGCATCTCATAGACACAGAAGGAGGCCAGCCCTGCCCGTTTGAAATAAATACTCAATTAATCCCATTGCCCTGCAATTTTCTTTTCCTTTCAAGATTCTGTCCAGTTCCCTTTTGAAAGATACAGTCAAAACTGCTTCTCGCACTGTTTTCATGCAGTGCATTCCAAATCACGACAACTCGCTGTGTTTTCAAACCAATCATTCAGGATATAGTGTGTGTGGATTTTCACAGAGTATACAAAAACGTGTCAAAGACATGTTATTTCCATTAATAATTACAGGGCCTTAATTTTATGATTTTGATGAGGGGACCGAGTGACATGTATCATTTTTGTGGACAACTGGAAAAAATTGCACTCCTTTAGCACCTCTTGCTAGCACAAGACCCCCGTAGCATTTTAAATCAGGTGCAGTGCCTTTGAAGTGGAGTCACTGCTGTAATGTAAGAAACTGTAGGTAGGCCTGCGAAGTCAAATTTTGTTTTAAAACTCAAATCACTTTCATATTATATTCACAGTTATGAGTAACAAGGTCAAGGAAGCCATCTTAATTTAACATCTGGCTTCTTGTATGGTTTCACAGTCTGTAACTTTTCTTCCTTAACTATATATCGATCTTGGATTAAAAGCCAGTTATGAAATATCTAAATAATCAACCCCTTGATTATTTGATACTGAGTTCTGTAAAACTCAAAGCACAGTATGCAACATTAGATGTGATTCTGCGATTGGACAACATTTGCTAAAATATGCTGACAACTAATTTAGGATTATCAGTCGAACTTGCAGTGTAGTGCACTAATGTGTTCTAAAAACTACATATATTAATACTCAGAGCCCTCTTATTTGCAGACAGGAAGAACATGTACACACATTCACCTGTTTCAACTGAATAAAATAGGCAACAGCCATACTCTGGTTCATTCGCCATGGCAATGCATTGACTAATCAGAGTCAACCTGCCTGGTTTGAATTTAAACAACCCTTGGCAGTTGACTATCAGTCATCAGTTCAATGGTGCATTCTCCCTGTCAACGCCTCTACCAATCAAAGTCCATTTCGCCAACCAATCAGCCCTCTCTTCTCATGAAGTATTAATTGTTGTTCCCTTTGCACTTGGCATTCTTGCAAATGCTCTGATGAGTGCAAGATGAAAAGCTTCGACATGTCTCTTCTGCAAATACTATCTTAAATAACTACCAGCCAGGAACAGATGATTGAATAAGTCGTGTTGAGTTACAATTAATGAATCAATAATGAATCAGTAGTTATAGTAAAGACAGAGTTTTATTTGCTGTAAGAATGTAAAAGCTTAACTGCTGTGAATGTAAAGAACGTGCAATGAAAGATAAATGTACTGGCAAGAGAGACCTTCAAGCTCTGATTAGCCTCAAAGTTTGAATCTCTATAAATAAGGATAAAAAAGGCATAGTATGAAACAGTTTTGTTGTATTCTTGTCGAAGATAATGAGAGAAGGTGGTGTAAGTAATTGGGGAACCAATTAAATTAATCTAGTAACCAAACTGACCAATTATTATGTTACAACAGGCCCAATTCTGACGTGAGGTAATGGTCACTTTGGGGATAAAAGTAGAGGTTCTGAAGGTCTTCCTTGCTAGCCAAGTACTGAAACTCCCGAAGCCAAGTTCCAAGGAAATTACTGTCAAAGAAGGAGACAGACTCCCGAGGGCGAGTTCCACAAGAATTACTGTCAAAAAAGGAGCCAGAGCGGGTTACGCTTCTACAGACTGATCGCCTGCATGAAGTTGTAAAAATCAATGTCTTAAAGTTAAGTAAACCTTTTTCTTTTAATAAACTTCTTTTTTAAATTTACTATCCAGACAATTCTGCCTTTGCCTTAATTGGTTAAAGTCTTGTCTAAATCGAAGTTAATTCATTAAATGGCAAGTTGGGGTGACTGAAATCAATTATGTAACAGAGAACAAGATCAGATAATATCAATCTTAAATTTTAATAATTGCATTTATATAGCGTCTTTCACAACCACACAATGTCCCAACGTGTTTTACAGCCAATAAAGTATTTTCAAAGTGCAGTCACTGTTGTAATGTGGGAAACATGGCAGATTTACACACAGCAAGATCTCACAAACAGCAATGTGACACTGACCAGATAATCTGTTCTTAGTGATGTTAAATGATGAAAATCAGCCAGGACACTGGGGATAATTCCCCTGCTCAACTTCGAAAAAGTGGCCGCGGGAAGTTCTAAGTCCAACCAAAGCAGCAGACAGGGCCCTTGGGTTAGCATTTCATCCAAAAGACAGCAGCTCTGACAGTGCAGCGCTCCCTCAGTGCTGGCACTCAGAATGTTGGATGTGACTTTTGTCCTCAGGTCCTTGGACTCGGACTTGAACCAATAACCTTCTGATTCCAGATGCAAGAGTGTGATGCACTGAGCCATGGCCGACATTATAGACAATCCAAAGTTAGAAAGGGAAATTTATTCGTTAAAATCCCCCACCCATTGCCTTTAGTGCCTAAAGCTAATAATAAAAATCCCAGACAAAAAGCAACTCTTTGATGTACAAATGTTGAAGTGTTGGTTTAAAGTCACAAGTTTCAATTTCCCAATTGAACTTTGGACATCTTCCTGTCTCTCTATTGCTGGTGTCAATGACAGCCAGGTGACGGAGCTGAGGGCTGAATTTAACTGAGAATAGTGAGGCCGGCACCCCAGTTGGAAAACTGCCATTGGCGTCGCACTAACAGAGAGACAGGAAGGTGCTGGAAGACTGACTGGGCAATGGGCCTCCAATCAAGGAGGAGGGGGTGTCCTGATAGAGGTCTTTAAGATTGTGAAGGGGTGTGATGGGGTTGATGTCAGGAAAATGTTTTCAGTTGTTTGGGGAGAGAGGAACTGGGGGCCATAAAGATCAGGCCATCACTATATTGTGTACAGTTCCTTGCACCACACTTTTGGAAAGCTGTGAACACATTGGAGAGGGTACAGAAGAGGTTTACAAGGATGGTTCCAGGGATGAGAAACTTCAGCTATGAAGATAGATTAGTGAAGTTGGGACTGTTCTCCTTGCAGTGGAGAAGGTTAAGAAGAGATTTGATTGAGGTGATAATGAGGGGTGTCATGAGGGGTCTGGACAGAGTAGATAGGGAGAAACTGTCCCTGCTCATAAAAGGATCGAAAATGAGAGAGCACAGATTGAAAGTGATTTGCAAAAGAAGCAAATGTGATGTGAGAAAAAACCTTTTTCACACAACGAGTGGTACAGGTCTGGAATGCACTGTCTGGAAGTGTGGTGGAGGCAGGTTCAATCGAGACATTCAAGAGGACATTATATGATTATTTGAACAGAAACAGGAGTACAGGGGAAAGGCATTAAGCTTTAAAAAAAATCACAGTATTTGGGTCACACTGGCAGCATTTATTGCCCACCTCCCCTAATTGCTTTGCTAGGTCATTTCAGAGAGCAGTTAAGAATCAACCACATTGCTGTGGGCCTAGGGTCACAGACCAGACCAGGTAAGGATGGCAGATTTCCTTCACTGAAGAACATCAGTGAACCAGATGGGTTTTTGCAACAATCGATGATAGTTTCATGAACACTATTACTGAATCTAGTTTTATATTCCAGATTTATTAACTGAATTCAAATCCCAGCAGTTGCTGTGATGGGATTTGAACCGCTGTCCCCAGAAAATTAGTGTGAGTCTCTAGATTACTAGTCCAGCGACATTACCACTGCACCATTATCATAACATTCTTTTTGAGAGCTGGTACAGACACGATGGGCCAAATGGCCTCTTCCTGCACCGAAACAATTCTCTGATTCTGATTTTCCCACTGATAAATTCAATAGAGAATTCAGAAGGAAACTTTCTTTGCTCTGAGAGTGGTGAGAATGTGAAACTCGCTATCACTGGGAGTGATTGTGGTAAATAAGATAGGTCGATTGAAGAGGGATGAGGTGAACGCTTGAGGGAAAAAGGGATAGAAGGTTCTGCTGACAGGGGTGAATGAAGGAGAACTGGAATAAGTTCAAGTGGAGCATAAACACCGACATAGACCAAGTGAGCTACTGTCAGAATGAGTATGGTTCATGATTGGATGACTAAGTGAATCTCTTCCCACATTCAGATTAGGTGAACGGACACTCTCCTGTGTGACTGTGCAGTTCTGTCAGCAGGTGGGCTAACTGAATAAACCCCTTTCCACACAGTGAGCAAACGAATGGCCTCTCCTCAGTGTGAAGTCGCTGATGGGTGAGTTAGCTGATAGAACCTGTAAACCGCTTCCCACCTGGAGCAGGTGAATGGCTGTTCCTCAGTGTGAACATGTATCCAACTCAGATGGGGATCGGAATCCCTTTGCACTGTCCCAATATTTCCACAGTTTCTCTGTAACGGATGTGTCATTGAGTCTGTCCAGTTGGATGATCAGTTTAGACACCAACCATGGATCATTGAAATCTTTTCCAACAGACAGAAGATTGAACTATTTCTCTTTCTATGTTCAAAAACCAATGATATTCAGAAACCGATGAATCGAGTGACTGTCAGATTTTGATATATTATCTGTTTTGAGTTTCCTGTCTCTAAATCCTCCCTCTCCAATACACTGTAAGGGGAGTTTACAAAAAAAATCACTCTAACGACAGGATCGAAATTCAGAACTGACAATCCTGGTTTTCGACAAACATCCTTCTCCCATTCAAGCTATGAATCTCTGCCCGACACACCCACTCCTCTCTATTGATTGAAATACTAATTCGTCTGACTATCCTCCTTCTGCTTTCCCCCAGTTCTCCTCCTCTGAAGGCGCTGACTCTTGGGTTCAGTTTCACACTCACCTGTTGCGCTCCCAATATGTCACCCAGATATCTAAATCTTTACACCTGAAGTTAACAAACTGTTTTGCTAAGGGGGCGTCACAATCAAATCCAGTGACTACTCCCATGTACTTTGTGTCAGGGCGGGGTCACTGCGCCCCCCACCCTCACTTTCCATCCTAATTCCAGGAATATGGAGTCTGGGCTCCGGATGAGCAATGGCGGCCGCAGCTCCCACAATCCACAGCGTTGGAGAAACCGCTCTATCCGCCGCAGGTGCAGGAGGCCCGGAACTGCGCATGTCCAAGGGAGAGGCTAAAACTGCGTATGTGCCGAGAATGGCGTTTGGCCTACCGCTCAACTCACCACGGGGGTCAGAGGGTCTCCCGCTGCCCCATTGTCTTTATGCGGGAGATTGACCAATGGGGAGACTTGGAGGACCGGAAGGACGTTGGTCCTCCAGCCAATCAGAGTGCGGTCTTTCTATGAATGAAGATTGAGCTTCACACAGATTAAAACTTCCTCCTGTGTCCAACATCTGTGAGTAAAACACTTTCTTTTCTCCCCTTTTCCATTTCTCTTCTCATTCTGGGGGGAAATTGTTGACTTGCAGGAACTGAAGGGTAAGGAAGTGAATCTAGGGAGGGTGCAGACTCTGGAAGGTTGGCCCAGGTCTCTCTCTCTCTTAAAGACATTGACATCTTTTGCTCCATCCTTTGACACATTTATTTGTCTGGCTAAAAGGATGGTCTCTTTCCTAATGTTCACAATTAAAGGGGTGGTTTCCCCAGGACATGGCTGACATTGAAAGGAACAATAAATTAGTATTGGACAGATATATGTCTAGTGTTGTTTTATGGTACATGTTAGATATATTATTGATGGTTCTAGAATTAAATACATGTATTATTATTTCTAGTCTTATAATATAGCAATGTAACTGCGTTATATATTTCCAGTTATAGAGTCATTACAGCACTGATTGAGCCCATTCGGAAACTTAAGTCCATGCCGACTCTCTGTAGACTACTAGAGTCAGTCTAGTAAACCTTCTCTGAACTGCTTCCAATGGAAGTATGTACCCCCTTAAAGAACGAGGCCAGAACTGCACAAAGTACTCTAGGTGTGGTCTCACCGATTTCCTGTGCAGCTGCAGTAAGACTTCCCTACTTTTATACTCCATCTCCTTTGCAATAAAGGCTGACATTCCAGTTGCCTTTCTCATTACTTGCTGCACCTGCTTACTGACTTTTTGTGATTAATGTACAAGGACACCCAGATCCCTCTGTACTGCAGCATTCTGCAGTCTCCCTCCATTTAAATAATGCTCTACTTTTCTATTCTTCCTGCCAAAGTGGACAATCTCACATTTTCACACATTAGATTCCATCTGCCAATAATTTTCTCCCTCACTAAACCTATTGCTATCCCTTTGTGGACTCTTTGTATCCTTCTCACAACTTGCTTTCCTATCTATTGTTGTATCATTGGTAAATTTGGCTACAATACAGACAATTCCTTCATCCAAGTCATTAATATGAATTGTAAATAGATGGGGCCCCAGGACTGATCCCTACAGGATTGTGGAGCTTCAGTCATTAAATATATTCAAGACAGAGAATGATATATTTCTAGATATTGAAGATATCATGGGATATTTGGGATAGTGCGAGAAAATTGTGCCAAGGTAGATTAGCCTTGATCTCATTGAATGGCCGAGCAAGCTCAATGGGCCGACTGGTCTACTCCTGCTCCTATTTCTTATGATCTCTGTGTCCTGGACAGGAAGCAGTGAGAGTAGATCTGTTGATCAGCCTGAACCTTCAGGAGAATTGGGAGGGTGTATGTTAGGTACAGCAGGGTGAGAATGGAAAGAGAGAGAGACCGTGTTTGGAGAAATGAGAGAGGAAAAAATGCTCCATACAAATGAGAATTGTCTATTCTGAACTTCTATTCTGTACTGACAATGATGCCTGTTGTGAATTCCTTTTACAGGATACGAGAAGGGAAGAGGATTTACAGGCAGAAATCAGAAATCAAAGGTTAAGATCTCTCAGAGTCACTAGATTTATCGGAACCTGAATATGATCAGCTTTTGAATTTAGAAGGAGAAATGTTTGTCTGTTCTGTCTGCTTGAAAAGATTTTAAACATCAGTGTGACTGGAAAAGCACTGAGACACACACATCCAATTGAGAGTGTCCAAGTGCACTAACTGTGGAAAGAGCTTTAACCAGTTACACAGCCTGAAAAAACATCACCATTCACAGCGGAGAGAGACTGTACACGTGTTCTCTGTGAGGACAAGGCTTCAACTGATGATCAAACCTGGAGAGACACAAGGACACCGAAACCTGGAGAAACCATGGAAATGTGGGGACTGTGGGAAGTGATTCAAAGCCCCCTCTGAGCTGGAAACTCATTGGCGCAGTCACATCGGAGAGAGACGATTCATCTGCTTTGAGTGTGGGATGGGATTTGCTCGGTTACAACACCTGCAGTCACACCAGCGGGTTCACAATGGGGAGAGGCCGTTCACTTGCACCATATGTGGGAAGGGATTCACTCAGTTAACCAGCCTGCAGACACACCAACGAGTTCACACTGGGGAGAGGCCATTCACTTGCACCATGTGTGGGAAGGGATTCACTCGGTTGAACAACTTGCAAACACACCAGCGAATTCACACTGGAGAGAGGCCCTTCACCTGCTCTCACTGTGGGAAGGGATTCATTCACTTATACAACCTGCAAACACACCAGCGAATTCACAGCGGGGAGAAGCCGTTCACCTGCACCGTGTGTGGGAAGGGATTCACTCGGTTAAACAACTTGCAGACACACCAGCGAATTCACACTGGGGAGAAGCTGTTCACCTGCTCTCACTGTGGGAAGGGATTTAGTCGGTTACCCAACCTACTCACTCACCAGCGAGTTCACACCAGGGAAAGACCATTCACCTGCTCCGAGTGTGGGAAGGGATTCATTTGGTCATCCAGCCTGCTGACACACCAGCGGGTTCACACTGAGAGGCCAGTCACCTGCTCTGAGTGTGGGAAAGGATTCACTGAGTTCTGCAGACTGCAGGCACACCAGCGAGTTCACACCGGGGAAGGCCGTTCACCTGCTCTGATTGTGGGAAGGGATTCACTTGGTTATCCCAGCTGCGGACACACCAGCGAACTCACACTGGGGAGAGGCCATTCACTTGCTCTGACTGTGGAAAGGCACTCATTCAGTCATTCAACCTGTTGCTGCAACAGCGAGTTCACAATGGTGAGAGGCTGTTCACCTGCTCTGAGTGTGGGAAGGGTTTCACTCAGTCATCCCACCAACACCAGCGAGTTCACAGATTATTGCAGGGTTTGGATTCTGCTGTTGTTGTTGCTGTTAATCACATCCAGGACTGAACTATATTCATTCTGACATTTGGTGATGTGGGAGGGTTGGAGGGTTTCTTTCTGTTGGACTGACTAGTCCCACGACTTTGCCCCAGTGGCTGATGCTCTTTGAGACTTGTTGCGAATATCTAGTTTCATATTTCACAGGGATCACAGAATGAAAGGGTGTTTAGAATGTAAAATATATTTGGTTTGCATTTCTTTTTGGAACCACCAAAGCATGCCAAGTTGCCATGGAGATGGGTTGTGCTGGTTGGATGATTCTTTTCTATAATTTATCTAGGCGCTTCTCACAGTAGAAAACTATCACAGTTTGAGGGTCAAGTTGGCTGTGGTAGATTGGGAAACTACATGAAAAGTTATGACAGTAGACAGGGCATAGCTAACATTGAAGGAATTATTACACATTTACAACAAATATAGATTCCTTTAGGGAACAAAGATGAAAAATGATGCAACTGTGCCTAACAGCCTAACAAAGAAAAGATAAAGATTGAAATAGATCAAAGGAAGAGGCTCCTAAAGTGACCAAAAAAAGTAGTAAGCCTGAGGATTGGAGCGTTTTTAGAATTCAGGAAAGGAGGACCAAGAAACTGATAAAGAAAGAGAAAATCGAACACGAGAGCAAACTGGCGAGAAACATAAAAAGCGAATGTAAAAGACTCTATCGGTATGTGAAAAGGAAAAGATTAGCAAAGAGAAATGTGGGTCCATTCCAGGCAGAGACAGGAGAATTTATAATGGAGAATAAGGAATTGGCAGAGAAACTAAACAATGTGTGTCTGTCTTCACAGAGGAAGAGACAGAAATCATCCCAAAAATACTAGAGAACCACGGGGCCAGTGAGCATGAGGAACTGATAGAGATTAGTATTGGTAAAAAAGTAGTGCTGGAGAAATGAATGGGGTTGAAAGTTGTTAAATCTCCTGGACCTGATGATCTACATCCCAGAGTGTTGAAGGAGGTGGCTGTAGAGATAGTGGATGCATTGGTGATCATCCACCAAAATGCTATAGATTCTGGAATGGTTCCTGCAGATTGGAAGGTGGCAAATGTCACCCATTATTTAAGGAGGGAGAGAGACATCAGTAGTAGGGAAAATGCTAGAATCTATTATAAAGGATGTGATAACATAGGAACATATGAATTAGGAGCAGGAGTAGGCCACTCAGCCCCTCGAGCCTGCTCCGCCATTCAATAAGTTCCTGGCTGATCTGATTGTGACCTCAGCTCCACATTCCCACCTACCCCCCGATAACCTTTTACTTCTTGCTTATCAAGAACCTATCTCGCTCTGCCTCAAAAATATTCAAAGACTCTGCTTCCACCGCCCTTTGAGGAAGAGAGATCCAAAGACTCACTGAGAGAAAAAAGCTCTCCTCTGTCTTAAAGGGGTGACCCATTACATTTAAACTGTGACCCCAATTTCCAGATTCTCCCACAAGAGGAAACATCCTTTCCATATCCACCCTGTCGAGGCCCATCACGATCTTATATGTTTCAATCAAGTCGCCTCTTCTAAACTCCAGCCTGTCCACCCTTTCCTCATAAGATAATCCTTCCATTCCAGGTATTAGTCTAGTAAACCTTCCCTGAACTGCTTCCAATACATTTACAGCCTTCCTTAAATAAGGAGACCAATGCTCCAGATGTGGTCTCACCAATGCCCTGTATAACTGAAGCATAACCTCCCTACTTCTAACAATAATATCCTGTTAGCTTTCCTAATTACTTGGTGTACCTGAATATTTAGCTTTTGCGAATCAGGCACAAGGACACCTAGATCCTTCGGCATCTCAGAGCTCTGCAATCTCGTAGCATCTTGATTATATGTTTCTTTTTTATTCTTCCTGCCAGAATGGACAATTTCACATTTTCTCACATTACGCTCCAAATGGCAGATCTTTGGCCACTCACTTAACCTGTCTATATACTTCTGTAGTCTCCTTATGTCCTCTTCACAACTTACTTTCCTACCAGTCTTTGTGTCATCAGCAAATTTAGCGACCATCCCTTTGGTCCCTTCAACTATTCTGGAACTTTCTATTTAATTTCAAGATAGAATGAAGTTGAGAGCCTAAAAGGTAACTAATCGGCATGTCTACCTGGATACAAAGCTCATGTGATTCACATTGCCATGGAGATGGGCTTCAATAGGGGAAGGATCCATGGGAAGCCATTGTAGGATCAGATTGGAAAATTCCCCGAAAAGGCATCCTTGAATTTCACAGACTGATCAATCTGCCAAGATCTGAGAGAGAGAGCTGATAGAGGCAGCAAGTCTCTGTTTCACCACATGGGAATATGGATGGGACATTGTGCTCTTGTTGAAAAGACCAAATTCATGAGGATTTAAAACAAGACTGGAAGATTTGCCTTGCTTGAGTTAGAGGGATGACCCAGGAGAACCTTCACTGTGAAAGATCGTTCTGGGGTTACAGGTTGTCAGACTGGGAAAGGAAAAGAATAGAAGTAAACCCACAGGAGCAAAGAATCACTTTGGACAGATTCCAGGAGAACTGAGTGTCTACTTCAAGGGTGGAGTAAAATATAACCATGGAGTGGGATTTTTGATTATGTTCAAAGTAAAATGACAAATTTCTATTTGATAGTTCAAGGTGTATGTTGCCAACAAAAATGGTGTTAGTCAACATTGCTTCTAGATTGTTTGTTGCAGTAAAATTCACAAAAAGTGAAGTCTTGTGTGATCCATTAATTTGTTCACTGGGAATTTGAATTTCTTTTCAAAAGTTTTCAGTCTTTAGAGAGTTCCTAACATTTGGTTTAGAGCCACAAGTTTTGACTTCCCATTTGAGCCTCCAGCATTTTCTGTCTCTCTTTTGCTCATGTCAATGACAGCCAGGCGACAGAGCTGAGGACTGTATTTAGCTGAGAATAACGGGGCCTGCAGCCCAGTTGGTAAACTGCCATGGGCATCACACTAATAGAGAGACAGGAAGATACTGGAGGACTGACTGGGAAATGGGCCTCCAACCAATCAGGGCACAGGAGAGAGTGACCGGGGCTAATGGTGACACAACCAACATGGTTCAGTGCCCCTGTGTCCAAAGCAGGAGTCACGGGAACAGGGGACAGAGGAGCTGAAGAGAAACAATTTGGGACTAGTAAATTATGCACATCCTTTTACTCCAGTCCTCTTTGATCCTCAAGTAATTTTCTGTTTGATTTTTTAATCACATCCTATTTCATTACTAAACTTTTGTCAGTAAAAATATTTGATTTTTCTGGACTTTTCCTGATTAGATTTATGCATTTTACTGAAGGTGGGTGAGAGGGATTGGCAGGCTTTTTAACATAAAATGAGACCCTCTAAGGTAATTGACAAAGGAGCCAGAGGGGGAGGTGAGGTCTTATTTTTCTTTTGACACACAATGTGAGAAAATGGGTTTCGGGGAGTCCATCGTGATTTACTAATTCATCCAAGGTCTTCAAGGAAATAACAAGAAATGTAGATAAAGGGGAACCTGTAGATGAGGTTTATTTAAATTTCCAGAAGTCATTTCGCAAGGTGCCACAACAAAGGTTGATACACAAAATAAGAACTGGTGGTGGAGGGTGTAACATATTAGCACAGATAGAGGATTGGTTAGCTAACGGGAAACAGAGAGAAGGCATAAATTGGTCATTTTCTGGTTGGTAAGATGTGAGAATTGGAGTGCCACAGGAGATCAGTGCTGGGCCCTCAACTATTTACAATCTATATCGATGACTTGGATGACAGGATCAAATGTGGCTAAATTTGCTGATGACATAGATACATAGGAAAATAATTTGTGAAGAGGATTTAAGGAGCCTGCAAAGGGATATAGATGATTAAGTGAGTGGGCAAAAACTTGGCAGATGGAGTGTAATGTGGGAAAATGTGAACTTATCCACTTTGATAGGAAGGATAAAAAAAAGCATCTTATTAAAATGGAGAGAGATTGCAGAACTCTGAGATACAGAAGGATCTGGGTGTCCTGGTACATGAATCACAAAAAGTTAGTCTGCAGGTGCAGCAAGTGATTAGGAAGGCAAATGACATGCTTTGATAATGGCAAGGGGAATGGAATAAAAAATTAGGAATGTTTTCCTGCAGCTGTACAGGGCCTTGGTGAGACTACATCTGGAATACTGTGTACAGTTTTGGTCTCCTTATTTTACAAGTGGCATAATTGCATTCGAAGCAGTTCAGAGAAGGTTCACTTGCCTGATTCCTGGAATGAGGGGGTTATCCTCTGAGGAAAGGTTGGACAGGTTAGGCCTGTATCCATTGGAGTTCAGGAGAATGAGAGGTGGTCTTATTGCAACTTATAAGATCCTGAGGGGACTTGACAGGGTGGATGCTGAAAGGATGTTTCCCCTTGTCAGACAGAATAGACAGAGGGGACATGGTTTAAAAATAAGGGGGCCTCCTGTTTCGGATAGAGATGAGGAGAATTTTTTTCTCTAAGGGGCTTGTGAGTTTGTGAAACTCTCTTTCCCAGAGAGTGGTGGAGGCTGGGTCACTGAATAGTTTGAAGGCTGAGTTTGATAGATTCTTGATTGACAAGGGAGTGAAAGGGTTTCGGAGGTTGGAAGGAAAGTGGATTGAGGCCACAATCAGATCAGCCATGATCCTATTGAATGGTGGAGCAGGCTCAAGGGGCAGAATTGCCTACTCCTGCTCCTAATTTGTATGTATTAACCCTTTATCCCCCTTTCCCAAACTCGGAATTGATTCACAGTGATAACCCTTATTGGTGACAGTGGTTAGATTTTATTCAGTATAAATAAGACCTGACACATGCTCATGTCTGAGCAGTAGTATCAAAGTGCAGCAGCATTACCATTACACTCTGGGTAGAAGCACCATCTCCATGTAAAAGCTCCCTGGTCTGCCCCAGATGCTTTGGCACCAGTCAGTGCAATATGTAAAACCTCTACAAATCTCTGTGCTCGGGGAATCCCTTCTGACACTGTTTTAACCCAATCATTGCCGAGCTAACATTTGAATGGAACAATGACAAAACCTGTCATTGAACCATCTGTACCCGCCCAAGCCACGTCAAACTCTCAAACAATTGGCTTCCCTCGCTCCGTCCCCGGTACAGGGAGTCAGCATTCCCATGCCAAGCAGTGAAAACATGGTGGCCTTGATACCCAGGTGTCATCTAGGATTCAAGGCACTCTTGTTTTCTCTGTCCTCTGGGAGGTGTTCATCTCCCTGTTCCCACATTGCAAGTCATCTGTTCTCAGCTCTGCCAGATTTCTGCTGAAGTTTGGCCCCTTTTACACCTTTTGGATCAATAAAACAATGAGAGAATGAAGACCCGAGTGTGGTTTTCTTTAAAAGAAGTTCAGAGTTAAAGGATACAAATTTCTCCAAGATACAGTGCTCAACTTATTCATTTCATCTCCACTTTCTTGCCTTTCACTAGAATGTAGGTGGAACCCAGATTGATACATTCCACTGAACTGCACCCAAGATGAGTTATTACAACTCCTTTAATATCCAGTACAATATTTTCTGAATACCTTCAAAACAGAAATCAAATATTCCAATTTGATTTCAAGCATTAACATCTTTTGTATGTTCTTTACTTTAGACATCAGGCCAGGGTTTTTCTCCTTGGAGCAAAGGAGGTTGAGGGTAGATTTGATAGAGGGGTACAAGATTATGACAGGTTTAGATCAGATGGACAAGGAAAAGCTGTTCCCATCAGCTGATGGCACAAGGACAAGGGAGACACAGATTTAAGATTTTATGTAAGAGATGCAGAGGGAATGTGGAAGAACTGTTTTATGCTGCAAGTGGTAATAAGCTGGAACTTGTTGCCTGTGAGGGTGGTGCAATGATTTCAAAAGGAAATTGGGTGGAAATTGGGAAATAAACTTTCAGGAATATGGGGATAGCATGGGACAGTGGGCATGGTTTGCTCCACAGAGAGTTGGCATGGACTCAATGGGCTGAATGGCCTCCTTCTCTGTCCCAATGACTCTCTGATCTAAAAAGAACAATTTCAGCTGCTCCAGTCTCTCCAACTAACTGAAGTCCCTCATCCCTGGTGCCATTCTCGTAAATCTCCTCTGCACCCTCTCTAAGAATTTCACATCTTGCCTAAAGTGTGTGGCCCAGATAGAGGGTTCCTTTCTGGAGGGATAGAATTGAAAAGCAGGGAGGTTATATTCAACTTGTTCGAACCATGGTTAGACTACATTGGGAGTACTGTCAACATATGTGATCTCCATTTAGAAAAAAGAAATAGAGGCACTGGAGAAGGGGCAACAAAGATTCACAAGAATAATACCAGAACTGAGAGCATTTAATCCTCAGGAAAGGCTGGGGCTGTTTTCCTCTTGAAAAGAGAAGACTGAGGGTGACCTGATGGAAGTCTTTAAGATGATGAAGGTAGTCAAAATCCAATAGGGATTTCATGAGAAATCTCTTCACCCAGCGAGTGATGAGAATGTGGAACTCGCTATCACAGCGAGTGGTTGAACAGAATAGCATGAATACATTCAAGGGGAAGCTAGATACATACATGAGGGAGAGAGGAATAGAAGGATATGCTGATGGGGGAGATGAAGAGAGGTGGGTGAAGCCTCAAGTGAAGCATAAATACTGACATAGACCAATTGAGCTGACTGACCTGGCTCTGTGCTGTAGACTCAATGGGAAAGACAAACGTATTTATTTTAGAGATAAAAACCAAAACAAAAACAGAATTACCTGGAAAAACTCAGCAGGTCTGGCAGCATCGGCGTAGAAGAAAAGAGTTGACGTTTCGAGTCCTCATGACCCTTCGACAGCATTTATTTTAGATCTACCTGTAGTGTTCAGAAGAACAACGTTTACTATCCAGGATAAAATAAATGTCCTTCATCAGCTTTTGTGGACCAGTTCAGTGGAGAAGTGCACTCCCAGGCTCAAAAAGCATCACCACACTGGTAGCAAAGTCATGAGACCAGCCAGTCCAGCAGAAAGAAACCCTCCAACCCTCCCACTTCACCAACTGTGAGAATGAACATGGTTCAGTCCTGGATGTGATTAACAGCAGCAATAACAGCAGAATCTAACCCCTGGAATCACTTATGAGCTCTAGTGTCCGAGCAGGGTGGATAACAGAGTGAAGCCTTTCCCACACACAGACCAGATGAATGGCCTCTCCTGAGCGTGAACTCGCTGGTGGGTCAGCAAATAGGTTGACTGAGTGAATACCTTCCCACACTCAGAGCAGGTGAATGGCCTTTCTCCTGTGTGAACCCGCCAGTGCGTCAGCAGGGTGGATGAATCGCTAAATCCCTTCCCACACACAGAGCAGGTGAATGGTCTCTCCCCAGTGTGAACCCGCTGGTGTGTCAGCAAGTTTGATGACTTAGTGAATTGCTTCCCACACTCAGAGCAGGTGAACGGCCTCTCCCCGGTGTGAACTCACTGGTGTGTTTGCAGATGTGTTGACCAACTGAATCCCTTCCCACACTCAGAGCAGGTGAATGGCCTCTCCCCGGTGTGACAGTATTGATGAGTTTCCAGCTCAGATGGGCAACGGAATCCCTTTCCACAGTCCCCACATTTCCACGGTTTCTCCAAGGTGCAGATCTCATAGATAGACATAGAGTCTATGTCTATGTGTGTCTTTGTGTCTCTCCAGTTTTGAGATTCTGTTGAGGCCGCGAACATACAGAGAACACGTGAACGGTCTCTCCCCGCTGTGAATGGTGTGATGTTTTTCAGGCTGTGTAACTGGTGAAAGCTCTTTCCACAGTCAGTGCACCGGAACACTCTCACTTGTGTGTGTGTTTCGGGCCTTCTCCAGTCACCCTGATGTTTAGAACGTAGACAAATTACTGAAACATTTCTACTCCTAGATTCAAAGGCCAATGATATTCGGGTCCCAGTGAATCGTGTGACTTGGTTAGATGTTGAAGTTTCGTTTGAGATTTCTGACTGCAAAAATTCCCCTTCTAATATCCTGTAAAAGGAATTTATAAAGTCATCACTGTCAGTAAGAAGAGAACTCCAGAACATACAATTCTGGTTTCTTGGGAACATTCCTTCCTCTCCATCCCAAGCATTTAGCCCCCAGAATGAGAAAAGAAATGGAAAGAGGGAAACATTGATTTCCTCACAGATGTTGCCCAGAGGAGGAGGTTTTAGCCTGAAGCTCATTGTCCAACTTCTGCATTGTGACGTCCACAATGGAACCCTGCCTGAATCAGCCAATAGGAATCACACTGCTCCATGGTGACATCCTCAGGCTCCAGTCTGCTGGCCAGGCGCGCGGACACGGGAACCCCGCCAATACCCATTGTTCCCCCTCCACCTCCTCGAGCCAAGGTTCCCAGGCAAAAATAAAAATACCTGGAAAAACTCAGCAGGTCTGGCAGCATCTGCGGAGAGGAACACAGATAATGTTTCGAGTCCGTATGACTCTTCAACAGAACTAAGTAAAAATAGAAAAGAGGTGAAATCTAAGCTGGTTTAAGGGGGGAGTGATACAAGTAAAGCTAGATAGAGGGTCAGTGATAGGTGGAGATAACCAATAGATGTCACAGACAAAAGGACAAAGAGCTGTTGAAGTTGGTGATATTATCTAAGGAATGTGCTAATGAAGAGTAGAAAGCAGGACAAGCAAGATACAGATAGCCCTAGTGGGGGTGGGGTGGGGGGAAATCGAAATAGGCTAAAAGGTAGAGATAAAACAATGGATGGAAATACATTTAAAAATAATGGAAATAGTTGGGAAAAGAAAAATCTATATAAATTATTGGAAAAAAGGGGGATTGGAAAGTGGGTGAGGATGGAGGAGAGTGTTCATGATCTAAAATTGTTGAACTCAATATTCAGTCCGGAAGGCTGTAAAGTACCTAGTTGGAAGATGAAGTGCTGTTCCTCCAGTTTGCGTTGAGCTTCACTAGAACATTGCAGCAGGCCAAGGATGGACTTGTGGGCATGAGAGCAGGGTGGGGTGTTGAAATGGCAACCGACAGGGAGGTCTGGGTCATGCTTGTGGACAGACCGAAAGTGTTCCGCAAAGTGGTCATCCAGTCTGCGTTTGTTCTCTCCAATGTAGAGGAAACCGCATTGGGAGCAGCGAATGCAGTAGACTAAATTGAAGGAAGTGCAAGTGAAATGC
Source organism: Carcharodon carcharias (assembly GCF_017639515.1). Lineage (NCBI taxonomy): Eukaryota > Metazoa > Chordata > Chondrichthyes > Lamniformes > Lamnidae > Carcharodon > Carcharodon carcharias. The sequence goes on from NW_024470624.1 coordinate 3,507,481, forward strand.
TGCTTCACTTGAAAGGAGTGTTTGGGCCTTTGGACGGTGAGGAGGGGGGAAGTGAAGGCTCAGGTGTTGCACCTTCTGCAGTTGCATTGGAAGGTGCCGTGAGAGGGGGTTGAGGTGTAGGGGGTGATGGAGGAGTGGACCAGCATGTCCTGAAGGGAATGCTGCTGGTGGGGTTGAAGGGAAGATGCATTTGGTGGTGGCATCATACTGGAGTTGGCGGAAATGGTGGAGGATGATCCTTTGAATGCGGAGGCTGGTGGGGTGATAAGTGAGGATATGGGGGACCCTTTCATGGTTCTGGGAGGGAGAGGAAGGTGTGAGGGCGGATGCGCGGGAGATGGGCTAGACACGGTTGAGGGCCCTGTCAACAACTGTGAGTGGAAAACCTCGGTTAAGGAAGAAGGAAGACATGTCAGAGGAACCGTTTTTGAAAGTGGCATCATCAGAACAGATGTGACGGAGGCGAAGGAACTGAGAGGATGGGATGGAGTCCTTACAGGAAGCGGGGTGTGAGGAGCTGTAGTTGAGGTAGCTGTGGGAGTCGGTAGGCTTGTAATGAATATTGGTGGACAGTCTATCACCAGAAATTGAGACAGAGAGGTCAGGGAAGGGAAGGGAAGTGTCAGTGGTGGAGCACGAGAAAATGACAGAGGGGTGGAAATTGGAAGCAAAATTAATAAAATTTTTCCAGGTCCAGACGAGAGCACAAAGCAGCACTGAAGCAGTCATCAATGTATCAGAGAAAGAGTTGTGGAAGGGGACTGGTGTAGGACTGGAACAAGGAACGTTCCACATACCCCATAAAGAGACAGGCATAACTGGGGCCCATGTGGGTACCCATAGCCACACCTTTTATTTGGAGGAAGTGAGAGGAGTTTAAGGAGAAATTGTTCAGTGAGAGAACAAGTTCAGCCAGATGGAGGAGAGTAGTGATGGATGGGGACTGTTCAGAAGCGGAGGGCCTTCAGACCATCCCGGTGGGGGATGGAGGTGTAGAGGGATTGGATGTCCATGGTGAAGAGGAGGCGGTTGGAACCTGAGGACATCACTGCACATCAGAGTGATTCCTATTGGCTAGTTCAGGAAGGGTGCCATTGTGGATGTCACAATGAGGAAGTTGGACAATGAGCTTCAGACTAAAACTTCCTCCTCTGGGCAACATCTGTGAGGAAATCAATGTTTCCCCCTTTCCATTTCTTTTCTCATTCTGGGGCCAAATTGTTAACTTGCAGGAACCAAAGGGAAAGGAAGTGAATCCAGGGAGGGTGCAGACTCTGGAAAGGTTGGCCCAGGTCTCTCTCTCTCTCTTAAAGACATTGACATCCTTTGCTCCCTCAGCTTGACACATTTATTTCTCTGGCTAAAAGGATGGTCTCTTTCTTAATGTTCACAATTAAAGGGGTGGTTTCCCCAGGAGATGGCTGACATTTAAGGGGACAACTTCAGGGTGATTAACTGTCCTGTATTTTAAGGGATTGCTTATTATTTTGCCTTTTGCCCTGTATTTCTAGGACAGCCTGTGGGAAACTGATCCCTGAGTCTCCAGGGTGAGTTTGAGTGATTCGATTGGGACTATAAGTGAATGAGTCGGCCAGCAGAGAGATAGTGATGTTGTGACTAAACAAGATAAATTGTAAGTTTTAGTTTATTTTAAATCCCATCCCTCCCACTATTATTGTCTCCCCGTCCTCCCTATCCCCTCTCATTTTGAAACCCAAACCCCCATCCAACCTGCTCTCATGGTCACCAGCATCCCACCACCACCCACTCCCCCACCCATGTCTCCAACCCCATAAGACTATAAGACCATAAAACATAGGAGCAGAAATTAGGCCATTCGGCCCATCGAGTCTGCTCTGCCATTCAATCATGGTTGATAAGTTTCTCAACCCCATTCTCCCGCCTTCTCCCCGTAACCTTTGATCCCCTTACCAATCAAGAACCTATCTATCTCGGTCTTAAATACACTCAATGACCTGGCCTCCACAACCTTCTGTGGCAATGAATTCCATAGATTCACCAATCTCTGGCCAAAGAAGTTTCTCCTCATCTCTGTTCTAAAAGGTCTTCCCATTACTTTGAGGTTGTGCCCTCAGGTCCTAGTCTGTCCTACTAATGGAAACATCTTCCCCATGTCCATTCTATCCAGGCCTTTTAGTATTCTGCAAGCTTCAATCAGATTCCCCCTCATCCTTCTAAAATCCATCGAGTATAGACCCAGAGTCCTCAAACGTTCCTCATATGTTAAGCCTTTCATTCCTGGGATCATTCTCGTGATCCTCCTCTGGACCCTCTCCAGGGCCAGCACATTCTTCCTGAGATATGGGGCCCAAAATTGCTCACAATATTCTAAATGTGATCTGACCAGAGCCTTATAAAGCCTCAGCAGCATATCCCTGCTTTTATATTCTAGTCCTCTCAAAATAAATGCCAACATTGCATTTGCCTTCCTAACTACTGACTCAACCTGCAAGCTAACCTTAAGAGAAACCTGGACTAGGACTCCCAAGTCCCTTTGCACTCCAGATTTCTCAATTCTCTCCCCATTTAGAAAATAGTCTATGCCTCTATTCTTCCTACCAAAGTGCATGACCTCACACTTCCCCACGTTGTATTCCATCTGCCACTTCTTTGCCCATTCTCCTAACCTGTCCAAATCCTTCTGCAGCCTCCCCACCTCCTCAATACTACCTGTCCCTCCACCTATCTTTGTATCATCTGCAAACTTAGCCAGGATGCCCTCAGTTCCTTCATCTCGATCATAAGTGTATAAAGTGAAATGTTGTGGTCCCAACACTGACCCCTGTGGAACTCCACTAGTCACCAGCCGCCATCCCGAGAAGGACCCACTTATCCCCACTCTCTGCCACCTGCCAGACAGCCAATCTTCTATCCATGCTAGTACCTTGCCTCTAACACCATGGGCTCTTATCTTACTGAGCAGCCTCCTGTGCGGCACCTTGTCAAAGGCTTTCTGGAAGTCCAAGTAGATAACATCCATTGGCTCTCCTTTGTCTAACCTACTTGTTACCTCCTCAAAGAATGCTAACAGATTTGTCAGGCAAGACCTCCCCTTGATGAAACCATGCTGACTTTGCCTGATTTTACCATGCACTTCCAAGTATTCTGAAATCTCATCCTTAATAATGGACTCTAAAATCTTACCAACGACCGAGGTCAGGCTAATCGGCCTGTAATTTCCCGTCTTTTGCCTCACTCCCTTCTTAAACAGGGGGGGTTACATTAGCGATTTTCCAGTCCTCTGGGACCCTCCCTGACTCAAGTGATTCCTGAAAGATCACCACTAATGCCTCCACTATTTCTTCAGCTACCTCCTTCAGAACTCTGGGGTGTAATCCATCTGGTCCAGGTGATTTATCCACCTTCAGACCTTTCAGTTTTCCTAGCACCTTCTGCTTGGTAATGGCCACCATACTCACCTCTGCCCCCCGACTCTCTTGAAGTTTGGGGATGTCACTCATGTCTTCCACTGTGAAGACTGACGCAAAGTACCTATTCAGTTCCTCCGCCATTTCTTTGTTCCCCACTACTACTTCTCCAGCGTCATTTTCCAGCGGCCCAATGTCCACTTTTGCCTCTCTCTTACCCTTTATATATGTAAAAAAAACTCTTGCAATCTTCTTTTATATTACTGGCTAGTTTACCCTCATATTTAATCTTCTCCCTCTTTGTTTTTAGTTGTCCTCTGTTGTTCTTTGTAGGCTTCCCAATCCCCTGGTTTCCCACTGCTCTTCGCCGCACTGTATGCTTTCTCTTTAGCTTTTATGCTGTCCCTAACTTCCCTTGTCAGCCTTGGTTGCCTCGTCCTCCCCTTAGTATGCTTCTTCTTCCTAGGGATGAATTTTTGCTGTGTCTCCCAAATTACTCCCAGAAACTCCTGCCATTGCTGTTCCACTGTTTTTCCTGTTAGGCTCATCTCCCAGTCAATTATGGCCAGCTCCTCCCTCATGCCTCTGTAGTTGCCTTTATTCAACTGTAACACTGTTACATCTGATTTCAGCTTTTTCCTCTCAAATTGCAAGGTAAATTCTATCATCTAGGAGGAGGTAGTAGGATGAATTAGAGCTACAATCAATAAGGAGGAACGGAGCGTGTTGGGGACAGCGATCTATCGTTTCAGAGGAGGAAGGATGTTCTATGACAACTGGAATCGACAGTTCTGGATTTCTACCCTTTGCTTTTGTAGTATGTTTGTAATCTGATTTTACAGTGCATTAGTAGGAAGGATTTGCAGACCAGAAACGCAAACCAAACATCACGTCAAGACCTAACAGCATCACTCAGCTTATCAGGACCTGATGATCATCAGCCTTTGAATGCTGAATGAAGAATTATTTGTCTATCCAATGAAAAGTTTTCAGCTATCAGTGTGAGGCTTCAATTGGTCATCCAGCTTGGTGATGGACAACTGTAACCCGACAGGGGATGAACTTTGCAAATATGGCAGTGGGAGGGGCTTTGAGAAAGCAATCAAGCTGGAAACTCAACCATGCAGTCACAGTGGTGAGAAGCCATTCACCTGCTCCATGTGTGGGAAGGGATTCATTTGCTCATCCACCCTGCTTAGACACTAATTCGTTCACACTGTGGAGAGGCCCTTTACTTGCTCCCAGTGTGTGAAGAGGTTCAGAGATTCCTCTCAGCTGCTGAGACACCACGAGAGGCCCTTGTCCTGCTCTGAATGTTGGAAGGGATTCACTCACTCCTTGAGCTTGATAACACATCAATGAGCTCACACCGGAGAGAGACCAGTTACCTGATCCAACTCGAAAGGGATTCACTCAGTCAGCCAGGCTTCTGGCAAACTAGTGAATTCACACTGGGGAGAGGCATTTAAATGTTCCATGTGTGGGAAAATTCAGCCAATCCTCCAGCCTGCTGATACACCAGTAAGTTCACTCCAGGGAAAGGCTGTTTGGAAGTTCACTTGCTCGTCCCATCTCCTGACACAACAGTGAAATCATATTTGACTGCAGGGGTTGAATTCTGCTGTTATCGCTGTTGCTAATCACATCCAGGACTGAACTGTGTTCATTCTGACATTTGGGGTTTGTGAGAAAATCTGAAGTTGTCCATTTTGGCAGGGAGAATATAAGAGAAACATATTATTTAAATGATGAGAGATTACAGAGCTCTGAGGTGCAGAAGGATTTGGGTGTCTTAGTGCATGAATAGCAAAAGGCTCGTATGCAAGTACAGCAAATAGTTAGGAAAGCTAATAGAATGTTATCATCTATTGTGAGGGGAATTGAATACAAAAGTAAGGAAGTTATGTTTCAGTTAGACACAGCACTCGTGAGAGCATATCTGGAGTACTGTGTACTGTATTGGTCGCCTTATTTAAGGAAAGATGTAAATACGTTGGAAGAAGTTCAGAGAAGGTTTACCAGACTAATATCTGGAATGGGTGGGCTGTCTTATGAGGAAATATCTGGACAGGCTGGGCTTGTATCGACTGGAGTTTAGAAGAGTAAGAGGCAACTTGATTGAAACCTTTAAGACCCTGAGGGGTCTTCATAGGGTGGGTGTGGAGAGGATGTTCCCTCTTATAGGAGAGTCTAGAACTAGGGGGTCAATGTTTTAAAATTAGGGGTCGCCCATTTAAAACAGAGATGAGGCGAATTTTTCTCTTTCGAAAGCTCATAAATCTTTGGAACTCTCTCCCTGAAAAGGCAGTGGAATCAGAGTCTTTGAATATTTTTAAGACAGAGGTAGATAGATTCTTGGTAAGCAAGGGGGCAATAGATTATTGAGGGTAGGCATGATGCAGATCTGAGGTCACTATCAGATCAGCCATGGTCTTATTAACTGGCAGAGCAGGCTCGAGGGGCTGAATGGCCTACTCCTGCTTTTTGTTCGTATGTTTGTATGTTCTGGAACATACAAGTTAATACACCCTGTAACTGCGCTGGAGCTTAATTCTCCAGATAAATAAATAAATAAATCAAGTTTGTTTTGGATACACAGTTTGTCAAGTCCTTGATGTCAGTGAAATGAGAAAAGGTAGGTTTTAAGCAGAATTTTAAAGGAGGAGAGAGAAGTGGAGGGGTTAAAGGAGGGAATTCCAAAGCTTAGGAACCTGGCAGCTGAGGACTGACAGAGTATCAGCCCTCGATTATGGGCGACTCGAGTCTCTGGAGTGGGGACTTGAACCCACGATCTTCAGACTCAGAGGCGAGTGTATGAGACTGACTGAGTCCTGGTGTTTGGGGAAGTGATGTGAAGTCTCAGTTGTCTCATCCTTTCTCTGTACTTTGCCCCAGTCCAATAACAATATCCCTAAATCTAACTCTAAACCTAACCATGAGCCCAACACTAACCCTAACCTCACCCTAAAGCTAACTCTATACCTAACTGTTACCCTAAACCTAACCATAGCCTAACCTAACCCTAATCCTAACCATAATTCTAAAGTTAGCCATAATCCTAAATCTAACCCTAAACCTAACCCCAACACTAACCCTAACTCTAACCCTAACCTAATCCTAAAGCTAACCTCACCCTAAACCTAACCATAAAAGTAAACATAACCCCAAACCTAACCATAAACCTGAGCTTAACTCTAAACCTACCCTAACCCTAAACCTAACCAGAACCCTAAACATAACCCGAACCTAACACTAATCCCAAAACTAACCCTAACCCTAAAGTTAACCCTAACCCTCAGCCAAACCCGAAACCTAACTATAAACCTAACTCTAACCCTAACACTAACCATAACAATGAAACTAAACTTAAACCTAGCCCTAAACCTAACCATAGCCCTAAACCTAGCCCTAACCCTAAACCTAACACTAATCCTAACCTTAACCCTAAGCATAATCATAACCCTAACCCTAAACCTAAATGGAAACCTAACTCTAAACCTAACCATAATCCTAACCCTAAGCCTGACCCTAAACCTAAACCGAAAACTAATTCTAACCCCAGCCATAACCCTAATCTTAACCATAACCCTTAATCTAACCCTAACCATAACTCTAAATCTAACCATAATCCTAACCAGAAAGCTAAACCTAACCCTAACCTAAACCTAACTCTAAACCTAAACCTAACCCTAAAGCTAAACCTAACCCTAAAGCTAACCCTAGAACTAACCATATCCCTAAATCTAACACTAAACCTAACCATTATTCTAAATCTAAACCCAACCCTAAAGCTAACCCTAGCCCTAGATCTAACGCTAACCATAAACCTAAACCTAACCATAACCCTAAATCTAACCCCAAACCTAACCACAACCCTAAACATAACCCTAACCTAACTCTAAAACTAACCCTGACCCTAAACCTAAGCATAACCTGAACCATAACCCTAAACTTAACCCTTACCCTGAACCTAACCTTAAACCTAACCATAACCCGAAATCTAACCTTAAACAGAGCCAAAACACTAACCCTCACCATTACCCTAAATCTAACCTTAGACCTAACCATAGCCCTAAACCTAAGAATAACACAAAATCTGACCTTAGACCTAACCATAACCCCAACAATGACCCTAACCCTAAAGCTAACCCTAAACCTAACCCTAACCCTAAACCTAAGCAAAACCCTAACCCTAAAGCTAACCATAATCCTAAACTTAACCATAATCTTAAATCTAACTGTAAACCTAACCATATCACTAAACCTAACTCTAACCCTAACCTAACCTTAAAGCTAATGCTAACCCTAAACCTAACACTAACCCAAAACCTAAACCTAACACTAACCAAAACCCTAACCCGAACACGAACCATAACCATAACTGTAACCCTAACCATAACACTAAAACTAACCCTAAACCTAACCATAGCCCTAAATCTAACCATAGCCTTAAGCCTAACCCTAACCCTATCCATAAGCCTAAGCCTAACCTTAACCAAACCATAAAGCTAACCTTAAACCTAACCATAAACCTAAATCTACCCTAAACCTAACCCCAAAACTGACCATAACCATAAACCTAACCCTAAACCAAGCCATAAACCTCAACCTAACAATAACCCTAACCATAACCCTCAACCTAACAATAATCCTAACCATAACTCTAAACCTAACCCCACCCCAAAGCCTAAAGCTAACCCTAAAGCTAACCCAAACCCTAAACCGAACCCTAAACATAACCCTAACCATAACCATAACCAAAATCCTAACCCCAACCTTAACCTAAACCTAACCATAACCCTAAATCTAACAATAAACCTAACCATAATCCAAACCCTAACACTAACCTTAAACCTAACAATATCCCAAGTCCATCCCTAACCCAAACCTAACCATAACCCTAAACAGAAGCCAAAACCTAACACTAAATCTAAAACTATTCGTAGCCCTAAACCTAACACTAATCCTAACCATAAGCTTACCCCATCCCCCACCTTAAACCTAACCCAAACAGTAAACCTAACCATAAGCCTAACCCTAAACCTGAACCTAACCCTAATGGTAACCATAATCCTAAACAGAACCCTAAACCTAATCATAACCCTAAACCTAACCATAGTCCTAACACTAACCCTAACCATAACCCTAAGCTTAAACGTAACCCTAACTTAACACTAAACCTAACCTTAGGATGTGATGCTGAAAGTGAACTGTTTTATTGTAAAATAATTTCAGCTGTGAGTCCCTGAATGAATGAGGAGAGATCACAAACAGCAGTTCATAATGAGACACTGCTCACCAAGCAAATCAGCAATCCCAATTTATCCCACATCAAGGACATGACACAGGGTGTTCAATCCAAAGCTGATTCATTCCTCTTACATCCAAAATATTAAACTCCAGCTCAGTTACAGGGTCATTAGCATGAATAGAAATAAACCCCAAGGGTCAGAATGAATATGGTTTGCTCCTGATTCTGAATAATAGCAGCAATTACAGCAGAATCCTTCTTCTCTAACTATAAATCTCTGCCCTGCTCACATTCCTTCCTCCCTATTCATTGTTACCCTAATTGATGCTACTATTCTCCTCCTGCTTTTTCCCCAGTTCTCCTCCCCTGAAGGTGCTGACTCTGGGGATCAGTTTCACACTCAACTATTGCCCTCCCCAATATGTTACCCAGCCGTCTCAATCTTTACTAAGATAAAAGGAAAAAACCACGGATGCTGGAAATCCAAAACAAAAATAAAAATACTTGGAAAAACTCAGCAGGTCCGGACCTGCTGAGTTTTTCCAAGTATTTTTATTTTTGTCGAAATTTTATAAGCTGAAGTTAAAAAACAGTTTTGCTAAGTGGGCGTCACAATCACATCCAGTCACTACCCACATGTGCTTTGTGTCAGGGCGGGGTCACTGCGCCCCCCCCCCCCCCCTTTCTATCCTAATCCCAGGAGTTTGGAGTCTGGGCTCCGGATGAATAATGGCGGCCGAAACTCCCACAACACCCCGCACTGGGGAAATCGCTCTATCGGCCGCGCGGGAGGGCAGTCTCGAACTGCGCATGTTCGAGGGAGTGGGGAAGATGCGCATGTGCAGAGTGGATTTTGCCCATTGGCCAACAGCTTAACTGTCATGAGGGTCAAAGGGTATCCGGCGCTCACGAAGGCTTCTCGCTGCTGTATTGTCTTCATACGGGAAATTGACCAATGGATAGAATTGGAGGACCGGAAGGACTTTGGTCTTCCAGCCAATCAGAGCGCGAAGTTTGTGTGAATGAAGATTGAGCTTCACCCAGACTGAAACTTCCTCCTGTGACCAACATCTGTGAGTAAAACACTTTCTTTTCTCATTCTGGGGGCAAATTGTTGACTTGCAGGAACTGAAGGGAAAGGAAGTGAATCCAGGGAGGGTGCAGACTCTGGAAAGGTTGGCCCAGGTCTCTCTCTCTCTTAAAGACATTGACATCCTTTGCTCCCTCAGCTTGACACATTTATTTGTCTGGCTAAAAGGATGGTCCCTTTCCTCATGTTCACAATTAAAGGGGTGGTTTCCCCAAGAGATGGCTGACATTTAAAGGGACAGTGAATTAAAATAGGACAGAGATATGTCTAATGTTGTTACATGGTACATATTAGATATATTATTTACGGTTCAAGAAAAGAGCCCATTTATTATTATTTCTACCTTTATAATATAGTACTGTGAAAATTTCCAGTCATTTTCAACAGCAGCAGCTCACCACCAACTTCTCAAGGGCGTTTAGGGATGGGCAATAAGTGCTGGTGATGCTCACATCCCATGAATCAATAGAAGAGTCACTGCAGTACAGGAGGAGTCCATTTGGCAACTCGAGTCCATGCTGACTCTCTGCAGAGCAACCCAGTCAGTCCCATTCCCATGCAAGTTTATTCCATTCAAGCGCCCATCCAATTCCATTTTCAAATGCTTGATCGTCTCTGCTTCCATTGCCCTCATAGGCAGCGAGTTCCAGGGAATGACCGCTTGCTGCCTAATTAAAGGTCTTGCTCACATTCACCCTCTATCTCTAATTGGTGAAAACAATACTGTATATTAAACACATTTTAGTCCAATAAACAGATATATATGTAGCCGATCAAGCAGCAAAAAGATTTTCAGGTTTTTGTATCCAGGAGAGGAAATGGTGAACATGGATCTGATGATCACCGTGAATCAGCACCTTCACGAGAATTGGGAGGGTGTATATTAGGTACAGTAGAATGAGAATGGAAGGAGAGTGTGTGTGACAGAGATTTACGCTTGTGTGAAATGAGAGAGGAAAGAATGTTCCATAGCAACTAAAATTGTCTGCTCTGAATTCCTACACTGTCCAGACAGTGATGACTTTTGCAAACTCCTTTTACAGGCTATTAGAAGGGGAGAATTTTCAGACAGAAATCTCAGACCAAACATCATGTCAAGAACTGACAAAGCCATTTGATTCATTGGGACCAGAATATCATCAGCATTTCAATCTAGCATTTGAAATCTTTGTCTGTTCTGCTTGCTTGAAAAGATTTTAAACATCAGTGTGACTGGAAAAACACAGACATGAGTGAGTATGTTCCAGTGCACTGACTGTGGAAGAATCATTGACCAGGAACACAGACTGAAAAACCATTGCACCATTCACAACGGGAGAGACCGTACATGTGTTCTGTGTGTGGTCGAGGCTTCAACTAATTGTCCCACCTGGAGAGACACAAGGACAAATGCAGCATGGCGAAACTATGGAAATGTGGGGAATGTGGGAAGGGATTCAAATTCCCATCTGAGCTGGAAACCCATCGACACAGTCACACCGGGGAGAGGCCATTCACCTGCTCCGAGTGTGGGAAGGGTTTCACCCGGTTTTCCCATCTGCAGACACACAAGCGAGTTCACACCGGGGAGAAGCCGTTCATCTGCTCTGAGTGTGGGAAGGGATTCAGTGATTCATCCAGCCTGCAGAAGCACCAGCGAGTTCACACCAGGGAGAAGCCGTTCACCTGCTCTGACTGTGGGAAGAGATTCACTCGATTATCCCACCTGCGCACACACCAGCGAGTTCACACCGGGGAGAGGCCATTCACCTGCTCTACGTGTGGGAAGGGATTCAGTGATTCATCCAACTTATTGACGCACCAGCGATTCCACACTGGGGAGAGGCCGTTCACCTGCACTGTGTGTGGGCAGCGATTCACTCAGTCATCCAGCCTGCGGAGACACCATGTGACTCACACCAATGAGAGACCCTTTAAATGCTCTGACTGTGGGAGCAGCTTCAAAAGTGCTGCAGTTCTGATGGTCCACCAGCGCATTCACACTGAGGAGAGACCGTTCAGCTGCTCTCACTGTGCAAAGAGCTTTACAACGTCATCCAGCCTGTGGAGACACCAGCGAGTTCACAGCGGGGAGAGGCCGTTCACCTGCTTTAAGTGTAGGAAGGGTTTCAGTAATTCATCCAACCTGCTGACACACCAGCAAGTTCACACCAGGGAGAGACCGTTCGTATGCACCCAGTGTGGGAAGGGATTCAGTAATTCAGCCAACCTGCTGACACACCAGCAAGTCCACAGCAGGGAGAGACCATTCACCTGCTCCAAATGTGGGAAGGAATTCATTCATTTATCCAGTCTGCGGCGACATCAGCGAGTTCACAAGTGATTCCAGGGGTTGGATTCTGCTGTTATTGCTGCTGTTAATCACATCCAGGACTGAACCATGTTCATTCTGACACTTGGTGAAGTGGGAGGGTTGGAGGGTTTCTTTCTGCTGGACTGGCCAGTCTCATGACTTTGCTTCCAGTGGGCTGATGCTCTTTGAGCCTGGGAATGCACATTTCTACTGAAATGATCCACAAAAGCTGATGAAGTACATTTATTTTATCCTGGATAGTAAATTGTGCTTTTTCCTACTACTACAGGTAGATCTAAAATAAATACATTTGTCTCTGTTCCATTGAGTCTACAGCACAGGGCCAGGCCAGTCGGCTCAATTGGTCTCTGTCAGTATTTATGCTCCACATGAGCCTCCACCCACCCCTCTTCATCTCCCCCATCAGCATATCCTTCTAATCCTTTCTATCTCACATATGTATCTAGCTTCCCCTTAAATGTATTCATGCTATTCACCTCAACCACTCGTTGTGGGACCGAGTTCCACATTCTCACAACTCGCTGGGTAAAGAGGTTTCTCACGAAATCCCTATTGGATTATTGAACCCCTTCATAATCTTAAAGACTTCCATCAGGTCACCCTTCAGTCTTCTCTTTTCCAGAGAAAAGCAGCCCCAGCCTTTCCTGGGGGTTAAATGCTCTCAGTTCTGGGATTATTCTTGTGAATCTGTGTGGCCCCTTCTCCAGTGCCTCTATTTGCTTTTTCTAAATGGAGATCACATATGTTTACAGTGCTCCCAGTGTAGTCTAACCATGGTTCAAAACCGTTGAACATAACCTCCCCGATTTTCAATTCTTTCAACTCTAGAATGGAACCCTATATCTGGGCCCCACACTTTAGGAAAGATGTCAAGTTCTTCGAGAGGGTGCAGAGGAGATTGACGAGAATGGCACCAGGGATGAGAGACTTCAGTTAATTGGAGAGACTGACGCAGCTGAAATTGTTCTTTTTAGATCACAGAGTCATTAGGGTAGAGAAGGAGTCCATTCAGCCCATCGTTTCAATGCCACCTCACTGCAGAGCAAACCAGTCAGTCCCATTTCTTCTTTCTATCCCTGTTGTCCTGAAAATGTATTTCCCTCCAGTGCCCATCCAATTTCCTTTTGAAGCCGTCATTACTACTCACTGTGTAAAAACGTTCCTCCTAATTTCCCCCCAATATCTTTTCATTTTCATTCTTTCATGGGGTTGTGGGTGTCTCTGGCTAGGCCAGCATTTATTGCCCATCCCTAATTGCCCTTGAGAAGGTATTGTTGAGCTGCCATCTTCAACCGCTGCAGTCCATGTGGTATAGGTACACCCACAGTGCTGTTAGGGAGGGAGTTCCAGGATTTTGACCCAGCGACAGTGAGGGAACGGTGATGTACAAAACCTTAAATCTGTGTCCCCCCTCATCTTTGTACCATCAACGAATGGGAACAGCTTTTCTTTGTCCACCTTATCTAAACCTGTCAGAATCTTGTACACCTCTATCAAATCTCCCCTCAACCTCCTTTACTCCAAGAGAACAACTCTCGCTTCTCCAACCTAACCTTGTGGTTAAATTCCCTCGTCCCTGGAACCATTCTGGCAAATCTCCTCTCCACTCTCTCAGGGACACTCACATCCTTCCTAAAGTGTGGTGACCAGAACTGGACTCAATACTCTAGTTGTGGCCTAACCAGAGCTTTATAAAGGTTCAGCAAAACTTCCCTGCTTTTGTTCTTAATCCCTCTATTTCTGAAGCCCAAGATCCCATGTGCTTTGCGAATTCCTCTCTCACTCTGTCCTGCCACCTTCAATGATCTTTGCACATGAACCCCCAGGTCCCTCTATCCCCGCTCACTCTTTAGAACTGTTCTATTTCCATCTATATTTCCTCTCCCTATCCTCTCTGCCAAATCACATCACCTCACACTTCTCTGTATTAAATTCCATCTGCCACTTCAGAGAATGTTAAGGGGAGATTTAAGTGTTAAACTAAACATACAGAGAAGAGGAGGCACTGCTTTCTTTAATATGTCACCCACAATTGAAGATGATCCCCTCCCTTTCAATGCACATGAGGCCCATAGAGCACAGAAGGAGGCCATTCGGCCCATCGTACTCCTGCCGGCTCTTTGAAAGAGTTATCCAATTAATCCCATCACCCTGCAATTTTCTTTTCCTTTTGAGAATCTGTCCCATTTCCTTTGAAAGATACAGTTGAATTTGCTTTCAGCGCGTTTTCAGGCAGTGAATTCCAAATCACAGCAACTCGCTGTGATTTTTAAAACAAAAAATTCCTCATCTTGGATGTGGTGTGTTTGGATTTTCAAAAAGCGTTTGGAAAGGTGTCAGATGTGAGGTTCACACACAAGATGAGATCTCAATCTCTGTGAATGATTTCAATGAGGGACTGAGTGTAATATATCCAAGTTTGCTGACAATTAAACAAGGACTTGCATTTCTATAGCGTCTTTGATGACCACAGCACGTCCCAAAGCGTCTTACAGCCATCGTAGTACTTTTGAGGTGTAGTCACTGTTGTAATGTAGGAAATGCGGCAGCCAATTTACACACAGCAAGATCCCACAAACAGCAATGTGGTAATGACCAGATGATCTGTTTTTAGTGATGCATATTGACCAGGACACTGGGGATAACTCCCCTGCTGTACTTCGAAATAGCATCCATGGGATCCTTCACATCCACCTGAGAGAGCAGACAGGGCCGGCAGTTTAACATCTCATTCGAAAGAAGGTTGCACTGACAGTACAGCACTCCCTCAGTGCTGGCACTGGGAATGTCGGCTTTGATTTTTATTGTCAGGTCCCGGGAGTGGGACTTGATCCCACAGCCTCCTGACCCAGAAGTGACCGTGTTACCCACTGAGCCACGGCTGACACTATAGACAATACAAGTTAGAAACAGAAAGTTATCCTTTGCCTCCAGTGTCTAAATCTAATAATAACAACCCTAGTATAAATAACAAGTGTTTGAGTGACAAATGTTGAAATGTTGGTTCAGAGCCACAAGTTTCAACTTCCCATTTGAGCCTCCAGCACCTTTCTGTCTCTCTATTACTCATGTCAATGACAGCCAGGCAACGGAACTGAGGGCTGAATTTAGCTGAGAATAACGGGGCCTGTGCCCCAGTTCGGAAACTGCCATGGGCGTCGCACTGATAGAGAGACAGGAAGGTGCTAAGGACTGACTGAGAAATGGGCCTCCAACCAATCGGGACACATGAGGGGGTGACCTGACCCCCGGGGTTCAGTGTCCCTGTGTCCAAAGTGGGAGTCACAGGAACAGGTTACAGAGGAGCTGAAGAGAAACCATTTGGGTACAGAACATTGTGCACATCCTTTTACTCTGGTTGTCTTTGATCCTCAAGTAATTTTCAGTTTTTTTTAACCATGTTCAATTTCATTAACAAACTCTTATCAGTAAAATTATTTGATTTTTCTGGACTTTTCATGATTAGATTTCTGCACTTTGGGGAAAGTGGGTGAGAGGGGTTGGCAGGCTCTTTAACAGAAAGTGAGTCCCTCTAAGATAATTGGCAAAGGAGCCAGAGGGGGAGATGAGATTTTATTTTTGACAAAGCGATGTTAGAAAATGGGGTTTAGGGAGTCAATTAACCCTTTACTCCCTTATGCCAAACTCTGAGATGATTCACAGTGATAACCCTTATTGGTGACAGTGGTTAGATTTTATTCAGTATAAATAAGACCTGACACATGGTCATGTCTGAGCAGTAGTATCAAAGTGCAGCAGCATTACCATTACACTCTGGGTAGAAGCACCATCTCCACGTAAATGCTCCCAGGTCTGCCCCAGATGCCATGGCACCAGTCAATGCAATATGTAAAACCTCTACAAATCTCTGCTCAGGGAATCCCTTCTGATACTTTTATACAACACAAAGTCTACGGAGACTGATTTAACCCAATCATTGCCGAGCTAACATTTGAACGGACCAACTACAAAACCTGTCATTGAACCATCTGTACCTGCCCAAGGCACGTCAAACTCTCAAACAATTGGCTTCCCACGCTCCATCCCCGGTACAGGGAGTCAGCATTCCCATGCCAAGCAGTGGTCTTGACACCCAGGTGTCGTCCAGGATTCAAGGCACTCTTGTTTTCTCTGTCATCTGGGAGCTGTTCATCTCCCTGTTCCCACATAGCGATTCATCTGTTCTCAGCTTTGCCAGATTTCTGCTGAAGTTTGGCCCCTTTTGCACCTTTCGGATCAATAAAACATTTGGTCAATGAAGAGCCAAACCACAATTTCCCATCCTGTCACCTGTCAACCATCCTCACCCAGAGAGTAATCACAACAGGAATAAAAACAGGAGAAGTGTAACAATCAAATTAAAAATCAATGCACAGCCAGTCATACTTTTTAATTGTGTTCACTAATTAGCAACAAATCCTGAAGTAGGGGGTCCCCCAGGATTCTTACAATCCACACCTTGAGGGGGAGGAGAACTCTCTCTCCGACCCCTCAGCCAGTTTCACTCAGTCATTTTCCAGTTCTGTTCTGGCCCCGTCTGGGGTAACATCTACTCGATCTTTTCTTCTCCTGAAGGAGCGCCGTGAGCTCTTGGTTACTGGTACATAAGGACATATGCTTCAAGCAACAGATCAAGCATGGATGTAAAAGATTCTCCAGCTCTCTCCTTACCCCTGTCCAACTTGTGGACAGTTCTCACTCAGTATTATTTCTCCCAAGCCCTTAATTGACCCAATCCAAATCTTTATCTCTGTTAGTTCAATTTTAGTCACTTTTTGACCATGACCAGTGTGTTTAATTCTATATTGATTGTTTTAAAGTCAAGTTTCTCTCTGGAGTATGTGTCAGTGCTTTGATGGTGTCAAAATATTGTCTCATTCTCTTGGTCACATTAACCATTTCATGTCATGTTGTTTGTCAAGTAACTGGGTATGTTTGGGACCCAGTCTTCAGTCCACTTCACCATGCATTTACGCGTTCTATTGTCTTCACATGTAACAAATCACATTTGCACACTCACACCGGTATCACAATGTCAGGCCACATATTCTGAACTTCCAGGTGTGCTTATCAAAAGATCAAAGTGAGTGTCTGTCTTTGCTTATCTCCCCCTGTTATGGTCCTGATATTTCAGGTGCTGGCCAGGCTGTGGTTTTCTTTCAAACAAAATTCATAGGTAAGGATGTAAATATCTCCCAGAGAAATCTAACAACTTATTCATCTCATCTACACCTCCCTGAATTTCACTGGAATGTAGATGGAGTCCAGATTGATACATTCCACTGATCACCCGGGTGAGTTACTCCAATTCCTTTACTGTCCAATACAATATATTCATCATATCTTTAAAACAGAAATCAAACATTCCCAATTGATTTCCGGTATTAACATAATGTTTGTTTTTTATTTTAGATGTCAGGCTGGGGCTGTTTTCCATGAATCCGTCAGGTTGAGGGGAGATTTCATGGAGGTGTTTGAGGTTATGACAGGTTTAGATAAGGTGGGCAAAAGCTGTTTTCATCAGCTGATGGTACAAGGAGAAGGGGGACACAGATTTAAGGTTTTGGGCAAGAGATGCAAGGGGAATGTGAGGAGGAAGATTTTCACACAGTGAGTAATGATCTGGAACTCGCTGCTTATGAGGTCGGTGGAAGCAGAGACTTCAAAAGCCAATTGGAACTTGAAGGAATTATAGGCTTGATGGGCTGAATGGCCTCCTTGTACGTCCTAATGATTCCATGATGCAAAAAGAGAAATTTCAGCTGCTCCAGTCTCTCCAACTAACTGAAGTTCCTCATCCCTGGTGCCATTCTCATAAATCTCCACTGCTCCCTCTCTAAGAACGTCACATCTTTCCTAAAGTGTGTGGCCCAGATATAGGGTTCCATTCGAGAGGAATAAAATTGAAAAGCAGGGAGGTTATGTTCATGGTTAGACTACACCGAGAGTACTGTCAACATTTGTAATCTCCATTTAGAAAAAGGAAATAGAGGCACTGGAGAAGAAGCAACAAAGATTCACAAGAATAATTCCAGAACTGAGAGCATTTAACCCTCAGGAAAGGCTGGGGCTGCTTTTCTCTAGAAAAGAGTTGACTGAAGGGTGACCTGATGAAATTCTTTAAGATGAGGAAGGGGTTCCATAATCCAATAGGGATTTCATGAGAAACCTCTTTACCCAGCGAGTGATAAGAATGTGGAACTCGCTCCCACAGTGAGTGGTTGAGGTGAATAGCATGAATACATTTAAGTGGAAGCTCGATACATACCTGAGGGAGAAAGGATAGAAGGATATGCTGATAGGGGAGATAAAGAGGGGCGAGTGGAGGCTCATGTGGAGTATAAATACTGACAGACAAGAACAAAGAAAAGTACAGCACAATAACAGGCCCTTCGGCCCTCCAAGCCTGCGCCGATCATATTGCCCGTCAACTAAAACATTTTCCACTTCTGGGGTCCGTGACCCTCTATTCCCATCCTATTCATGTATTTGTCAAGCTGCCTCTTAAACACCACTATCGTACCTGCTTCCACCACCTCCTCTGGCAGCGAATTCCAGACACTCACTACGCTCTGCGTAAATATACTTGCCCCGCACATCTCCTCTACAGTTTTCTCCTCTCACCTTAAATCTATGTCCCCTACTAAATGACTCTTCCGCCCTGGGAAAAAGCTTCTGACTATCTACCCAGTCCATGCCACTCATAATTTTGTAAACTTCTATCAAGTTGCCCTTCAATCACTGTCGCTCTAGTGAGAACAATCCGAGTTTCTCCAACCTCTCCTCATAGCTAATAACCTCCAGACCAGGCAGCATCCTGGTAAACCTCCTCTGCACCCTCTCCAATGCCTCCATATCCTTCTGGTAATGTGGTGACCAGAATTGCATGCAATATTCCAAGTGTGGCCTAACCAAGGTTCTATACAGCTGCAGCATGACTTCCCAGCTTTTATACTCAATACCCCTGCCAATGAAGACAAGCATGCCATATGCCCTCCTGACTACCTTATCCACTTGCGTTGCTACTTTCAGTGACCTGTGGACCTGTACACCCAGATCCCTCTGCCCGTCAATGCATTTAAGGGTTCTGCCATTTACTGTATAATTCCTGCCTGTATTAAACCTTCCAAAATGCATTATCTCGCATTTGTGTGGATTAAACTCCATCTGCCATTCCTTTGCCCAAGTCTCCAACCGATCTATATCCTGTTGTATCTTTTGAAAATCCTCTTCGCTAACTGCAACTCCTCCAACCTTAGTGTCGTTTGCAAACTTACTAATTAGCCCAGTTACATTTTCCTCCAAATCATTTAAGTATACCACAAACAGCAAAAGTCCCAGCACTGATCCCTGTGGAACTCCACTAGTCACAGCTCTCCATTCAGAAAAGCACCCTTCCACTGCTACCCTCTGTCTTCTATGACCAAGCCAATTCTGTATCCATCTTGCCAGCTCACCTCTGATCCCATGTGGCTTTACCTTCTGTCCCAGTCTGCCATGAGGGACCTTGTCAAAGGCCTTACTGAAATCCATGTATATAATATCCATTGCCATTCCATCCTTGATCATCTTTGTCACTTCCTCGAAAAACTTGATCAAGTTATTGAGACACGACCTCCCCTTCACAAAACCATGCTGCCTCTCACTAATATGCCCAACCAATTGAGCTGACTGGCCTGGCCTTGTGCTGTGGACTCAATGGAATAGAGACAAATGTATTTATTTTAGATCTACCTGTAGTGGTAGGAAAAAGACAATTTACCACCCAGGATAAAACAAATGTGTTTCATCCTTGTTGCAGATCAATTCAATGGAAATGTGCACTCCCAGGCTCAAAGATCATCACTGGAAGCAAAGTTGTGAGATCGGCCAGTCCAGCAGAAAGAAACCCTCCGACACTCCCACTTCACCAAGTGTCAAAATAAACATGGTTCAGTCCTGGGTGTGATTAACAGTAGCGACAACAGCAGAATCCAACCCCTGGAATCACTTGTGAACTCGCTGGTGTCTCCGCAGGCTGGATAAATGAACAAATCCCTTCCCACACACAGGGCAGGTGAATGGCCCCTCCCGAGTGTCAATTCTCTGGTGTGTCTGCAGGCTTAATCACTGAGTTTTGGATCTCAAGGACATCACCGCGGAGCAGAGTGATTCCTATTGGTTGATTCAGGCAGGTTTCCATTGTGGACGTCACAATGCGGAAGTTGGACAATGAGCTTCAGACTGAAACTTCCTCCTCTGGGCAACATCTGTAAGGAAATCAATGTTTTCCCCCTTTCCATTTTTTTTCTCATTCTGGGGGGAAATTGTTAACTTGCAGGAACGGAAGGGAAAGGAAGTGAATCCAGGGAGGGTGCAGAATCTGGAAAGGTTGGCCCAGGTCTCTCTCTCTCTCTCTCTCTTAAAGACATTGACATCCTTTGCTCCCTCAGCTTGGCACATTTATTTGTCTGGCTAAAAGGATGGTCTCTTTCCTCATGTTCACAATTAAAGGGGTGGTTTCCCCAAGAGATGGCTGACATTTAAGGGGACAATTTCCGGGTGATTTACAGTCCTGTATTTTAAGGGATTGCTCCTTAATTTGCCTTTTGTCCTGTTTTTCTAGACAGCCTGTGGGAAACTGATCCCCGGAGTCTCCAGGGTGAGTTTGAGTGATTCGAGTGGGAGGGTAAGTGACTGAGTTGGCCAGCAGAGAGATGATGTTGTGACTGAACAAGATAAGTTGTAAGTTTTAGTTGATTTTAAACTCCACCCGTCCCACTATTATTGTCTGAAGACCCCTTCTCCCCACCCCCTCTCATATTGAAACACAGACACCCGCCCTCAAACCTCTCTCATGGTCACCAGCATCCCACCACCACCCTCTCCCAGCCCCATGGTTGAACTGTCCCTTATTTTATTTCATGAGATTTCTGCCCCCTGGACAGTACAGTAATAGAGAACATAGATGCATCTAATGTTGTGATAGGAGACATTTTAGCATGTTATTTCTGGTTCTTTAATTAAGTTCATTTATTCTTATTTCTTGTTTTGCTGAAAAAAAAGACATGTCAAAGCTTTTCATCCTGCACTCATCAGGACACTTCGCAAGAATATCTCTACTAATCAGAGTCTACTAGCCAACCAATCGGCACTCTCTTCACATACAGTATAAATTGTTGTTTTCCCCTTATTTATCTTTTTGCAAAGTGTCCTGATGAGTGCAAAACAAAAAGCTTCAGCATGTCTCTTTTTTCAGCAATACTCAAGCTCTGCACAACCAACTGTCTATTTCTAGTTTTGTAATATCGTACTGTAACTATGTTATATATTTCTTGTCATATATTCATGACGACACAGAAGGAGTCAATTCAGCAACTCAAGTCCCTGCCAACTCTGTAGAGCAATCCAGTCAGTCCCATTCCCCCTCTATATCCCCATTCCTATGCAAGTTTATTTCCTTCAAGTGTCTTTCCAATTTCATTTTGAAATCATTGATCGTCTCTGCTTCCGCCACCCTTGTACACAGTGAGTTCCAGGTCATCACAACTCGCTGCTGAAATACAGTTCTTGCTCACAGCCCATGTGTCTCCAATCATGTAATAGAGTACCATACATTTTAAGTACAGTATGATTGGGTGTATACCGGGTAGATTAGATTTAGAACGGAGAGAGTGTAGCAGAGTGAGAATACAGGGACTGTGTGTGGGATGGAGATTTGCAGCTTTTGGGGAACGAGAGAGCGTACAGTGTGCTATCAGCTGGACGATGTTGGTAGGGTTCTAAATGTATACTTTATGTCATTGTTCACAAGTGAGAGGGGCGACGTGGGTTTGGAAATCAGGCAGAAGAACTGTGATATAATTAAAGAAATTAGAATTGAAATGGAGGAGGTTCTAAGTGGTCTGACAGGATTAAAAGTAGATAAATCTCCAGGCCCAGATGAAATGCATCCCAGGCTGTTGAGTGAGGCAAAGGAGGAGATAGCAGGGGCACTGGCAATAATTTTCAATACCGTTCTGGCCGCAGGAGAGGTGCCAGAGGACTGGAGGACAGCCGATGAGGTACCGTTATTCAAGAAGGGAGGAAGGGATAAACTAGGGAACGACAGGCCTCAGTCTAACCTCAGTGGTGGGGAAACTATTGGAAGCAATTCTGAGGGACAGAATTAATCCACACTTGGAGAGGCAGGTCGGTTTTGTTCAGGGGAAGTCATGTCTGACCAATTTGAAGAGGTGACCAGGTGTGTAGATGAGGGCAATGCATTTGACATAGTCCACTTGGACTTCAGCAAGGTTTTTGATAAGGTACCACATGGGAGACTGATAATGAAGGTAAAAGCTCATGGGATCCAAGGCAATTTGGCAAATTGGAACCAGAATTGGTTGAGTGGCAGGAAGCAGAGGATGATGTTTGAGGGGTGTTTATGTGACTAGATACCTGTGTCCAGTGGGGTTCCACAGGGATTGGTGCTGGGTCCCTTGCTGTTTGTGGTATATATAAACGATCTAGGCTTGACTGTAGGAGGGCTGATCAGTAAGTTCGTGGATGAGACGAAAATTGTTGGGGTGGTAAATAGTGAGGAGGATAGCCTTAGATTACAGGAGGATATAGACGGGCTGGTCAGATGGGCTGATCAGTGGCAAATGGAATTTAATCTGGATAAGTGAGGCGATGCACTTGTGCAGGACAAACAAGGCACGGGAATACACGATGAATGGTAGAACCCTGGGAAGTACCGAGGATCTTGGTGTGCATGTCCACTGGTCCCTTAAGGTAGCGGGATAGGTAGATAAGGTGGGTAAGAAGGCAAATGGGATCCTTGCCTTTATTAGCCGAGGCATAGAATATAAGAGCAGGGAGGTTATGCTGGAACTGTATAAAATGCTGGTTAGGCCACAGCTAGAGTATTGAATGCAGTTCTGGGATCTGCATTGTAGGGAGGATGTGATTGCATGAGAGAGAGCGCAGAAGAGATTTACCAGGATGTTGCCTGGGCTGGAGAGTTTTAGTTGTGAGGAGAGATTAGATGAACTGGGGTTATTTTCCCTGGAGCAGAGGAGATTGAGGGGGAACATGATTGAGGTGTATAAAATAATGAGGGGCATAGATAGGGTAGACAGGAAGGAACTTTTCCCCTTGGTGGAGGGATCAATAACTAGGGGACATGGATTTAAGGTAAGAGGCAGGTGGTTTAGAGGGGATGTGAGGAAGAATTTTTTCACCCAGAGGGTGGTGGAAATCTGGAACTCACTGCCTGAAAGTGTGGTAGAGGCAGAAACCCTCATAACATTTAAGAAGTATTTGGAGTGCACATGCAATGCCATGGCATACAAGGCGATGGGCCTTGTGCTGGAAAGAGGGATTAGAATAGTTAGGTACTTGTTTGACCGGCACAGACGCGATGAGCCGAAGGGCCTTTTTCTGTACTGTAGACCTCTATGACTCTATGAGAAATTAGAATTGCCTGCTCTGAATTTTTATCTTGTACTGACAGTGATGATTTTTGTAAACTCGCTTTCCAGGATATTAGAAGGGAAAGATTTGCAGACCGAAATCTCAAACCAAACGTCAAATCAAGATCTGCCAAACTCATTTGATTAAATGGGACCTGAATATCATTGGTTCTTTGAACTGAGCAGGGGAAATGTTTGTCTGTTCTGTCCGCTTCAAAAGGTTTTAAGCCTCAGTGTGACTGGAAAAACACCGAGACACACACACCCAAGTGAGAGTGTTCCAGTGCATTGACTGTGGAAAGAGCTTTAACCAGTTACACAGTCTGAAAAAACATCACCATTCACAGTGAGGAGAGACTTATACATGTTTTGTGTGTAGACAAGGCTTCAAGTGATTGTGGGACCTGGAGAGATACAAGGGCATGAGCACCATGGAGAAACCGTGGGAATGTGGGGACTGTGGGAAGGGATTCAAATCCCCATCGAAGCTGGAAACTCATCGACACAGTCACACCGGGGAGAGGCCGTTCATCTGTCCTGACTGTGAGAAGGGTTTCACTCAGTTATCCCACCTGCTGAGGCACCAGTGAGTTCATACCGGGAAGTGGCCATTCACCTGCACTGAGTGTGGCAACAGATTCAGAGAGTTATCCAGCCTGTAGTCACACCAGTGATTTCAAACTGGGGAGAAGATGCCATTCGTCTGCTCTGTGTGTGCGAAGGGATTCGCTCACTCATCCAACCTGCTGAAACACCAGTGAATTCACACTGGGGAGAGGCCATTCACCTGCTCTGAATGTGGGAACGGATACGGTAATTCATCTGACCTGCAGACACACAAGGGAGTTCATGGTGGGGAGAGACTATTCACCTGCTTCCAGTGTGGGAAGGGTTTCAGTGATTCATTCAACCTGCTGTGACACCAGAGAACTCACACTGGAGAGAGGCCTTCACCTGCTCCGAGTGTGGGAAAGGATTCACTCAGTTATCCAGTCTGCAGTCACACCAGCGGGTTCACACTGGCGAGAGGCCATTCACCTGCTCTGAGTGTGGGAAGGGATTCAGTGATTCATCCAACCTGCTGTGACACCAGCGAGTTCACACCAGGGAGAGACCGTTCACTTGCTGTGTGTGTGGAAAGGGATTCACTCAGTCATCCAACCTGCAGAAACACCAGCGAGTTCACACTGGGCAGAGGCCATCCACCTGCTCCCTGTGTGGGAGGTGATTCACTCATTCGTCCCATTGGCTAAGACACCAGCGAGTTCGCAAGTGATTCCAGGGGTTGGATTCTGCTGTTATTGCTGCTGTTAATCACATCCAGGACTGAACCATGTTCATTCTGACACTTGGTGAAGTGGGAGGGTCGGAGGGTTTCTTTCTGCTGGACTGGCCAGTCTCACGACTTTGCTTCCAGCGGGCTGATGCTCTTTGAGCCTGGGAGTGCACATTTCCACTGAAATGATCCACAAAAGCTGATGAAGCTATTTATTTTATCCTGGACAGTAAATAGTGTTTTTCCTACCACGACAGGTAGATCTGAAATAAATACAGGAAGTTTAGGAAAACTCAGCAGGTCTGGCAACATCTGTGAAGAGGGAGAAACAGCTAACTTTTTGAGTCCAATATGACTCTTCTTCAGAACTAAGGAGAGGGGGAAATGTGATGGGGTTAATACTTTGGAGAAAGGGGGGAGGGTCAGATAGAACAAAAGGAAAAGTCAGGGATTGGTTAAAGGGCGGGCAAGATTAAATGACAAAAATATCATGGGAGAAAAGGCAAAGGGAGAAGTAATGGTTGCGGTAAAGAAACAAAGCATTGGTCTAGAGTGAGTGTTAATGGCAGAATAAAGGACAGCTCTGTCTGAAAGCAAAAACATGAAAACAAGATGCAGACTGGCACTTGGCAAAAGAGAATCAAAAGAGAGGACAGAGTTAACAGTCTGAAGTTGTTGAACTCAATGTTGAGTCCAGAAGGCTGTAAAATGCCTCATCGGAGGATGAGGTGCTGTTTGTCCAGCTTGTGTTGGGCTTCCCGGGAACCTTGCAGCAGGCCGAGGACAGAAATGTGAGCATGAGAGCAAGGTGGTGAATTATAATGGCAGCAACTGGAAGGTCAGGGTCATGCTTGTGGACTGAGCGGAGGTGTTCCACAAAGAGGGCAGCGAACAGGGGACAGATGAATTAAAGAGAAACCATTTAGGTCCAGAACATTGTGCACATCCTTTTACTCTGGCTGTCTTTGATCTTCAAGTAATTTTCTGTTTTTTTTAAGCATGCTCTGTTTCATTAATAAACTTCTATTGGTAAAATATTTGATTTTGCTGGAATTTTCATGATTGGATTTCTGCACTTTAGGAAAGTGGGTGAGAGGGGTTGGCAACTCTTTAACAGAAAGTGAGTCCCTCTAAGGTTATTAACAAAGGGGCCAGAAGGAGAGATGAGATTTTATTTTTTGACACAGCGAGTTGTTCTGATTGGCCTGAAAGCATATTCAATAGTATATTTCCAAAGGGTAAATACTTGAAAGGCAACAATTTGCAGGGCTGTGGGGATAGAGCACAGCACTTGGATGAATCAGAGAGTCCTTTCAAAGAGATGGCAGGGGCCCGATCAGCCGAATGGAATCCTTCTGCAGCCTGCGAATCTGAGCCTCCTGCAGGTTAAAAGGGGCATATTTCATTTCAGCCTCTTCCCTGTATCTGTATTTAAACAGACGGGGGTCTGTTCAGCTCTGAGTGACGGATATAACAATGTCACCACTCCTCTGTATATTTAACCATCGAACAAACCCTTGCATGGCCGATTATAGTCAACAGCCTTCCTGTAGCTCTCTCTGAACACAGCAAAAAAGTGTTTGACTGCTTAACAATAGCATCGTCCCCTGAAAATAATTCAAACACCACAACAAAAACAACCTACATTTATATAGCACATTTAAACATCCCAGGGAGATTTACAGGTGTGATTACCAAACAGAAGTTGACACTGAGCCACATAAAGAGATATTAGCTCAGATGACCAGTCACTTGGTCAGAGAGATAGGTTTTAAGGAGTGCCCAAAAGGAGCAAAAATGTTCAAGGGGCAGAGTGGTTTAGGGAGGGAATTCCAGAGTGTGGGGCCTAGGCAGCTGAAGACACGGCCCCCAGTGGTTGTGCAATTGAAACTGGGGATACTGCAGAGGCCAGAATTAGTGGAGCACAAATATCTTGGATGGTTGTAGGGATGGAGAAGATTACAGAGATGGGGAGAGTTTGTGTGACCATGTGGTGATTTGAAAAAAAGGAGGCCATGGAGGGATTTGAAAAGAATCGGCCTGAATTTAGCTCAATCAACATCTCATTCACTTTGACAGAGGTAAAATTGGGCCCAAGGAGGAGAATTTTAAAATGGAGGCATTGCTTGAGTGGGAGCCAATGTTGGTCAGTGAGCACAGGGTGTGATAGGTGAACAGGACTGAGTGTGAGTTGGGAGATGGGCAGCAGAGTTTCTCTATTGAAGAAAACTGGTCCAGTTCTGTACATTTCCCATCACACTGCCTGTGTGTCTTGTTTCTGTATTTGATGGGCTCAGATTTCACGTGAAGGGACCAGAACTGTATCAAAAGCTCAGACAGAGATAGACGAATAACCCAGAAAGAAATATCGGAAGATAACAGAGGGAGCAGTCGCAAAATCTGTAAATAAAAGAAAAGCAGGACGGGGGCAAATCAGGTCACCTCCAAATCTGGTTTAGAAAATCCTCTCAGACGCCATCTCGGGAGCTCACTGACCTGAGGAGCCACCGCCAGAAAAGAGACATTTTACCAGACTTAAACTTTGCTGCGGTGAGAAAGGTGTTCTGTGTTTGAAATCCCATCACCGTGTTTTCTATGGAACCCCTGGACACTGTCAGAGGCCCTCAGCACCAGAATCGTGGGGTTTTGTGGAGACCTCACACTGTGAACTCTTCGGGTGCACCTGTGTGGACAAAGTGGGTGTGTTGAAGCTGTGGAGTGGGTGAGATGAGCTGTTA
This sequence comes from Carcharodon carcharias, assembly GCF_017639515.1. Taxonomy (NCBI): domain Eukaryota; kingdom Metazoa; phylum Chordata; class Chondrichthyes; order Lamniformes; family Lamnidae; genus Carcharodon; species Carcharodon carcharias. The sequence continues at coordinate 3,534,974 of NW_024470624.1, forward strand.
ACATCTGTCTCTCCTGCTCATTAGTCTCTTCAGGATGTTTCTCACCCTCTGGACCTTTCCCATGTACAAACGCCTCTTTAATATCTTCTCTCACCTTTAAACCCCTCAGCCCGTCTGATATTTATTCCAAAAGGGGTTTATTCTCATGCTGCAATCCCCCAGGTTTTCCTGCCACCCTGCCGTCCATTCAGGAGCTGACGTGTCAATTTCACACTCACCTCCCCACAAGTATTGAGGTGCCAGCCGCGTGTGTGTGTGTGTGTGTGTGTGTGTGTGTGTGTGTGTGTGTGTGTGTGTGTGTGTGTGTGTGTGTGTGTGTGTGTGTGTGTGTGTGTGTGTGTGTGTGTGTGTGTGTGTGTGTGTGTGTGTGTGTGTGTGTGAGTGATCTGTGTTATCACCAAACTAAACTCACACAATTACTTCTGCTGAAGTACTTCAATGATTCTATATGGGCGGAAGAACAGGGAGAGACAATTGATAATAAAGGGTCCAATTCTAAAGGGGGTGCAAGAGCAGAGGGAGCTGTGGGTATAGGGGCACAAATCACTGAAGGTGACAGGGTATGTAGGGAGCGCGGTTAATAGAACAAACGGGATCCTGGGGGTTTATAAACAGGGGCTTTGAATATAAAAACCAGGGAAGTTATGAGAAACCTGTATAAAGTAATGATTCGGGCTCCATTGGAGCATTGTGTCCAGTTCTGGGCACCACAGATTAGGAAGGATGTGAAGGCTTTACAGAGGGTGGGGAAAAGATTCACGAGAATGGTCCCAGGGATGAGGAACTTCAGTGACGTGGATAGCTGGGGCTGTTCTCCTTGGAGAAGAGAAAATTGGAAGGAGATTTGATCAAGGTATTAATATCATGAGGGTTCTGGACAGAGCAGATAGAGAGAAACTGTTCCCATAGGTGGAAGGAGCGAGTCCCGGGTGACATTGGTTTAAGATGACTGGAAAAAGAAGCAATGGTGACAGGAGGAGGAACTGTATTCCACAGAGAGTGGTTTGGATCCAGAATACAGTGTCTGAGGGGCTGGAGGTAGATTCACTCATGGTTTTCAGCAGAGAATTGGATCATTTTCTGAAGAGCAGAAATTGGCAGTGTTATGGGGAAAGGTGGGAGGAGTGGCTCTGGGTGAGTTGCTCTTGCAGAGACCTGGCACAGACACAATGGGCTGAATGGCCTCCTTCAGTGTTGGAACCATGCCATGATTCTAGAACACCAGCTCGCTGATTCTATTCAACACGGCATGATGGTGGGTAGCACTCTCACCTCTGAGTCGGGAGGTGGGGGGTTCCAATCCCCACTCCATAGACTCGAGTCCCCATAATCCAGGGCCCACACTCCCAGTGCCAGTACTGAGGAAGAGCCATCCTGTCAGAGGGAGAGTCTTTTGAGTGAGGCATTCACTCAAGGGCCCTGTCTGCCCTCTCAGGTGGATGTCTAAGACTGAATGGTCACAATTGGAAGGAGAGCAGGAGGAGAAGGAGTTCACTCCCAGTGTCCTGGGGCCCGATATTTATCCCTCAACCAACATCAGTAAAAACAGATGATGTGGTGATCATCACATTGCTGCCTGTGGGATCTTGCTGTGCACACATTGGCTGCCACGTTTCCTGTAGTATCTGCGCTTCAGAAACAGCTTCATCGGCAGTGAAACACATTGAGATGCCCTAAGGTGCTATATAAATGCAGGTTTCTTTTTAAACTGACACACTCCTATCCTCACAGGCAGATCGTCCAGCAGGAGCATGAGCCGGCATGAGCCAGCTGACTGGTGGGGGGCAGGAACTCCAAGTGTGGACTGAGGCTGCTTCCCTTCAGAGGCCACTGAATCCATTGTGGGAAGTGGCCATTTAAAGAGGGTGCCTTGACTTGCTGGTCTGAGAATCCAGCCCTTTTCCCCCTGTGTAATGCTGGCTGAGAATAGACATCGGGGCTGCTCAATGTACTGAAAATGATTTACTTCTGTTCTCTTTGTCTGAAACTAAACTGGAAGGAAAGGGATACAATTCTGAAACGTCATAAAAAGAATTCCAGATAATATTGACATCACTGTATATATTACAGACATACATTTATTTATCTGTCATCACAGAATCTCACAGCACAGAAGGAGGCTGTTCAGCCCATCCTGCCTGAGCTGGCGCTTTGACAGAGTGATTCAATTAGTCCCACTGTCCTGTCCTTTCCCCATGAGCCCTGCAAACTAGTTCACTTCCAGGATTTATCCAATTCCCTTTATTGAATCTGTTTCCACCAGCCTTTCAGGCAGTGCATTCCGGATCACAACACCTCACTGTGTAAAGATTTATCTTCCTCATTTCCCCTCTGGCTTTTATGTCAATCACCTTAAATATGTGTCCTTTGGTCAACGACCCTTTTGCCAATGGAAAGTTTCTGTTTATTTACTCAATGTAAACCATTCAAGTTCTTGAATACCTCTATCAAATCACCTCTGAGCTTTCAATGCTCTAAGGGAAACAACCCCAGCCTCTCCAGTGTGTTCACGTAACTGAAGTTCCTTATTCCTGCCCCTGTACTAAATCCTTGCACCCTTTCCAAGGCCTTGACATCCTTCCTGAATTGTGGGGCCCATATATGGGGCTTGTAGTACTGAAATAGTAAGTAGGAAATAGTACTGAAAAGCAAATAAGTCAGGTTAAACTTGTATCGAGCATTGGTTAGACCACACTTGTAATATTGTGAACTGTTCCGGGTGCCCATTATTTTTAAAAGGGCAGAGAGGAACTCGAGAAAGTGCAAGAAAGATTCACAAGGATGATCCTAGAACTGAGAGTGTTTCAGTTACAGGATGGATTGAACAGGCTGGGAACCTTTTCCCTGGAAAAGTGAAGGCTGAGGGCTGACGCCATGAAAAACTTTCAGAGTAAGAATGGGTGCGAGAGGGTTGACATCATCAAATCATCACTGCTGGTACCGGAGCAAAAATTCAGAATTGATAATTGTGGTTTACATTGAACATGTTTCTCCCTCTCAAACTCAAAATCTCTGTCTCCTGCACACCCCCTCCTCCCGACTGACTGAGGAACTAATTCATGCTACTATCCTCCTCCTGATTTTTCCTAATTCTCCTCCCCTGAAGGTGCTGACTCTCGGGTTCAGTTTCACACTCACCAATTGCCCTCCCCAACACGTTACCCAGGTGTCTAAATCTTTACAGCTGAAGTTAACAAACTGTTTTGCTAAGGGGTCGTCACAACCAAATCCAGTGACTACCCACATGTACTTTGTGTCAGGGTGAGATCATTGCGCCCCCCACCCCCACATTCATCCCAGTCCCAGGAAGCTGGAAACGGGGGGGGCCACCGATGAGTAATGGCGGCCATAGTTCCCACAATCCCGAGCGCTGGAGAATCCGCTCTATCCGCAGCGCGGGCGGGCGCCCCGGGACTACGCATGTTCGAGGAAGACGGGATGCTGCGCATGTGCGGAGAATAGCGTTTCCCATTCGCCAACCGCTCAGCTCGTCATGGGGGTCAAAGGGTCTCCCGGGCCCAAGAAATCTTTATAAAAACAAAAAAACTGCGGATGCTGGAAATCCAAAACAAAAACAGAATTACCTGGAAAAACTCAGCAGGTCTGGCAGCATCGGCGGAGAAGAAAAGAGTTGACGTTTCGAGTCCTCATGACAGTTCTGTTGAAGGGTCATGAGGACTCGAAACGTCAACTCTTTTCTTCTCCGCCGATGCTGCCAGACCTGCTGAGTTTTTCCAGGTAATTCTGTTTTTGTTTTGCCCAAGAAATCTTTCCCTGCCCCTTTGTCTTCATGCGAGAAATTGACCAATGGGAAAAATTGGAGGACCGGCAGGATTCTGGTTCTCCAGCCAATCAGAGCGCGGGCTTTGTGTGAATGACGATTGTGCTGCACACAGACTAAAACTTCCTCCTGTGTCCAACATCTGTGAGTAAAACACTTTCTTTTCTCCCCCTTTCCATTTCTTTTCACGTTCTGGGGGTAAATTGTTGACTTGCAGGAACTGAAGGGAAAGGAAGTGAATCTAGGGAGGGTGCAGACTCTGGAAAGGTTGGCCCAGGTCTCTCTCTCTCTTAAAGACATTGTCATCCTTTGCTCCCTCAGCTTGACATATTTATTTGTCTGGCTAAAAGGATGGTCTCTTTCCGAATGTTCACAATGAAAGGGGTGGTTCCCCCAGGAACTGACTGACATTTAAGGGAACAGTAAATTAATTTAGGACAGATATGTCCAGAGTTGTTCTATGGTGCATCGTAGATATATTATTTATGGTCATTTAAACCTAATGTTTTCTGATTTCTAGTCTTGTCATATAGCACTGTAGCTGCATTATATATTTCCAGTCAGAGTCATCACGGCACAGAAGGAGTCCATTTGATAATTTGAGTCCATGCCGACTCTCTGTAGAACAATCCGGTCAGTCTCATTCCCCCTCTCTATCCCCATTCCCCTGTAAGTTCATTTCCTTCAAGTGCTCATCCAATTTGATTTTGAAATCATTGATCGCCTCCACTTCCACCACCCTCGTAGGCAACGAGTTCCAGGTCATCACCACTCACTGCCAAAATAAAGTTCTCCCTCACACCCCATTGTACCTCTAATCATGTAATAGACTACTTTATATTACACACATTTTTAGTGCAGGACTATTGGGTGCATATTAGGTATGTCAAAGTGAGAATGGAGAGCACACAATGTTCTACAAAAACTAAAATTGTCTGTTCTGAGTTTCTATCCTGTTGCAGGTTATCAGAAGAGAAGGATTTGCAGACAGAAATCTCAAAACCAAACGTCACTTCAGGATCTCAGAGTCATTTGATTCTTGGAACCTGAATATTATCAGCATTTGAATCTAGAATGAGAGATGTTTCTCTGTCCTACCTGCTTGTGGAGATTTTAAACATCTGTCTGACCAAGGTAGCACCAAGACGCCCACACCTGAGTGAGAGTGTTCTAGTGCATTGACTGTGGAAAGAGCTTTCACCAGTTACACAGTCACATTGGACCATTCACAGTGGAGACAGCATACTTATGTCCTGTGTGTGGAGGAAGCTTCAACTGATTGTCGAACCTTGAAAGACAAAAGGACACCCGCACCATGGAGAAACCGTGGAAATGTGGGGACTGTGGGAAGGGATTCAGATCCCCATCTGAATTGGAAACTCATCGACGCAGTCACACTGGGGAGAGGCCATTCACCTGCACTGTGTGTGGGAAAGGATTCACTCATTCATCCAACCTGCAGACACACCAGCAAGTTCACATTGGGAAGAGGCCATTCACCTGCTCCGACTGTGGTAAGGGATTCAATCAGTTATCTCACCTGCTGACACACCAGCGAGTTCACACCAGGGAAAGGCCTTTCACCTGCTCTGAGTGTGGGAAGAGATTCAGTGATTCATCCAACCTACGAACACACCAGCGAGTTCACACCGGGGAGAGACCATTTATCTGCGCTGAGTGTGGGAAGGCATTCACTCATCTATTCACGTTGCTGACTCATCAGCGAGTTCACACTGGGGAAAAGCCATTCACCTGCTCTGAATGTGGGAAGGGATTCAGTCAAATATCCAACCTGCGGACACACCAGCGAGTTCACACTGGGGAGAGACTGTTCACCTGTTCTGGGCATGGGAGCAGATTCACTGTTTAATCTGCCCTGCTGAGGCAGCAGAGAGTTCAAACTGAGGAGAGACCGTTCACCTGCTCCGTGTGTGGGAGATTCACTCAGTCATCAAATCTGTTGAGACACAGAGAGTTCACAAGTGATTTTCGGGGTTGGATTCCGCTGTTATTGATGCTGTTAATCACATCCAGTTCTGAACCATGTTCATCCTGACACTTGGTGAAGTGGGAGGATTGGATGGTTTCTTTCTGCTGCACTGGCCAGTCTCAGAACTTTGCTCCCAGTGGGCTGATGCTCTTTGAGCCTTGGAGTGCACATTTCCACTGAAATGATCTGCAAAAGCTGATGAAGTACATTTATTTTATTCTGATAGTCAATAGTCGTTTGGTAGTTTAGAACTTGAGTGTTGCTGAGAAAGGAGACATGTCAAAGTTTTTCACCTTGCACTCATCAGGACACTTCACAAGAATACCAATATAAGCAGAAAACAACAATTTATACTGTATGAGAAGAGAGTGCTGATTGGTTGGCAAGCGGACTCTGATTGGTAGCAATGTTGCCATGGAGAATACACCAATTGATGATGACTGACTTGTTGTTTTCCCCTCACATTGGTTTTCTTGTGAAGTGTCCTGATGATGCCAGATTAAAAGCTTGGACAGTAAATTATGTTTTTCCCACCACTACAGGCAGATCTAAAATGAATACAGACAGTGCTGGAAAAACTCGGCTGCTCTGGAAGTATCTGTGAAGAGAAAGAAACAGAATTAATGTTTCCACTCCAGCATGACTCTTCTTCAGAATAAAGAGAGGAAGGAATGTGATGGGTTTGATGATGTTGAGAAAGAAGGGAGGGTCTGGTGGAGCATAAGGCATGTCAGGGATTGGTTAGAGGGCAGGCAAGATTAAATGACCAAAATATGCAACAAAAGGCAAAAGGAGAAGTAATGATTGTCGTACAGAAACAAAGCATTGGTCCAGAGTAAGTGTTGATGGCAGAATAAAGGACAGCTCTGTCTGAAAGCAAAATTCATGGAAACAAGATACATACTGGTACTTGGTAAAGAAACACAGTGTTTCCTGTCAACGCAAGATGGCCACATAAGATGGCCACTGATAGCTGTCTGCACGTGTGCACTTGACCGTGTGAGCACACAACATCAATAACATCATTGGCCAGATGCATCTGCAGTAAACGCTGTCCGGTTAAAAACATTGGAAAGTAAAACCACACATTTCTGTGGTATTGCTAACAAAACTATGTCCATTACAGATTGTGTAAGGGAAAACAGTGGATTGTATTTGACTCTATGTTAAAAAAACAGTGCAGAGAACAGTAAAATGTTTCAGGTATTGATGAGTGAGCTGCCAGGGTTTGTATATAATAGAACTGAAAATGCGCCATGGAAGCAGAGAAAGCTAATGGAAATGACCGAGGGGAAAATGGGTATTGGATTTTGTTCTGAATGAAATAGCTCTTTCTGGGTCCAAAATCCACTCTCTAGGACTGTTCATTGAATTTTGTTCTTCAGTTTCAGTTCTCATTAGGATTGCTGCAAGTTTGAAATTGATTTAAAAACAGGGAGAAACTAACTGGAGAGGATGAGTATCACACTGAGGCTGGGGGAATGTGTAGAGTTCTGATTTCCGTCACTCACAATGACATCACTGCGTGAAGCGGTACAACTGAGCACGCCCCACGGTAGCAAATGCAGCCACAAAAAATAGCTCCAAACGGAGGACAGGGTTGACTGGCTGAAGTTGTTGAACTCAATGTTGAGTCCAGAAGGCTGTAAAGTGCCTCATCGGAGGATGAGGCGCTGTTCATCCAGCTTGTGTTGGGCTTCTCGGGAACATTGCAGCAGGCCGAGGACAGAAATGTGAGCATGAGAGCAAGGTGGTGAATTATAATGGCAGCAACTGAAGGTTAAGGGTCATGCTTGTGGACTGAGCGGGTGTTCCACAAAGAGGGCAGCGAACAGGGGTCAGATGAATTGAAGAGAAACCATTTGGGTCCAGAACATTGTGCACATCCTTTTACTCTGGTTGTCTATGATCCTCAAGTAATTTTCTGTTTTTTTAACCATGTTCTGTTTCATTAGTAAACTTTTATCAGTAAAAATATTTGATTTTTCTGGGCTTTTCATGATTAGATTTATGCACTTCAGGGAAAGTGGGTGGGAGGGGTTGGCAGGCTCTTTAACAGCAAGTGAGTCCCTCTAAGGTAATTGGCAAAGGAGCCAGAGGGGAAGATGAGAATTTATTTTTGACACAGCAATGTTAGAAAATGGGGTTCAGGAAGTCAATTAACCCTTTATCCCCTTTCCCAAACTCTGAAATGATTCACAATGATAACCCTTATTGGTGACAATGGTTAGATTTGATTCAGTATAAATAAGACCTGACACATGCTCATGTCTGAGCAGTAGTATCAAAGTGCAGCAACATTACCATTACACTCTGGGTAGAAGCGCCATCTCCACGTAAATGGTCCCTGCTCTGTCCCAGATGCCATGGCACCAGTCAATGCAATATGTAAAACCTCTACAAATCTCTGTGCTCGGGGAATCCCTTCTGATACTTTTTTACATCACAAAGTCTACGGAGACTGATTTAACCCAATTATTGCCGAGCTAACATTTGAACGGACCAATTGCAAAACTTGTCATTGAACCATCTGTACCTGCCCAATCCATATCAAAACTCTCAAACAATTGGCTTCCCACGTTCCGATCCCGGGACAGGGAGTCAGCATTCCTATGCCAAGCAGTGAAAACATGGTGGCCTTGACACCCAGCTGTCATCTAGGATTCAAGGCACTCTTGTTTTCTTTGTCCTCTGGGAGCTGTTCATCGCCCTGTTCACAGAATCAAACAGTGCAGAAGAGGCCCTTTGGCCCATCGAGTCTGCACCGACACGTGAGAAACTCCTGACCTACCTACCTAATCCCATTTACCAGCACTTGGCCCATAGCCTTGAATGTTATGACGTGCCAAGTGCTCATCCAGGTACTTTTTAAAGGATGTGAGGCAACCCATCTCCACCACCCTCCCAGGCAGCGCATTCCAGACCGTCACCACCCTCTGGTAAAAAACGTTTTTCCTCACATCCCCCATAAACCTCCTGCCCCTCACCTTGTACTTATGCCCCCTTGTGACTGACCCTTCAACTCAGGGGAACAGCTGCTCCCTATCCACCTTGTCCATGCCCCTCATAATCTTGTCCACCTCGATCAGGTCACCCCTCAGTCTTCTCTGCTCCAACGAAAACAACTTAAGTCTATCCAACCTCTCTTCCTAACTTAAATGTTTCACCCCAGGCAACATAGCAAGTCATCTGTTCTCAGCTCTGGCAGATTTCTTCTGAAGTTTGGCCCCTTTTTCACCTTTCGGATCAATAAAACATTTGGTTAATGAAGACCCAAACCACAATTTCCCATCCTGTCACCTGTCAATCATCCTCACCCAGAGAGTAATCACAACAGGAATAAAAACAGGAGAAGTGTAACAATCAAATTAAAAATAAATGCACAGCCAGTCATAGTTTTTAATTAAATGTTCACTAATTAGCAAGAAAACCTGAAGTAGGGGGTCCCCCAGGATTCTTACAGTCCACACCTTGAGGGGACGAGAACTCTCTCTCCGACCCTTCACTCAATTTCACTCCATTATTTTCCAGTTCTTTTCTGGCTCGGCCTGGGGTAACATCTACTCGATCTTTTCTCCTGAAGGAGCGTCATGAGTTCTTGGTTAATCATACTCAGGACATTGGCTTCAAGCAACAGATCAAGTCTGGATGTAAAAGATTCTCCAGCTCTCTCCTTACCCCTGACTAACTTGTGGAGAGTTGTCACTCTATTATTTTTCCCAAGCCCCTAATTGTCCCAATCCATAATGTTTTATCCCTTTCAGTTTAGTTTTATTCACTTTTCACCATGACTGGTGTCTTTAATTCTATTCTGACTGTTTTAAAGTCAGTTTCTCTCTGGAGTGCATGTCAGTGCCCTGATCACATCAAAATGTTGTCTCATTCCTTTGGCCACATTAACCATTTCATGTCATACTGTTTGTCAAGTCGCTGTGTGTGTTTGGGACTCTTCCATGTCTTTCACCATGAATTTGCTTCTATTAGTTGCTTAACATTTAACAAATCACATCTGCATTTACACTGGTATCCCAATAGCATGACAGACATTTTTTCACTTTGTTGTTATCTTATCCAAAGTTCATGGGGGAAGTGGGGGGGTGGGGGGATGGGGGGGGTGGGGGGTGGTGGGGGCTGGGGTGGTGGGGGAAGCGGGTGTGTGTGTGTGTGTGTGTGTATGTTGGGGGGGGGGGGGTTGCGATGGGTCAGACTCAAGAGCTTTGCTGATCTCACTCTGTGCGGTCCCGATATTTCAGGTAGTGGCCAGGATTTCATCTGTGGTTTTCTTTTAAAAAAGGGTTCAGAGGCAAATGATTTAAACATTTCCAAGAAAAAGCTATCGACTTATTCATCTTGTCTATACTTCCCTGAATTTCACTAGAATCTACATAGATACCAGATTGAAATATTCCATTTAACTACACCCAAGGTGAGTTATTCCAATTCCTTCACTGCCCAGTGGAATTGTAAACATTCCCATTTTATTCCAGGCATGAACATATCTTGTTTCTTTGTTCTGGCTGGGACTGTTCTCCTTGGAGCACGGGAGGTTGAGGGGAGATTTGATAGAGGTGTACAAGATTATGACAGGTTTACATCAGCTGGGCAAAGAAAAGCTGTTCCCGCCAAGGACGAGGGGACACAGGTTGAAGGTTTTAATTGTGAGATATGGGGGATGTGAGGAAGAAGTTTTTTTTACACAGCGAGTGAGAATGACCTGGAACTCGCTGCCTATGAGGTGGTGCAATCAGAGATGATGAAGGATTTCAAAAGAAAATTGAATGGGCACTTGAAGGCAGTAAACTTGCAGGAATATGGGGATATAGAGGGGGAATGGGACTGACTGGATTGCTCTGCAGAGAGTCAGCATGGACTCGTTACCAAATGGACCTTTTTGAAGATAACTTTGTAACATTTATCCCATGTTGGTGCAACAAAACTAACAACTTCTTCAACAAATATTTGTGACTCGGCCAATGGGAAAAGTGTTCCTCATTTCCCCACAACAAATTGAGCCAATCAGCTTGGAGTCCCTTCTAACTGTGAACTATAACTAGTATCTAAACAGGGTGTCCTGGAACACCTGGTGCTCTGACCCCTTCTTGACCTTAACACCAGTTTTATTTTCTTAAAGCTACATTACAGTATCTGGAACTGAAAGCCAGGCAATTGAAGACTGTTCATCGTTAAGCTTACATACAGTACAATTTGGTAATATAAGCCTTATTAATTACACAAATGTTTCATCGGGGTGAAGTCTAACAGCTAACACTGATAAAGAGGCTGACTCCAGGTATTTTGCAGGGAATCCCCACTCTTTTTAGTGACTTCAATGCGTTGACATCAAACCAAAACAAGTAGAACTTTCACAATCCTTAACCTTGTGTCGATCCTCATTACGAGGTGAATCTGGGTAACATGTTCACCAGTCTAATCCACATACCATTGAGGTGCAGCCACTGTCTAACACAGCACAGTTGAATGAGTCTTTGACTAACATACTCATCACTGGACTAAAGCTCCTTTAGACTAGTACAATTCCGTCACAGAGTGATCATCATCATCATCTTCAGCCTCAGAATTCTCTGTGTCATGTGTCACTTCGAAGACCCTGATTTTCCGCTTTGGGCAGTTCATCACATAATGATATTTTGAGTCAGACCTGAAACACCTGTTAAGAGCAAAAAACTGCGGATGCTGGAAAACCAAAACAAAAATAAAAATACCTGGAAAAACTCAGCAGGTCTGGCAGCATCAGCGAGGAGGAACACAGTTAATGTTTCAAGTCTGTATGACTGTTCTGTTGAAGAGTCATACAGACTCGAAACGTTAACTGTGTTCCTCTCCGCAGATGCTGCCAGACCTGCTGAGTTTTTCCAGGTATTTTTATTTTTGTTCTGAAACACCTGTTAACTTTTCCCTGGCCATCCCTGGAGGTCATTCACCTATTGGTGCTGTTCCAATCCTGTCTTCTGTTGTGATATCCAGATCTGCTACAGATGCTTTTGCCTTCATTCAAAACCTGTCAAAGTCCAACTATGCTTCATAGGCATCCACTAGAACATTTTTCTTGTAAATCTCATCAATGAACCTAAATAGAAGATCCAAACCTTCATCAGTATCCAACTGATGGGCATCCAGCTCACTAAATACTTTGCTTCTGATTTTACTTTTGTTGGGAGATGACAATGCCAAGACCAGTCCTTGTTTCCTCCTTGGTCGGGACATAACCCGTGTCCACATATCCACTTCATTCTTCCACTGGTCGTGAGGCTCAGACTCTGAGAACATCAGCGGGTAATCAGACCCTGACAATTCCCACTTGCTTTCAGCCATTTCTCACAAAAGCTACTCAGATTGTAAGTTTCTGACTGAAATTTTATTTTCCTTTAGTTTCCAACCTTCACCATTAGACAAGCGTTCTCTGTTACCATGTTATAATCCTAGCAGCCTGATGGTGAAGGAAGAAACTGGAGCCAGTCTTTACTTGGTATAGATTTATTCACTGAGTGAAACATTACAGGTATATACTTTCTGACTCGACTCCACTCTATGTCAGTAAGAGTCTCTTTATATGTGCTCAAGTAACTATCCAATCCATGACACCCACCTATATATCCTTAACCTCAATTGATACAATTAACACCCACAGTCAGAGTATCTAAAAGGTCTCTAATCAGTGTAGACTGTCTAGTGTCTCAGCAACTCGGATGAACAAGTGAATCCATTCCCACACTCAGAGCAGGTGAACAGCCTCTCCCTGGTATGAATTCGCTGGTGTCTCAGCAGGGTGGATGAATCACTAAATCGCTTCCCACACTTGGAGCAGGTGAATGGCTTCTGCCCGGTATGAACTCTCTGGTGTGTCAGCAGGTGGGATGACAGAATGAATTCCTTCCCACACTCAGAGCAGGTGAATGGCTTCTGCCCGGTATGAACTCTCTGGTGTGTCAGCAGGTGGGATGACAGAATGAATCCCTTTCCATACACGGAACAGGTGAACAGCCTTTCCCCAGTGTGAACTCGCTGGTGTCTCTGCTGGTGAGATGATGAGTGAATCCCTTCCCACACTCGGAGCAGGTAAATGCCCTCTCCCCGGTGTGACTGCATCGATGAGTTTCCAGCTCAGACGGGACTTTGAATCCCTTCCCACAGTCCCCACATTTCCACGGTTTCTCCATTGTGCGCGTGTCCTTGTGTCTCTCAAGGTTCGATGATGAGTTGTAGCCTTGTCCACACACAGAAGACATGTATGGCCTCTCCTCACTGTGAATGGTGATGTTTTTTCAGGCTATGTATTTGGTGAAAGCTCTTTCCAGAGTCAGTGCTCTGGAACACTCTCACTCGAGTATGTCTTGGTGCTTTTCCAGTCACACTGATGTTGGAAACCTTTGCAAGTAGACAGAACAGACAAACATTTCTCCTTCCAGATTCAAAAGCCGATCATATTCAGCTCCCGATAAATGGGGTGACTCTGTCAGATCTTGATGTGAAGTTTAGTTTGAGATTTCTGGCCTCCCCTTCAAATATCCTGTTAAAGGAGTTTCATCACTGTCAGTACAGGATAGAAATTCAGAACAGTTAATTCTCGTTTCTATGGAACATTCTTTCCTCTCTCGCTCCCCAAAAGCTGTAAACCTCCATCCCACACACTCTCACTCCATTCTCACCCTGCTGTACCTCATATATACCCAATAGTAGTGCACTAAAAATGTGTCTAATACACAGGACTCTATTACATGATTAGAGAGACACATGATGCTGTGGGGAAGAACTTTGTTTCAACAGCCAGTGGTGATGTCCTGGAAGCCACAGCCTATGAGGGTGGTGGTTCCAGAAATGATCAATAATTTCAAAATGAAATTGAATTGACATTTGAAGGAAATGAACATGCAGAGGAATGGGGATATAGAAGGGGGAATGGAACTGCCTGGGTCACTCTACAGCGAGTCAGTCTGGACTCAAGTTATCAAATGGGCTCCTTCTGTGTCATAACGACTATCACTGGAAATATATTAAATACCTACAGTAGTCTCCTCCAAGACTAGAAAGGATAATAATTGAACTTAATTACAGGACTATAAATAATATATCTAAAGTGTCCCCAAGACAACATTAGACATATCTTTGTCCTCTATTACTATATTGTCCAGGGGGCAGAAGTCTTACAAAATAAAATAACAGACACTTCAGCTGTGGGGTTGGAGACATGGGTGGGGGAGTGGGTGGTGGTGGGATGCTGGTGACCGTGAGAGCAGGTTGAATGGGGGTTTGGGTTTCAACATGAGAGGGGATGGGGAGGAGGGGTCCTGAGACAATAATAGTGGGAGGGTAGGGTTTAAAATAAACTAAAACTTACAACTTATCTTGTTTAGTCACAACATCATCATCTCTCTGCTGACGGACTCACTTGCAGTCCCACTCCAATCATTCTAACAGGTATACCATTTTGGATACTGTTGGGGGGGGATGGCCTATCAGGGGAAATCAACAGCAGTAGTCAGAGTAGTGGCACCACGGCTGTCTCTGTTGTTCAGCAGGGGGGTCAAAGCACAGAAGAGCAATTGTCATAGGGGACTCTATAGTCAGGGGCTCAGATAGGTGCTTCTGTGGTGGTGAAAGAGACACCAGGATGGTATGTTGCCTCCCTGGTGCCAGGGTCCAGGTTGTCTCTGATCAGGTATGGGACATTCTGAAGGGGGAGGGAGAACAGCCAGAGGTTGTGGTACACATTGGTACTAACGACATAGGCAGGAAGAGTGATGAGGTCCTGCAGCGGGAGTTCAGGGAGTTAGGCAGAAAGTTAAAAAACAGGACCTCTAGGGTTGTAATGTCAGGATTACTCCCTGTGCCACGTGCCAGTGAGGCTAGAAATGGAAAGATAGTGCAGCTGAACACGTGGTTGAACAGATGGTGTAGGAGGGAGGGTTTCCGATATCTGGATCAGTGGGATCTCTTCCGAGGCAGGTGAGACCTGTATAAGAAGGACGGATTGCTTCTAAACTGGAGAGGCACCAATATCCTGGCTGCGAGGTTTGCTGGTGTCACTCGGGAGGGTTTAAACTAGTATGGCAGGGGGGTGGGAACCAGAGCAATAGGTCAGCAGGTGAAATAAAGGACTGGGAACCAGTGAATATGGTCAATAGGACTAAGAGGAAGGGCAGGCAGAGAGAAATTACTGAACACAGTGGACTGGGGGTCTGAAATACATTTGTTTCAATGTGAGAAGTGTAACAGGCAAGGCAGATGAGCTTAGAGCTTGGCTTAGTACTTGGGACTATGATGTTATTGCTATTACAGAGACTTGGTTGAAGGATGGATAGGATTGGCAGATAAACGTTCCAGGATTTAGATGTTTCAAGCATGATAGAGAGGGATGTAGAAGAGGTGAGGGTGTTGCACTGCTGGTTAAGGGGAATATCACAGCTGTATGACAGGAGGACACCTCGTTGGGCTCATGCAGCGAGGCATATGGGTAGAGCTCCAGAATAGGAAGGGTGCAGTCACAATGTTGGGGGTTTACTATAGGCCTCTCAGTTGCCAGCGGGAGATTGAGGAACAGTTATGTGGGCAGATTTTGGAAAGATGTAAAAGCAATAGTGTTGTTGTGGTGGGTGATTTTAACTTTCCCTATATTGACTGGGAATCACTTAGTGCTAGGGGTTTGGATGGTGCAGAATTTGTAAGGTGCATCCAGGAGGGCTTCCTGAGACAATATGTAGATAGTCCAACAAGGGAAGGGGCAATACTGGACCTGGTATTAGGGAATGAACCCGGCCAGGTGGTCTAAGTTTCAGTAGGAGAGCATTTCAGGAAAAGTGACCATAATTCAGTAAGTTTCAAGGTTCTGGTGGATAAGCATAATAGGAGTCCTCGGGTTAAGGTGCTTAATTGCGGGAAGGCTAATTATAACAATATTAGGCAGGAACTGAGGAATCTAGACTGGAGGCAGATGTTTGAGGGCAAATCAACAACTGACATGTGGGGGACTTTCAAAGTCAGTTGATAAGAATTCAGGACCGGCATGTTCCTGCTAGGATGAACGATAAGCATGGCAAGTTTCAGGAACCTTGGATAACGAAGGATATTGTGAGATTAGTCAAAAAGAAAAGGGAAACATTCATAAGGGCTAGAAGGCTGGGAACAGATGAAGCCCGTGGAGAATACAAAGAAAGTAGGAAGAAACTTAAGCAAGGAGTCAGGAAGGCTAAAAGGGGTCATGAAAAGTCACTGGCAACCAGGATTAAGGAAAATCCCAAAGCCTTTTATACATATGTAAAAAGCAAGAGGGTAGCCAGGGAAAGGGTAGGCCCACTCAGGGACAGAGGTGGGAATATGTGTGTGGAACCAGAAGAAATGGGAGAGATACTAAATGAATACTTCTCACCAGTATGCACCAAAGAGAAGGACTTAGCAGTCAATTTGTTGAGGGAAGAGTGTGTAGATAGCCTGGATCATGTTGAGATCAAAAAAGTGGAGGTGTTAGGCGTCTTGAAGAATATTAAGGTGGATAAGTCCCCAGGACCAGATGGGATCTTCCCCAGAGTACTGAGGGAGGCAAGGGAGGAGATTGCTGGGGCCTTGGCATAAATCTTTGTATCCTCACTGGCTACGGATGAGGTCCCAGAGGACTGGAGAATGGCCAATGTTGTTCGATTGTTTAAGAAAGGTAGCAGGGATAATCCAGGAAACCACAGACTGGTGAGCCTTACGTCAGTGGTAGGGAAATTATTGGAGAAGATTCTTTGTGACAGGATTTGCTACCATTTGGAAGCAAATGGGTGTATTAGTGAGAGGCAGCATGGTTCTGTGAAGGGGAGGACATGTCTCACTAACTTGATCGAGTTTTTCGAGGAAGTGACAAAGATGATCGATGATAGAAGTGTAGTGGATGTTATATACATGGATTTCAGTAAGGCCTTTGACAAGGTCCTTCATGGCAGACTGGTACAGAAGGTAAAGTCAAATGGGATCAGAGGTGAGCTGGCAAGATGGATACAGAATTGGCTTGGTCATAGAAGACAGAGAGTAGCAGTGGAAGGGTGCTTTTCTGAATGGAGAGCTGTGACTAGTGGAGTTCCGCAGGGATCAGTGCTGGGACCTCTGCTGTTTGTAGTATACATAAATGATTTGGAGGAAAATGTAACTGGGCTAATTAGTAAGTTTGCAGATGACACTAAGGTTGGAGGAGTTGCAGATAGTGAAGAGAATTGTCAAAGGATACAACGGGATATAGATCGGTTGGAGACTTGGGCGGAGAAATGGCAGATGGAGTTTAATCCACACAAATGCGAGGTAATGCAATTTGGAAGGCCTAATACAGGCAGGAATTATACAGTAAATGGCAGAACCCTTAAGTGCATCGATGGGCAGAGGGATCTGGGTGTACAAGTCCACAGGTCACTGAAAGTAGCAATGCAGGTGGATAAGGTAGTCAGGAAGGCATATGGCATGCTTGCCTTCATTGGCAGGGCTATTGAGTATAAAAGCTGGGAAGTCATACTGCAGCTGCATAGAACCTTGGTTAGGCCACACTTGGAATATTGCATGCAATTCTAGTCACCACATTACCAGAAGGATATGGAGGCTTTGGAGAGGGTGCAGAGGAGGTTTACCAGGATGCTGCCTGGTCTGGAGGTTATTAGCTATGAGGAGAGGTTGGAGAAACTCGGATTGTTCTCACTAGAGCGACAGAGATTGAGGGGCGACTTTATAGAAGTTTACAAAATTATGAGTGGCATGGACAGAGTAGGTAGTCAGAAGCTTTTTCCCAGGGCGGAGGAGTTAATTACTAGGGGACAAAGATTTAAGGTGAGAGGAGAAAACTATAAAGATAATATGCGGGGTAAGTTTTTTACGCAGAGGGTAGTGAGTGTCTGGAATTCGCTGCCAGAGGAGGTGGTGGAAGCAGGTACGATAGTGGTGTTTAAGAGGCAGCTTGACAAATACATGAATAGGATGGGAATAGAGGGACACGGACCCCAGAAGTGGAAAATGTTTTAGTTGACGGGCAATATGATCGGCGCAGGCTTGGAGGGCCGAAGGGCCTGTTCCTGTGCTGTACTTTTCTTTGTTCTTTGTTCTCACCCTGGAGATTCCCGGGATCAGTTTCCCACAGGCTGTCCTAGAAATACAGGACAAAAGGCAAAATAAGGAGCAATCCCTTAAAATACAGGACAGTTAATCACCCTGAAATTGTCTCCTTAAATGTCAGCCATCTCCGGGGGAAACCACCCCTTTAATTGTGAACATTAGGAAAGAGTCCATCCTTTTAGCCAGACAAATAAATGTGTCAAGCTGAGGGAGCAAAGGATGTCAATGTCTTTAAGAGAGAGAGAGAGAGAGGGAGACCTGGGCCAACCTTTCCAGAGACTGCACCCTCCCTGGATTCACTTTCTTTCCCTTTGGTTCCTGCAGGTTAACAATTTACCCCCAGAATGAGAAAAGAAATGGAAAGGGGGTAACATTGAGTTCCTCACAGATGTTGCCCAGAGGAGGAAGTTTCAGTCTGAAGCTCATTGTCCAACTTCCTCATTGTGACGTCCACAATGGAACCCTTCGCGAACCAGCCAATAGGAATCACTCTGCTGCGCAGTGATGTCCTCGGGTTCCAACCACCTCCTCTTCACCATGGACATCCAATCCCTGTACACCTCCATCCCCCACCGGGATGGTCTGAAGGCTCTCCGCTTCTTCCTTGAACAGAGGCCCGAACAATCCCCATCCACCGCTACTCTCCTCCGTCTGGCTGAACTTGTTCTCTCACTGAACAATTTCTCCTTAAACTCCTCTCACTTCCTCCAAATAAAAGGTGTGGCTATGGGTACCCGCATGGGCCTCAGTTATGCCTGTCTCTTTATGGGGTATGTGGAACGTTCCTTGTTCCAGTCCTACTCCGGCCCCCTCCCACTACTCTTTGGTACATAGATGACTGCTTCAGTAGTGCTTCATGCTCTCATCTGGACCTGGAAAGATTTATTAATTTTGCTTCCAATTTCCGCCCCTCCATCATTTTCACGTGCTCCACCACTGACACTTCCCTTACCTTCCTTGACTCTCTGTCTCAATTTCTGGTGATAGACTGTCCACCAATATTCATTACAAGCCTACTGACTCCCACAGCTACTTTGACTACAGCTCCTCACACCCCGCTTCCTGTAAGGACTCCATCCCATTCTCTCAGTTCCTTTGCCTCCGTCGCATCTGTTCTGATGATGCCACTTTCAAAAACAGTTCCTCTGACATGTCTTCCTTCTTCCTTAACTGAGGTTTTCCACCCACGGTGGTTGTCAGGGCCCTCAACCGTGTCCGGCCCATCTCCCGCACATCCACCCCCACACCTTCCTCTCCCTCCCAGAACCATGATTGGAGCCCCCTTGTCCTCACTTATCACCCCACCAGCCTCCGCATTCAAAGGATCATCCTCCGCCATTT
Organism: Carcharodon carcharias; assembly: GCF_017639515.1. Lineage (NCBI taxonomy): Eukaryota > Metazoa > Chordata > Chondrichthyes > Lamniformes > Lamnidae > Carcharodon > Carcharodon carcharias. Next base: position 3,554,176 of record NW_024470624.1, read on the forward strand.
CTGCCAACTCCAGCACGATGCCACCACCAAACACATCTTCCCTTCACCCCCCCCCGGCAGCATTCCGTAGGGATCGTTCCCTCCGGGAAACCCTGGTCCATTGCTCCATCACCCCCTACAACTCAACCCCCTCCCACGGTACCTTCCCATGCAACCGCAGAAGGTGCAACACCTGCCCCTTTACTTCCCCTCTCCTCACCATCCAAGGGCCCAAACACTCCTTTCAAGTGAAGCAGCATTTCACTTGTACTTCCCTCAATTTAGTCTATTGCATTTGCTGCTCCCAATGTGGTTTCCTCTACATTGGAGAGAACAAACGCAGACTGGGTGACCGCTTTGCAGAACACCTTTGCTCTGTCCGCAAGCATGACCCAGACCTCCCTGTCACTTGCCATTTCAACACTCCACCCTGCTCTCAAGCCCACATGTCCATCCTTGGCCTGCTGCATTGTTCCAGTAAAGGTCAATGCAAACAGCAGGAACAGCACCTCATCTTCCAATTAGGCACTTTACAGCTTTCCAGACTGAATATTGAATTCAACAATTTTAGATCATGAACTCTCTCCTCTATCCCCACCCCCTTTCTGATCCCTCTTTTTTCCAATAATTAATGTAGATTTTTCCCCCACCTGTTTCCATTATTTTTAAATGTATTTCCATCCATTGTTTTATCTCTACCTTTTAGCCTATTTCAATTCCCCCCCACCCCACCCCCACTAGGGCTATCTGTACCTTGCTCGTCCTGCTTTCTACCCTAAATGATCACATTCCTTAGATAATATCACCACCTTCAACACCTCTTTGTCCTTTTGTCTGTGACATTTTTTGGTTATCTTCACCTATCACTGACCCTCTCTCCAGCTCTACCTGTCCCACCCCCCTTAAACCAGCTTATATCTCACCTCTTTTCTATTTTCCTTAGTTCTGTTGCAGAGTCATATGGACTCGAAACATTAACTGTGTTCCTCTCTGCTGATGCTGCCAGACCTCCTGAGTTTTTCCAGGTATTTTTATTTTTGTTTTGTTTTGGATTTCCAGCATCCGCAGTTTTTTGCTTTTATCCTCAGGTTCCTGTCTGCAGGCCCAGCGCGCGAACACGGGAGCCCCGCCCCCACCCATTGTTCCCTCTCCACCTCTTCGAGCCAAGGTTTCCAGGCAACCGGCTGACGGCTCCGACCAGAGCGAGAAGCCGCTCGGAGAACTCGGGAGAGGGGAAGCTGCGCATGTGCGGGGAGAGCCCGCCTCTTCCCGTCATGTGGAGGGGTTGACCAATGGAAAGAGTTGGAGCACCGGAAGGACCCTGGTCCTCCAGCCAATCAGAGCGCGGGCTTTGTGTGAATGACGGTTGAGCTTCACAAAGACTAAAACTTCCTCCTCTGTCCAACATCTGTGAGTAAAACACTTTCTTTTCTCCCCCTTTCCATTTCTTTTCTCATTCTGGGGGGAAGTTGTTGACTTTCAGGAACTGAAAGGAAAGGAAGTGAATCCAGGGAGTGTGCAGACTCTGGAAAGGTTGGCTCAGGTCTCTCTCTCTCTCTTAAAGACATTGACATCCTTTGCTCCCTCAGCTTGGCACATTTATTTGTCTGGCTAAAAGGAAGGTCTCTTTCCTAATGTTCACAATAAAAGGGGTGGTTTCCCCAGGAGACGGCTGACATTTAAGGGGTCAATTTCAGGGTGTTTAACTGTCCTGTATTTTAAGGGATTCCTCCTTATTTTGTATTTTGCCTATATTTTTAGGACAGCCTGTGAGATACTGATCCCTGAGTCTCCAGGGTGAGTTTGAGTGATTTGAGTGGGACAGCAAGTGAGTGAGTCGGCCAGCAGAGAGATGATGATGTTGTGAACAAGAAACGTTGTAAGTTTTAGTTGATTTTAAACCCCAGTGCTCCCACTATTATTGTCTCTAGACACTTCCTCTCCAGCTCCTCTCATATTGAAACTCAAACACCCCCAACCTGCTTCACGGTCACAATCCTCCCCCCCCCCCACCCATGCCTCCCCCATGGCTTAAGTGCCCCTTATTTTATTTCATTAGAGTCCTGCCCCCTGGACAATACAGTATGAGAGGACAAAGATATGTCTAATGTTGTGATTGGGGTGTTATGATGTGTGCCAGGTGGACCAAATCCACAAGGGAAACTTGGCCACGCTATCACAACAGTTTTGCAATTTGTATTTATTACAAGAAGATGTGTGCACTGAATTCAGAAACAAGGAGTCCACTAAGACCTTTAGAGATTTTAAACATGAAATTAAAATATTTATTAATATTTATTAACAAAAGGAAAGATTTCAAGCACACACATAAGATTACAATTTGTTAATGCTATAACAAATCCTCAAAGTCCTAATTGACCTAACTCCAAATTACACACCCCCTTTAAGGCAACAATCCAAAATAGATTTTAAATTAAAAAAAATAAGTCAGCAAGTTACCACAGTACACACTTGACAGAGGAATTCCAAAAGCTTGTCTTCAACTTTAGTTTCTGGACACAGTAGACTTATGCACAAATAGGTGGAAGCTTCCTGAAGGCTGTTTCACACACTCCTGTTAGATCTTACATGGCCCCCCAACATAGCTTTTCATTCTCCTTTAAAAATGTTCTCTCTCTTTAATATGTAAATTCCATTGTTCCATAGGTCTTTGGATCTTTACCTGTCCCATAAAGTAACAATCTTTCATGTTGCCAATATTATCAGTAACCTTTGGGAAAAATGAACACAATGCCTTGCTCATCTGGCTAATTGTAAAAATCCTAACATCCCTTTGAATCAAAACAACCCCTTCACTTCATTAGAAATGCAAATTCCCTCACACCTTACATGCTAGGACCCCATTGATGTTTACTCATTAGCATTTCAAGTACATTTCTACACCTAACTTCTTTTGATAATTTCAAGCTTGCACTTTCCCTGACTCCAAATGTAGCTAAATCACACAGAGAGAACCATCCACACTCACACTCATAAACCTACTCGACAATAAACCAGAATAATATTATAAAAATTATTATACTTCTGTAACGGGGAAAACTTTAGATATATTATTGATAGTTTTGTCATAAAGTTCATTTGTTATCCTTCTAGTCTTGGAGGACAGTACTGTGGCTACTTAATATATTTCCAATGATGGAGTAATTCTGACACAGAAGGAGTCCATTTGACAACTCGAGTCCATACAAACTCTCTGTAGAGCGATCCAGTCAATCCCATTCCCCTTCTATACCCCCGTTCCCCTGCATGTTCATTTCCTTCAAGTGTCAATTCAATTTCATTTAGAAATTATTGATTGTCTCTGGAACCAACACCCTCATAGGCAGTGGGTTCCAGGACATCACCACTGGCTGTTGAAATAAAGTTCATCCCCACAGCATCATGTATCTCTAATCATGTAATAGAGCACTGTGTTTTAAACACATTTTTAGTGCAATAATATTGGGTGTATCTTAGGTGCTGCAGAGTGAGAATGGAGTGAGGGTGTGTGGAATGGAGATTTACTGCATTTGGGGAATGAGAGATGAAAGAATGTTCCACAGAAATTAGAACTGTCTGTTTTGAATTTCTATCCCATACTGACAATAATGACTTTTGTAAGCTCCTTTAGCAGGATATTAGAAGGGGAGAATTTGCAGACAGCAATCTCAAACCAAACATCACATCAAGATCTGACAAACTCACTCAACTCATCAGGACCTGAATATGATCAGCCTTTGAATCTGGAAGGAGAAATGTTTATCTGTTCTGTCTGCTTCAAAAGGTTTTAAACATCAGTGTGACTGGAAAAGCACCAAGACACACACACCCGAGTGAGAGACTGACTGTGGGAACAACTTTAACCAGTTACGCAGCTTGAGAATAACATCACCGTTCACAGCATGGAGAGACTGTACACATGTTCTGTGTGAGCACGAGGCTTCAACTGATTGTAGAATCTGGAGAGACACAAGGACATGTGCACTGTGGAGAAACCATGGAAATGTGGGGACTGTGGGAAGGGATTCAAATATCCATCTGTGTTGGAAACTCATCAGCGCAGTCACACCGGGGAAAGGCCGTTCACCTGCTCTGAGTGTGGGGAGGCATTCACTCAGTCATCTCACCTGCAGTCACACCAGCGAGTTCACACTGGGGAGAGGCCATTCACCTGCCCTGAGTGTGGGAAGGGATTCAGTCAGTTATTCAGCCTCCAATCACACCAACGAATTCACACTGGGGAGAGACCGTTCACATGTTCTGAATGTGGGAAGGGATTCAGTAATTCTTCCCACCTGTGGAGACACCAGCGAGTTCACTCTGGGGAGAGGCCGTTCACCTGCTCGGAGTGTGGGAAGGGATTTAGTGATTCATCCTCCCTGCTGATGCACAAGCGAGTTCACACTGGGGAGAGGCCATTCACCTGCTCTGAGTGTGGGAAGGGATTCGCTCGGTCATCCTACCTGCTGACACACCAGCGAGTTCACACTGGGGACTGGCTCGCCTGTTCTGAATGTGGGAAGAGATTCACTCGGTCATGCGACCTGTTGGCACACCAACGGGTTCACACTGGGGAGAGGCCGTTCATCTGTTACATGTGTGGGAAGGGATTCACTCGGTCATCCACGCTGCAGACACACCAGCGAGTTCACACTGGGGAGAGGCCGTTCACCTGCTCTGAGTGTGGGAAGGGATTCACTCGGTCATCCGATCTGCTGACACACCAGCGAGTTCACACCGGGGAGAGGCCATTCATCTGTTCCGAGTGTGGGAAGGGATTCACCCGGTCATCCCATCTGCTGACACACCAGCGAGTTCACACCGGGGAGAAGCCATTCACCTGCTCTGAGTGTGGGAAGGGATTCAGTGATCGATCCACCCTGCTGAGACATCAGCGAATTCACACCAGGGAGAGGCCGTTCACCTGCTCTGAGTGTGGGAACGGATTCACCTATTCATCCGAGCTGCTGACACACTATGACAGTCACACCAATTAGAGACCTTTTAGATGCTCTGACAGTGGCAGTTAATTGTGTGAATTGAGGTTAAGTATATAGGGGTGGACATCATGTATTGGATTGTTACTTGAGCACATATTAGGAGACACTGACAAAAAGTGGAGTCAAGTCAGGAGGTATATACTTGTAATGTTTCACTCGGTGAATACATCTATACTAAGTAAAGATTGGCTCCAGTTTCTTCCTTCGCCATCAGGCTGTCAACATTATAACATGGTAATAGAGAATGCTTGTCTAATGTTGAATGGTGGTAATGAGAGGAAAATAAAACATTAAGCAGAGGCTTACAACCCAAGTAGATTTTGTGAGAAATGGCTGAAAGCAAGTGGAAATTGTCAGGGTCTGATTACCCACTGATGTTCTCGGAGTCTGAGCCACACGACCAATGGAAGAATGAAGTGGATATGTGGACACGGGTTATGTCCCTACCAAGGAGGAAACAAGGTCTGGTCTTGGCATTGTCACTTCCCAACAAAAGTAAATTCAGAAACAAAGTATTTAGTGAGCTGGATGCCCGTCAGTTGGATATTGATGAAGGTTTGGATCTTCTATTCAGGTTCATTGATGAGATTTACAAGAAAGATGACCTATTGGATCCCTATGAAGCATAGTAGGACTTTGACAGGTGTCGAATGAGGGTGAAAGCATCTTTAGCAGATCTGGATATCACAACAAAAGACAGGATTGGAACAGCACTAACAGGTGAATGTCCCGAGGAATGGCCGGAGAACAATTAACAGTTGTTTCAGGTCTGACTCAAAATATCATTATGTGATGAACTGCCCAAAGTGGAAAATGAGGGTCTTTGAAGTGACACATGACACAGAGAATTCTGAGGCTGAAGATGATGATAATGATCACTCTTTGGAATTGTACTAGTCACAAGGAGATTTCATCCAGTGATGATTGTGTTCCTCACAGACTCATTCAGCTGTGCTGTCTTAGACAGTGGCTGCACCTCGACAGTATGTGGATCAGATTGGTGAAAATGTTACCCAGATTCACCTCATAGTGAGGATCAACACAAGGTTAAGGAGTTCTACTTGTTTGGGTTTGATGATGTCAACACATTGAAGACACTATAAAGAGTGGGGATTTTTGCAAATTAGCTGGAGTCAGCTACTTTATCAGGGCTGCTGTTGTCTTTAGTGAGATACCCTTACTGTTGAGTAAACCTTCCATGAAAATGGCACAAATGCAACTGGATATGGAGCAGATAAGGCAATTGTTTTTGGAAAGTCAGTGGATCTGCAGTTTGCTCAATCAGGACATTATTGTCTTCCCTTAACAATACCTGATGTTTCTAATCAGAGTCTTTGAGAAGGATTAATAGTATTAATGATAGGAATCAGAACCAAAAAAAAATTATTTTAAAGCTAAACAGACAATTTGCTCACCCTTCCTGTCAAAGATTAAAAATCCTGCTCTTTAATGCAGGGGTGGTTGGTGAAGAGTATACGGGTTTCATTGAAGAGATTAAGTGCAAAGTGTGAAATGTGTAAAAAGTATGGGAGGACACTGTCACATCCTATTGTAAACCTTCCCTTGGCGCATGACTTTAACCAGGTAGTTGCCATGGATCTAAAGGGATGGGACAAAGACAGAAATATTTTCATTCTACACTTTATAGACATGGTAACCGATTTAGTCTTTCTCCAATAATACAGGGCAAGGACAAAAGGCAGATTATAGACCAAGTCATGGGGAAATGGATAGGGACTGGACCTGGGGCACCAGCTAAGTTTCTGACTGACAATGGAGGGGAAATTTGCTAATGATGAGTTTAAAGACATGTGTGAAAACATGAACATGATGGTCATGAACACCACAGCCCGAAAGTCCTTTCAGCATTGAGCTCTGTGAAAGGAATCATGCTGTGATCGATGAAATGCTGCAGGAAATCTTAGCTGATCAGCCAAACTGCAAGTTGACAACTGCACCGACATGGACAATTCATGTAAATAATTCATTACAGATGGTTGGAGGTTTTAGTCCCTAACAAATGGCCTGTAAGAGAAATCCCAAATTAGCCTCTGTGCTGGGCAATAGCCCTCCTGCTTTAGAAGGGACTACAATTAGTTCCATTTATCGTCATCAATTTTCAGATTGTTTCACGAAAAGAAGTGCTCAAATTAAGAAATTACTGGGGATCCGAGAAGAAGGATGTCTTACAATGTAATAATGCTTTGTATAAAGTAAGGAAAATTGTATTTTTGCCTCTTGGATTTGTTTTGAAATATCGTTTGTGCCAATTATTACATTCCTGGTCAGGACCATTAACATTTAAAGAGAAGTTTGAATACCCAGTGATAACTGAAAGAATTACACCACAAGATTCCACGTTTTCAAACAAAAACAAACTTTACTGTATAATAAAAAAAAATATTAAAAACCAGCACTATGAACTTAACGTTATAGTTTATGCTATGAATCCAGTTCTACGTTTTAACTTCTCCCCGCGAGTTCCCTTATACTTAATGATATATTGAAGGTTCATTCACTTCTGTTCCTGGGAACATCCCAAAGGTTTGTTAAAGGTGTGCCCATTCAGACCCAGTTTTATTTCATTCCTTCCCAGCAATGTCGACAGCTTCATTCTGGACTTTCATCTTTATTCGAGCTTTTGAATCTTCCACGTTGCTCACAAACTACTTCATTCTGATCATGTTGGGGTTTTAAATATATTTTTTTGTGAAATGTCCATTTGCCTGAACTTTTCTTTTATTCATTCACAGGATGTGGGCTTCACTGGCTGGGCCAGCATTTATTGCCCATCCCACCCTACTGCTCCTCTATCTTGTTCTGCCTCAGCACTGGCAGCTACATGTAATTCAATGTTAAGGGTTATTAACCCTTCAGGGTTACTTTGAGGTCTTAGTCCCTTCTGTGGTGGACTTTTATCTTGAAATGCTTCAGGCACTTTTCCTGACTCTACACTGTCCAGTACTCGGGTGGGTACATCAGTGTCTTTATTTACATCAGTTTGTTGCTTAACTGGGTCACCAATAGGCAACGGATTTTTACTCTCAGAAACATCTTCTGAACTGTGAACACAGTCCCAGTAAGTGGAAAAACAATATCACCCGCTCAATAATTTGCCAATATAAAATCTATATCTGTAATCAGTAATTTAGAAAAAACACCAACAATAACAGAGCCTTTTACTAAAGCATAGTTTAAATTCACGCTACACAATGGGATAGTCACACACTACCCATCAATACCCCGTACCAATACATTTGTATTTAGTGAGCTTTTCGAAGAAAAGTCTAAATATTTAGCACTGAGCTAAACCACTAGCTCTCAGGATAACAATCTTTCAGGCTCTTTCTGGGAGTGACTTCCCCTTCAAATAGAAATCCTTCATAATCCCTCATGTCTCTATTTACACCCATGGTAAATACATTAAAAGGTATTGCTTTCTCACAAGCTTCCCTCTTTGGTACAACCTCCTCTGGAGAAACACCAGCCACTTTCACCAATGCCACTGGTTTAGTTTTTAATTTCCAATAAGCTGTATTTAAATGTCTAACTCTATGACAGTGAAAACATGTTGGTCTTTCTGACTCAGTAATATGCTCTATACTAGATTTTTTTACCACTCGGGAGAGAATCTCCTTTTTCATTCCTACTGTCCTCATCACAAGTTCTGTTCATTCTCATCCCCTCTCCAAGCTGTGGTTTGCTGTCAGCCAGGCGTCTGTGGGTTAAATCATTGCCATCAGCTAAAACAGCAGCTTCCTTTATATTAAAAACCTTATGGGTCCTGCAGATATGCCCTGATAGCTCATGAAATTTGATTTTTAAATACGATTTCCCTCACATCGTCAAAATTCTGTTCAATTTTCTTTGCTCGAAACCACCTGACAGACAACAGCAGGAAGAAGCCCTCGGACCCTCCCACTTCACCAAGTGTCAGAATGAACATGGTTCGGTCCTGGATGTGATTAACAGCACCAATAACAGCAGAATCCAACCCCTGCAATCATTTGTGAATTCGCTGGTGTCTGAGCAAGCTGGATAACCAAGTGAATCCCTTCCCACATTCAATGCAGGTGAACAGTCTTCCTCTGGTGTGAACTCGCTGGTGCTTCCCCAGGGTGGATAATTCATTAAATTCCTTCCCACACAAAGAGCAGCTGAATGGCCTCTCCCCACCGTGAACTCGCTGGTGTGTCTGCAGGCTGCATAACCAAGTGAATCCCCTCCCATACTGACTGCAGGTGAATGGCTTCTCCTCAGTGTGAACTTGCTCATGTTTCAGCAGGTTGCCTGAATCCCTTCCCACACTGAGAGCAGGTGAACGGCCTCTCCCTGATGTGAACTCGCTGGTGTGTCTGCAGGTGGGATTGCTGAGCGAATCCCTTCCCACACTCAGAGCAGCTGTACGGCCTCTCTCCGGTGTGAACTGGCTCGTGTCTGTGCAAGGTGGATGACTCGCTGAAACCCTTCCCCTACATGGAACAGGTAAATGGTCTCTCCAGTCTGAACTCACTGGTGTGTCTGCAGGTTGCCTGAATGAATGAACCCCTTCCCACATACAGAGCGGGTGAATGGCCTCTCCCCAGTGTGAACTTGCTGGTGTGTCTGCAGGTGGGATTGGCGAGTGAATCCCTTCCCACACACACAGCAGGTGAACAGCCTCTCCCCAGTGTGAACTTGCTGGTGTGTCTGCAGGTGGGATTGCTGAGTGAATCCCTTCCTACACTCAGAGCAAGTGAACGGCCTCTCCCCGCTGTGAACTCGCTGGTGAGCGTGCAGTGTGGATGAATTACTGAATCCCTTCCCACATGTTGAGCAGGTGAATGGCCTCTCTCCAGTGTGACTACATCGATGAATCTCTAGCGCAGATGGAGATTTGAATCCATTCCCACAGTCCCCACATTTCCATGGTTTCTCCATGATGTGGACGTCCTTCTGACTCTCCAGGTTCGGTGATCAATTGAAGCCTCGCCCTCATACAGAACACAGATCCCTGTTGTGAATGGTGCAATGTTTTCTCAGGCTGTGTAACTGGTTAAAGCTCTTACCAGAGTCAGTGCACTGGAAATACTCTCACTCGTGTGTGTGTGTCCCAGTGCTTTTCCAGTCACATTGATGTTCATAATCATTTGATGCAGGCAGAACAGACAAACATTTCTCCCTCTAGATTCAAAGGCCGATGACCGTCATGTCCCAATGAATCAGGTGGTTCTATCAGATCTTGATGTGATGTTTGGTTTTCTGTCTGCAAATCCGCCTCTTCTAATATCCTGCAAAAGATGTTTACAAAAGTCATCACTGTCAGTACAGGACAGAAATGCAGAACAGACATGCATTTTAGTTTCTATGGAACATTCTTTCCTCTCTCATTCCCCAAAAGGTGTAAATCTCCATCCCACAGACTCTCCCTCCTTTCTCATTCTGCTGTACCGAATATACACCCTTCAAATTCCCCTGAAGGTGATGATTCATGCTGATAAACAGATCCATGCTCACCACTTCCTGTCCAGGATATAAAGACCTGAAAATCTTGATGCAGCCTGTAAACTGAATACATACATATACGTATAGATTCTGGACTAAAAATGTGTTGAATACACAGTATTGTATTACTTGATCAGAGATTCATGAACGATGTCAGTAAGGACTTTATTAAGGTAGTGAGCAGCCATGAAAACCAAGCTGGCTGCTGAAGAGGATGGTGGAATTGGAGATGTTCGATGATTTCAAAAGGAAATTGGATGGGCACATGAAGGAAATAAACTTGTAAGGTCACGGGGATATAGAACAGTAATGGGATTGCTCGACAGAGAGTACTCGAATTGCTGAATGGATTCCTTCTGTGCCATAATGACTGTATGGCTGGAAATGAATAATGTAGCCACAGTACTATATCACAAGGCTAGAAATAATAATAAATATCCTTCATTACACAACCATAAATAAGATATCTAATATGTAACACATAAAAACACTGGACATATCCAACCATCTCCTGGGGAAACCACCCCTTTAGTTGTGAACATTAGGAAAGAGACCATCCTTCCAGCCAGACAAATAAATGTGTCACAAAAACAAAAAATGCTGGAAAAGCTCAGCAAGTCTAACAGCATCTGTGGAGAGAAAGACAGAGTTAACGTTTTGAGTCCGTATGATGCTTCTTCAGAGCTAAAGAGAAGTAAAAATGTGGTGAAATTTATGCTGTTTAAGGGGAGTGGAGCAGACGAAGCTGGATTGAAGACCAGTGACAGGTGGAGGTAAAGGAGAGATTGACAGAGATATCATGGACAAAAGGGCAAAGGGGTGTTAATGGTAATGGTACTGGCTAAAGGAGGTGCTGATGGTGACATAAGGATAGAAAGCAGAATGAGATAACAGCCGGACAAGGGTAAGCACTCTGTAAAGAACAACATGAGCAAGTGACAGATTGCCCTGGGGGTGAGGAGGGCAGGGGGGTTGGGGACCTTGGTGGGAAAAAAGATTGAAAATAGGATAAGGTGGGGATAAAACAATTAATAGAGATTTAAATAAACATAAGTGGATAAAAATTAAAAATGAATATTGCAAAATGGGGATCACAAACGGGTGGGATGGAGGAGAGAGTTCGTGGTCTGAAGTTGAACTCACTGTTAAGTCCGGAAGGCTGCAAAGTGCCTAATCGGAAGGTGAGGTGCTGTTCATCCAGCTTGCGTTGGGCTTCACTGGAACATTGCAGCAGGCCAAGGACAACATGTGGGCATGAGAGCAGGGTGGGGTGCAGTTAAATAAATGTGTCAAGCTGAGGGAGCAAAGGATGTCAATGTCTTTAAGAGAGAGAGAGAGACCTGGGCCAACCTTTCCAGAGTCTGCACCCTCCCTGGATTCACTTCCTTTCCCTTCAGTTCCTGCAAGTCAACAATTTGCCCCCAGAATGAGAAAAGAAATAGAAAGGGGGAGAAAAGAAAGTGTTTTACTCACAGATTTTGGACACAGGAGGAAGTTTTAGTCTGTGTGAAGCTCAATCTTCACTCACACAAAGCCCGCACTCTTAATGGCTGGAGCACCAGTGTCGTTCCAGTCCTCCAACTCTTCCCATTGGTCAATCCTTCAGGATGAAGGGAAGGGGCGGCTCTTCCCCGCACATGCGCAGCTTCCCTTCTCCCGAATTCTCCGAGCGGCTTCTCGCTTTGGCCGGAGCCGTCAGCCGGTTGCCTGGAAACTTTGGCTCGAGGTGGTGGTGGAGGGGGAGGGGGACGGTGAGCAATGGGTGGGGGCGGGGCTCCCGTGTCTGCGCGCCTGGCCGGTAGACTGGAACCCTATGACGTCACCACGTAGCACGGTGATTCCTATTGGCTGATGCAGGCAGGGTTCCATTGTGAACGTCACAATGCAGAATTGGACAATGAGCTTCATACTGATACTAAAAACAAAAAAACTGCGGATGCTGGAAATCCAAAACAAAAACAGAATTACCTGGTAAAACTCAGCAGGTCTGGCAGCATCGGCGGAGAAGAAAAGAGTTGACGTTTCGAGTCCTCATGACCCTTCGACAGAACTTGAGTTCGAGTCCAAGAAAGAGTTGAAATATAAGCTGGTTTAAGGTGTGTTGGGTGGGGGGTGGCGGAGAGAGCGAGAGAGAGAGAAGTGGAGAGGGTTGGAGTGGTTGTAGGGACAAACAAGCAGTGATAGAAGTAGATCATCAAAAGATGTCACCAACAATAGAACAAAAGAACACATAGGTGTTAAAGTTGGTGATATTATCTAAACGAATGTGCTAATTAAGAATGGATGGTAGGGCACTCAAGGTCTAGCTCTAGTGGGGGTGGGGAGAGCATAAAAGATTTAAAAATATTTAAAAATAATGGAAATAGGTGGGAAAAGAAAAATCTATATAATTTATTGGAAAAAAAAAACAAAAGGAAGGGGGAAACAGAAAGTGGGTGGGGATGGGGGAGGGAGCTCAAGACCTAAAGCTGTTGAATTCAGTATTCAGTCCGGAAGGCTGTAAAGTGCCTAGTCGGAAGATGAGGTGTTGTTCCTCCAGTTTGCCTTGGGCTTCACTGGAACAATGCAGCAAGCCAAGGACAGACATGTGGGCAAGAGAGCAGGGTGGAGTGTTAAAATGGCAAGCGACAGGGAGGTTTGGGTCATTCTTGCGGACAGATCGCAGGTGTTCTGCAAAGTGGTCGCCCAGTTTACGTTTGGTTTCTCCAACGTAGAGGAGACCATGTTGGGAGCAACGAATGCAGTAGACTAAGTTGGGGGAAATGCAAGTGAAATGCTGCTTCGCTTGAAAGGAATGTTTGGGCCATTGGACGGTGAGGAGAGAGGAAGTGAAGGGGCAGGTGTTGCATCTTTTGCGTGGGCATAGGGTGGTGCCATAGGAGGGGGTTGAGGAGTAGGGGGTGATGGAGGAGTGGACCAGGGTGTCCCGGAGGGAGCGATCCCTACGGAATGCCGATGGGGGGGGTGAAGGGAAGATGTGTTTGGTGGTGGCATCATGCTGGAGTTGGCAGAAATGGCGGAGGATGATCCTTTGAATGCGGATGCTGGTTGGGTGATAAGTGAGGACAAGGGGGACCCTATCATGTTTCTGGGAGGGAGGAGAAGGTGTGAGGGCGGATGCGTGGGAGATGGGCCAGACACAGTTGAGGGCCCTGTCAACGACCGTGGGTGGAAAACCTCGGTTAAGGAAGAAGGAGGACATGTCAGAGGAACTGTTTTTGAAGGTAGCTTCATCGGAACAGATGCGACGGAGGCGAAGGAACTGAGAGAATGGGATGGAGTCCTTACAGGAAGCGGGGTGTGAGGAGCTGTAGACGAGGTAGCTGTGGGAGTCGGTGAGTTTGTAATGGATATTGGTGGACAGTCTATCACCAGAGATTGAGACAGAGAGGTCAAGGAAGGGAAGGGAAGTGTCAGAGATGGACCACGTGAAAATGATGGAGGGGTGGAGATTGGAAGCAAAATTAATAAATTTTTCCAAGTCCCGACGAGAGCAACTCATCAACACCCACACCCATCTAGGACCCTCCACCTCTGCCTGTCCCTCCATCCCCACCCCATCTTCCAATCCCAGCCCCAGCCGTGTATTCACTAAACCCCCTGACCTTCCCCTCTCCAATGCTGAACGTTCAGTGCTCAGCAAAGGACTTAGTTTCATACCCTTACGCCCTCACCTCAATGAATTTCGGGCTCAGCATGATGCTGAACTCTTCTTCCGCCGTCTTCGTCTCCGGGCTCACTTCTTTGGGCAGGAGTCCTCTCCCCATTCAATGGATCCTTTCACCCACCTCCAATATTCTCCCTCCACCTGGACCCCTCCCTCTGGATTCTTACCTTCTCTTGATCTTTTCAATGAGAACTGTCGGCGCGACATTAGTCGTCTCAATTTCTCTGCTCCTCTCACCCATTCTAACCTGTCTCTCTCTGAACTTACTGCACTCCATTCTCTCAGGTCCAACCCTGACATTGTCATCAAACCCACTGACAAGGGTGGTGCTGTTGTTGTCTGGCGCACTGACCTCTACCTCGCGGAGGCTGAGCGTCAACTCGCAGACACTTCCTCCTACCTCTCCCTGGACCATGACCCCACCACTGAACATCAAGCCATTGTTTCCAGGACTGTCACTGACCTCATCTCCTCTGGGGATCTTCCTCCCACAACTTCCAACCTGATAGTCGCCCAACCTCGGACGGCCCGCTTCTATCTCCTACCCAAAATCCACAAACAGAACTGCCCCGGTAGACCGATTGTCTCAGCTTGCTCCTGCCCCACAGAACTCATTTCTCGTTATCTTGACTCCCTTCTCTCTCCCCTTGTCCAGTCCCTTCCCACCTACATCCGTGATTCCTCTGACACCTTACGTCACATCAACAATTTCCAGTTCCCTGGCCCCAACCGCTTCCTCTTCACCATGGACGTCCAATCCCTCTACACCTCCATCCCCCACCAGGATGGTCTGAGGGCCCTTAGCTTCTTCCTCAAACAGAGGCCCAAACAATCCCCATCCACCACTACTCTCCTCCGTCTGGCTGAACTTGTTCTCACGCTGAACAATTTCTCCTTCAACTCCTCTCACTTCCTCCAAATAAAAGGTGTGGCTATGGGTACCCGCATGGGCCCCAGCTATGCCTGTCTCTTTATGGGGTATGTGGAACATTCCTTGTTCCAGTCCTACTCCAGCCCCCTTCCACAACTCTTTCTCCGGTACATCGATGATTACTTCGGTGCTGCTTCATGCTCTCGTCGGGACTTGGAAAAATTTATTAATTTTGCTTCCAATCTCCACCCCTCCATAATTTTCACGTGGTCCATCTCTGACACTTCCCGTCCCTTCTTTGACCTCTCTGTCTCAATTTCTGGTGATAGACTGTCCACCAATATCCATTACAAACCCACCGACTCCCACAGCTACCTCGTCTACAGCTCCTCACACCCCGCTTCCTGTAAGGACTCCATCCCATTCTCTCAGTTCCTTCGCCTCCGTCGCATCTGTTCCAATGAAGCTACCTTCAAAAACAGTTCCTCTGACATGTCCTCCTTCTTCCTTAACCGAGGTTTTCCACCCACGGTCGTTGACAGGGCCCTCAACCGTGTCCGGCCTATCTCCCACGCATCCGCCCTCACGCCTTCTCCTCCCTCCCAGAAACACGATAGGGTCCCCCTTGTCCTCACTTATCACCCAACCAGCCTCCGCATTCAAAGGATCATCCTCCGCCATTTCCGCCAACTCCAGCATGATGCCACCACCAAACACATCTTCCCTTCACCCCCCCATCGGCATTCCGTAGGGATCGCTCCCTCCGGGACACCCTGGTCCACTCCTCTATCACCCCCCACTCCTCAACCCCCTCCTATGGCACCACCCCATGCCCACGCAAAAGATGCAACACCTGCCCCTTCACTTCCTCTCTCCTCACCGTCCAAGGGCCCAAACACTCCTTTCAAGCGAAGCAGCATTTCACTTGCATTTCCCCCAACTTAGTCTACTGCATTCGTTGCTCCCAATGTGGTCTCCTCTACATTGGAGAGACCAAACGTAAACTGGGCGACCGCTTTGCAGAACACCTGCGGTCTGTCCACAAGAATGACCCAAACCTCCCTGTCGCTTGCCATTTCAACACTCCACCCTGCTCTCTTGCCCACATGTCTGTCCTTGGCTTGCTGCATTGTTCCAGTGAAGCCCAACGCAAACTGGAGGAACAACACCTCATCTTCCGACTAGGCACTTTACAGCCTTCCGGACTGAATACTGAATTCAACAACTTTAGGTCTTGAGCTCCCTCCCCCATCCCCACCCCCTTTCTGTTTCCCCCTTCCTTTTGTTTTTTTCCCAATAAATTATATAGATTTTTCTTTTCCCACCTATTTCCATTATTTTTAAATATTTTTAAATCTTTTATGCTCTCCCCACCCCCACTAGAGCTAGACCTTGAGTGCCCTACCATCCATTCTTAATTAGAACATTCGTTTAGATAATATCACCCAACTTTAACACCTATGTGTTCTTTTGTTCTATTGTTGGTGACATCTTTTGATGATCTGCTTCTATCACTGCTTATTTGTCCCTACAACCACTCCAACCCCCTCCACTTCTCTCTCTCTCTCTCTCTCTCTCCGCCCCCGCCCCCCCCCCCCCCCCCCACCCCCCCCCCCCCCCACACTCCTTAAGCCAGCTTATATTTCAACTCTTTCTTGGACTCGAACTCAAGTTCTGTCGAAGGGTCATGAGGACTTGAAACGTCAACTCTTTTCTTCTCCGCCGATGCTGCCAGACCTGCTGAGTTTTTCCAGGTAATACTGTTTTTGTTTTTCATACTGATACTTCCTCCTCTGGGCAACATCTGTGAGGAAATCAATGTTTCCCCCTCCATTTCTTTTCTCAGTCTGGGGGCTAAATGCTTGGGATGAAGGGGAAGGAATGTTCCCAAGAAACTAGAATTGTTTGTTCTGAATTTCTATCCTTACTGACAGCGATGACTTTGTAAATTCCTTTTACAGGATATTAGAAGGGGAATTTTTGCGGACAGAAATCTCAAACGAAACTTGAACATCTAACCGAGTCACACGATTCACTGGGACCCGACTATCATCGGCTTTTGAATCTAGGAGGAGAAATGTTTCTGCAATTTGTCTACGTCCTAAACATCAGGGTGACTGGAAAAGGCCCGAGACACACACACACAAGTGAGAGCGTTCCAGTGCACTGACTGTGGAAAGAGCTTTCACCAGTTACACAGCCTGAGAAAACAACACACCATTCACAGCGGCAGAGACCATTCATGTGTTCTCTGTATGTTCGCGGCCTCAACAGAATCTCAAAACTGGAGAGACACAAAGACATACATAGACATAGACTCTATGTCTATCTATGAGATCTGCACCTTGGAGAAACCGTGGAAATGTGGGGACTGTGGAAAGGGATTCCGCTGCCCATCTGAGTTGGAATCTCATCAACACAGTCACACCGGGGAGAGGCCATTCACCTGCTCTGAGTGTGGGAAGGGATTCATTAAGTCATTCAACCTGCAGACACCACCAGCGAGTCCATACTGGGGACAGACCATTTACCTGCTCTGAGTGTGGGAAGGGATTCAGTCGGTCAACACATCTGTGAACACACCAGCGAGTTCACACCAGGGAGAGGCTGTTCACCTGCTCTATGTGTGGGGAGGGATTTAGCGATTCATCCACCCTGCTGACACACTGGTGGGTTCACACAGGAGAAAGGCCATTCACCTGGTCTGAGTGTGGGAAGGGATTCACTCAGTCAACCTATCTGCTGACCCACCAGCGAGTTCACACTCGGGAGAGGCAGCTCACCTGCTCTGTGTGTGGGAAAGGATTCACTCTGTTATCCATCCTGCTCGGACACTACAGAGTTCATAAGTGATTACAGGGGTTGGATTCTGCTGTTATTGCTGCTGTTATTTCCATCCAAAACTGAACCATGTTCATTCTCACAGTTGGTAAAGTGGGAGGGTCGGAGGGTTTCTTTCTGCTGGACTGGCCAGTGTCACGGCTTTGCTTCCAGTGGGGTGATGCTCTTTGAGCCTGGGAGTGCACTTTTCCACTGAACTGGTCCACAAAAGCTGATGAAGGACGTTTATTTTATCATGGATAGTAAACATTGTTCTCCCGATCACTACAGGTAGATCTATAATAAATACGTTTGTCTTTCCCATTGAGTCTACAGCACAGAGCCAGGCCAGACAGCTCAAATGATCTATGTCAGTATTTATGCTCCACTTGAGGTTCCACCCACCTCTTTTCATCTCCCTCATTAGCATATCCTTCTATTCCTTCTCTATCATGTATGAATCTAGCTTCCCCTTGAACGTATTCATGCTATTCTGCTCACCCACTTGCTGTGGTAGCGAGTTCCGCATTCTCACCACTTGCTGGGTAAAGAGGTTTCTCATGAAATCCCTATTGGATTATTGAACACCTTCATCATTTTAAAGACTTCCATCATGTCACCCTTCAGTCTTCTCTTTTCTAGAGAAAAGCAGCCCCAGCCTTTACTGAAGGTTAAATGCTCTCAGTTCTGGTATTATTCTTGTGAATCTCTGTTGCCCCTTCTCCAGTGCCTCAATTTCCTTTTTCGAAATGGAGATCACAAATGTTGACAGTACTCACAGTGTAGTCAACACAAGTTGAACATACCCTCCCTGCTTTTCAATTCTATCCCTCCAGAACGGAACCCTCTATCTGGGCCACACTCCTTAGGCAAGATGTGAAATTCTTAGAGAGGGTGCAGAGGAGATTTACAAGAATGGCACCAGGGATGAGGGACTTCAGTTAGTTGGAGAGACTGGAGCAGCTGAAATTGTTCTCTTTAGATCAGAGAGTCATTGGGACAGAGAAAGAGGCCATTCAGCCCATCGATTCCATGCCAACTCTCTGTGGAGCAAACCAGTCCCACTGTCCCATACTATGCCCATATCCCTGAAAGTTTGTTTCCCTCAAGTCTCCACCCAATTTCCTTTTGAAATCATTCATCATCTCCACTTACACCACGCACACAGGCAACGAGTTCCAGCTCATTAGCACTTGCTGCATAAAACAGCTCTTCCACATTCCCTCTGCATCTCTTAGACAAAATCTTAAATCTGTGTCTCCCTCATCCTTGTACCATCAGCTGATGGGAACAGCTTTTCTTTGTCCATCTTATCTAAACCTGTCATAATCTTGTACACCCTCTATCAAATCTCCCCTCAACCTCCTTTGCTTCAAGGAGAAAAACCCCAGCCTGATGTCTAAAATAAAGAACATACAAAATGTGTTAATGCTTGAAGTAAAATTGGAATATTTGTTTTCTATTTTGAAGGTATTCGGAAAATATTGTACTGGACAGTAAAGGAATTGTAATAACTCACCTTGGGTGCAGTTCAGTGTAATGTATCAATCTGGGTTCCACCTACATTCTAGTGAAAGGCAAGAAAGTGGAGATGAAATGAATAAGTTGAACACTGTATCTCGGAGAAATTTGTATCCTTTGCCTCTGAACTTCTTTTAAAGAAAACCACACTCGGGTCTTCATTCTCTGATTGTTTTATTGATCCGAAAGGTGTAAAAGGGGCCAAACTTCAGCAGAAATCTGGCAGAGCTGAGAACAGACGACTTGCTATGTGTGAACAGGGAGATGAACAGATCCCAGAGGACAGAGAAAACAGGAGTGCCTTGAATCCTAGACGACACCTGGGTGTCAAGGCTACCATGTTTTCACTGCTTGGGAGGGGAATACTGATTCCCTGTACCAGAGACGGAGTGTGGGAAGCCAATCGTTTGAGAGTTTGACATGGCTTCAGTGGGTACAGATGGTTCAATGACAGGTTTTGTAATTGGTCCATTCAAGTGTTAGCTCAGCAATGATTGGGTTAAATCAGTCTCCATACACTTTGTGATGTAAAAAAGTATCAGAAGGGATTCCCCGAGCACAGAGATTTGTAGAGGTTTTACATATTGCATTGACTGGTGCCATGGCATCTGGGGCAGACCAGGGAGCATTTACGTGGAGATGGTGCTTCTACCCAGAGTGTAATGGTAATGTTGCTGCACTTTGATACTACTGCTCAGACATGAGCATGTGTCAGGTCTTATTTATACTGAATAAAATCTAACCACTGTCACCAATAAGGGTTATCACTGTGAATCATTTCCGAGTTTGGGAAAGGGGGATAAAGGGTTAATACATACAAATTAGGAGCAGGAGTAGGCCATTTGGCCCCTCCAGTCTGCTCCACCATTCAATAAGATCATGGCTGATCTGCTTGTGGTCTCAATCCACTTTCCTTCCATCCCCCGAAACCCTTTCACTCCCTTGTCAATCAAGAATCTATCAAACTCAGCCTTCAAACTATTCAGTGACTCAGCCTCCACCACTCTCTGGGGAAGGGAGTTCCACAGACCTGCAACCCCCTGAGAAAAAAATTCTTCTCATCTCTGTCCAAAATGGGAGACTCTCCTTATTTTTAAACAGTGTCCCCTCTGTCTATTCTCTCTGACAAGGGGAAACATCCTTTCAGCATCCACCCTGTCAAGTCCCCTCAGGATCCTATAAGTTGCAATAAGATCACCTCTCGTTCTTCTGGATTCCAATGGATACAGGCCTAACCTGTCCAACCTTGCCTCAGAGGATAACCCCCTTATTCCAGGAATCAGGTGAGTGAACCTTCTCTGAGCCGCTTCGAATGCAATTATGTCATTTCTTAAATAAGGAGACCAAAATCGTAGACAGTTTTCCAGATGTGGTCTCACCAAGGCCCTGTACAGTTGCAGGAAAACTTCCCCACTTTTTTATTCCATTCCCCTTACACTGAATGACAACATACCATTTGCCTTCCTAATCACTTGCTGTATCTGCAGACTAACTTCTTGTGGTTCATGTACCAGGACACCCAGATCCTTCTGTACCTCAGACTTCTGCAATTTCTTTCCATTTTAATAATATGCTTTTTTTTAAACCTTCCTATCAAAGTGATAAGTTCACATTTTCCCACATTATACTCCATCTGCCAAGTTTTTGCCCACTCACTTAACCATCTATATCCCTTTGCAGACTCCTTAAATCCTCTTCACAAAGTATTTTCCTATGTATCTATGTCATCAGCAAACTTAGCCACCATACATTTGATCCCGTCATCCAAGTCGTTGATATAGATTGTAGATGGTTGAGAGCCCAGCACTGATCTCCTGTGGCACTCCACTTCTCACATCTTATCAACCCAAAAATGACCAATTTATGCCTTCTCTCTGTTTCCTGTTAGCTAACCAATCCTCTATCTGTGCTAATATATTACACCATCCACCACCAGTTCTTATTTTGTGTAGCAACCTTTGTTGTGGCACCTTGTGAAATGACTTCTGGAAATCTAAGTAAACCACATCTACAGGTTCCTCTTTATCCACATTTTTTGTTACTTCCTTGAAGAACTTGGACGAATTAGTAAATCACGATGGACTTCCCGAAACCCATTTTCTCACATTGTGTGTCAAAAGAAAAATAAGACCTCACCTCCCCCTCTGGCTCCTTTGTCAATTACCTTAGAGGGTCTCATTTTCTGTTAAAAAGCCTGCCAACCCCTCTCACCTACCTTCAGTAAAGAGCATAAATCCAATCAGGAAAAGTCCAGAAAAATCGAATATTTTTCCTGATAAAAGTTTAGTAATGAAATAGGATGTGATTAAAAAATCAAACAGAAAATTACTTGAGGATCAAAGAGAACTGGAGTAAAAGGATGTGTATAATTTACTAGTCCCAAATTGTTTCTCTTTGGCTCCTCTGTACCCTGTTCCCTTGGCTCCTGCTTTGGACACAGGGGCACTGAACCATTAGCCCCGGTCACTCTCTCCTGTGCCCTGATTGGGTGGAGGCCCATTTCCCAGTCAGTCCTCCAGTATCTTCCTGTCTCTCTATTATTGTGACACCCATGGCAGTTTCCCAACTGGGGTGCAGGCCCCATTATTCTCAGCTAAATACAGCCCTCAGCTCTGTCGCCTGGCTGTCATTGACATGAGCAGACAGAAAGGTGCTGGAGGCTCAAATGGGAAGTCGAAACTTGTGGCTCTAAACCAAATGTGAGGATCTCTGTAAAGAATGGTAACTTTTAAAAATACATTCAAATTCCCAGTGAACAAATTAAAGGATCACACAATAAGGCTTCACGTTTTGTGACTTTTACTGCAACAATCGAGAAGCAATTTTGACTAAACACCACTTTTGTTGGCAACATATACCTTAAATTAACAAACAGAAATTTGCCACTTTACTTTGAACATAATCAAAAATCCCAATCCACAGTTATATTTTACTCTGTCCTTGAAGTATACACTCAATTCTTCTGGAACCTGTCCAAAGTGATTCTTTGCTGTACTCTTGAGTATTTACTTCCATTCTTTTCCTTTCCCAGTCTGACAACCTGTAACCCCAGAACGGTCTTTCACAGTGAATGTTCTCCTGGGTCATCCCTCTAACTCAAGCAAGGCAAATTTTCCAGTCTTGTTTTAAATTCTCATGAATTTGGTCTTTTCAACGTAAGCATAATGTCCCATCCATATTCCCACGTGGTGAAACAGAGACTTGCCATCTCTATCAGCTCTCTCTCTTAGATCTTGGCAGATTGATCTGTCTGTGAAATTCAAGGATGCCTTGTTGGGGAATCTTCCAATCTGATCCTACAATGGCTTCCCATGGATCCTTCCTCTATTGAACCCCTCTCCATGGCAATGTGAATCACATGAGCCTTGTATGCAGGTAGACATGCCGATTAGTTACCTTTTAGGCTCTCAACTTCATTCTATCTTGAAATTAAATAGAAAATTCAAGTATAGTTGAAGGGACCGAAGGGATGGTCACTAAATTTGCTGATGACACAAAGACCGGTAGGAAAGTAAGTTGTGAAGAGGACATAAGGAGACTACAAAAGGATATAGACAGGATAAGTGAGTGGCCAAAGATCTGCCATTTGGAGTGTAATGTGAGAAAATGTGAAATTGTCCATTCTGGCAGGAAGAATAAAAAATAAGCATATAATCAAGATGCTACGAGATTGCAGAGCTCTGAGATGCCGAAGGATCTGGGTGTCTTTGTGCCTGATTCGCAAAAGCTAAATATTCAGGTACAGCAAGTAATTAGGAAAGCTAACAGGATATTATTGTTAGGGAGGTTATGTTTCAGTTATATAGGGCATTGTTGAGACCACATCTGGTGTACGGTGTACAGTGTTGGTCTCCTTATTTAGGAAGGCTGTAAATGTGTTGGAAGCAGTTCAGAGAAGGTTTACTGGACTAATACCTGGAATGGGCGGGTTATCTTATGAGGAAAGGTTGGACAGGCTGGGCTTGTATCCGCTGGAGTTTAGAAGAGTAAGAGGCAATTTGATTGAAACACACAAGGTCCTGATGAGCCTCAACGGGGTGGATGTGGAGAGGATGTTTCCTCTTGTGGGAGAATCTGGAAAATGGGGTCACAGTTTAAATGTAATGGGTCACCCCTTTAAGACAGAGGAGAACTTTTTTCTCTGTGAGTCTTTGGATCTCTCTTCCTCAAAGGGCGGGGGAAGCAGAGTCTTTGAATATTTTTGAGGCAGAGTGAGATAGGTTCTTGATAAACAAGAAGTAAAAGATTATCGGGGGGTAGGTGGGAATGTGGAGCTGAGGTTACAATCAGATCAGCCAGGAACTTATTGAATGGTGGAGTAGGCTCAAGGGGCCAAGTGGCCTACTCCTGCTCCTAATTCATATGATCCTATGTTATCACATCCTTTATAATAGATTCTAGCATTTTCTCTACTACTGATGCCAGGTTAACAGGTCTGTAGTTCCCTATTTTCTCTCTCCCTCCTTAAATAGTGGGTACATTTGCCACCTTCCAATCTGCAGGAACCATTCCAGCATCTATAGAATTTTGGTAGATGATCACCAATGCATCCACTATCTCTACAGCCACCTCCTTCAACACTCTGGGGTGTAGATCATCAGGTCCAGGGGATTTAACAACTTTCAACCCCATTCATTTCTCCAGTACTACTTTTTTACCAATACTAATCTCTATCAGTTCCTCATGCTCACTGGCCCCTTGGTTCTCTAGTATTTTTGGGATGATTTCTGTATCTTCCTCTGTGAGGACAGACACACATTGTCTAGTTTCTCTGCCAATTCCTTATTCCCCATTATAAATGCTCCTGTCTCTGCCTGGAATGGACCCACATTTCTCTTTGCTAATCTTTTCCTTTTCACATACCGATAGAGTCTTTTACATTCGCTTTTTATGTTTCTCGCCAGTTTGCTCTCATGTTCGATTTTCTCTTTCTTCATCAGTTTCTTGGTACTCCCTTGCTGAATTCTAAAAACGCTCCAATCCTCAGGCTTACTACTTTTTTTGGTCACTTTAGGAGCCTCTTCCTTTGACCTAATGCAATCTTTATCTTTTCTTTGTTAGGCTGTTAGGCACAGTTGCATCATTTTTCATCTTTGTTCCCTAAAGGAATCTATATTTGTTATAAATGTGTAATAATTCCTTCAATGTTAGCTTTTGCCTGTCTACTGTCATAACTTTTCATGTAGTTTCCCAATCTACCACAGCTAACTTTACCCTCAAACTATGATAGTTTTCTTCTGTGAGAAGCGCCCAGATAAATTATAGAAAAGAATCATCCAACCAGCACAACCCATCTCCATGGCAACCTGGCATGCTTTGGGGGGTTCCAAACAGAAATGCAAACCAAATATATTTTACATTCCAAACACCCTTTCATTCTGTGATCCCTGTGAAATATGAAACCAGATATTCGCAACAAAGCTCAAAGAGCAACAGCCACTGGGGCAAAGTTGTAGGACTGGTCAGTCCAGCAGCAAGAAACCCTCCAACCCTCCCACATCACCAAGTGTCAGGATGAATATGGTTCAGTCCTGGATGTATTAACAGCAGCAACAGCAGAATTCAAACCCTGCAATCATCTGTGAATTCACTGGTGTGTCTGCAGGTGGGATAACTGAGTGAAACCCTTCCCACACTCAGAGTAGGTGAACAACCTCTCCTCATTGTGAACTCGCTGGTGCCTCAGCAGGTGGGATGACTGAGTGAATCCAATCGCACATTGAGGGCAGGTAAACGGCCTCGCCCCAGTGTGAAGTCGCTGTTGCAGCAACAGGTTGAATGACTGAGTGAATCCCTTTCCACAGTCAGAGCAAGTGAATGGCCTCTCCCCAGTGTGAGTTCGCTGGTGTGTCTGCAGCTGGGATAACCAAGTGAATCCCTTCCCACAATCAGAGCAAGTGAACGGCCTCTTCCCGGTGTGAATGCGCTGGTGAATGAGTAGGTTGGGTAACCAAGGAAATCCCTTCCCACACTGAGAGCAGGTGAACAGCTTCTCCCCAGTGTGAATTTGCTGATGTGTCTGCAGGCTGGTTAACCGAAAGAATCCCTTCACACACACGTTGCAGGTGAACGACTTCTCCCCAGTGTGAATTCGCTGGTGTGTTTGCAAGTTGTTCAACCGAGTGAAACCCTTCCCACACATGGTGCAAGTGAATGGCCTCTCCCCAGTGTGAACTCGTTGGTGTGTCTGCAGGCTGGTTAACCGAGTGAATCCCTTCCCACACGCAGAGCAGGTGAATGGCCTCTCCCCAGTGTGAACCCACTGGTGTGACTGCAGGTGTTGTAACCAAGCAAATCCCTTCCCACAATTAGAGCAGATGAATGGTCTCTCTCCGATGTGACTGCGCCAATGAGTTTCCAGCTCAGAGGGGGCTTTGAATCACTTCCCACAGTCCCCACATTTCCACGGTTTCTGCATGGTTCGGTATCCTTGTGTCTCTCCAGGTTTGACGATCAGTTGAAGCCTTGTCCTCACACAGAACACGTGTACGGTCTCTCTCTGCTGTGAATGGTGATGTTTTTTCAGGCTGTGTAACTGGTCAAAGCTCTTTCCACAGTCAGTGCACTTGGACACTCTCACTTGGGTGTGTGTGTCTCGGTGCTTTTCCAGTCACACTGATGTTTAAAATCTTTTCAAGCAGACAGAACAGACAAACATTTCTCCTTCTAAATTCAAAAGCTGATCATATTCAGGTTCCAATAAATTGAGTGAATCTGTGAGATCTTAACCTTTGATTTCAGATTTCTGTTTGTAAATCCTCCCCTTCTCGTATCCTGTAAAAGGAATTCACAACAGGCATCATTGTCAGTACAGGATAGAAGTTCAGAACAGACAATTCTCATTTGTATGGAGCACTCTTTCCTCTCTCATTTCTCCAAACACACTCTCTCTCTCTCTCCATTCTCACTCTGCTGTGCCTAACATACATCCTCCCAATTCTCCTGAAGGTTCATGCTGATCAACAGATCTACTCTCACTGCTTCCTGTCCAGGACACAGAGATCATAAGAAATAGGAGCAGAAGTAGACCAGTCGGCCCATTGAGCCTGCTCGGCCATTCAATGAGATCAAGGCTAATCTACCTCGGCACAATTTTCTCGCACTATCCCAAATATCCCATGATATCTTCAATATCTAGAAATATATCACTCTCTGTCTTGAATATATTTAATGACTGAGGCTCCATAATCCTGTAGGGATCATTCCTGGAGCCCCATCTATTTACAATTCATATTAATGACTTGGATGAAGGAATTGACTGTATTGTAGCCAACGTTGCCAATAATACAACGATATATAGGAAAGCAAGTTGTGAGGAGGATACAGAGTCCACAAAGGGATAGCAATAGGTTTAGTGAGGGAGAAAAATATTGGCAGATGGAATCTAATGTGTGAAAATGTGAGATTGTCCACTTTGGCAGGAGGAATAGAAAAGTAGAGCATTATTTAAATGGAGGGAGACTGCAGAATGCTGCGGTACAGAGGGATCTGGGTGTCCTTGTACATTAATCACAAAAAGTCAGTATGCAGGTGCAGCAAGTAATGAGAAAGGCAACTGGAATGTCAGCCTTTATTGCAAGGGGGATGAAATATAAAAGTAAGGAAGTCTTCCTGCAGCTGCACAGGATATTGGTGAGACCACACCTAGAGTACTGTGTGCAGTTCTGGTCTCCTTCTTTAAGGGGGTATATACTTCCATTGGAAGTAGTTCAGAGAAGGTTTACTAGACTGACTGGCGTACTCTACAGAGAGTCGGCATGGACTCAAGTTTCCAAATGGACTGAATCAGTGCCGTAATGACTCTATAACTGGAAATATGTAACGTAGTTAGTTACATTGCTATATTATAAGACTAGTAATAATAATAAATGTATTTAATTCTACAACCATTAATAATATATATATGTACCATAAAACAACACTAGACATATCTCTGTCCAATACTAATTTATTGTTCTTTTAAATGTCAGCCATCTCCTGGGGGAACCACCCCTTTAATTGTGAACATTCGGAAAGAGACCATCCTTTTAGCCAGACAAATGAATGTGTCAAGCTGAGGGAGCAAAGGATGTCAATGTCTTTAAGAGAGAGAGAGAGAGACCTGGGCCAACCTTTCCAGAGTCTGCACCCTCCCTGGATTCATTTCCTATCCCTTCAGTTCCTGTAAGTCAACAATTTGTCCTCAGAATGAGAAAAGAAATGGAAAAGGGGGAGAAAAGAAAGTGTTTTGCTCACAGATGTTGAACACAGGAGGAAATTTTAGTCTGTGTGAACCTCAATCTTCATTCATAGAAAGCCCGCGCTCTGATTGGCTGGAGGACCAGAATCCTCCTGCCCTCCAATTCTCCCCATTGGTCAATCTTCCGCATAAAGACCAAGGCGCAGCGGAAGCCTTCGCGGACACGGGAGACCCTCTGACCCCCCCATGGTGAGTTGAGTGGTAGGCCAAACGCCATCCTCGGCACATACGCAGTTTTACCCTCTCCCTTGGACATGCGCAGTCCCGGGCCTCCTGCTACCGCGGCGGATAGAGCGGTTTCCCCAACGCCGTGGATTGTGGGAGCTGCGGCCGCCATTGCTCATCCGGAGCCCAGTCTCCGAACTCCTGGGACTGGGATGGAAAGTGGGGGTGGGGGGCGCAGTGCCACCACCCTGACACACAGTCCATGGGGGTAGTCACTGGATTTGATTGTGACGTCCCCTTAGCAAGTTTGTTAAATTAAGGTGTAAAGAATTAGACACCTGGGTGACATATTGGGGAGGGCAATAGGTGAGTGTGAAACTGAACCCAAGAGTCAGCACCTTCAGAGGAGGAGAATTGGGGGAAAGCGGGAGGAGGATAGTAGGACGAATTAGTATTTCAATCAATAGAGAGGAAGGAGTGTGTCGGGCAGAGATTCATAGTTTGAATGGGAGAAAAATGTTTGTCGATAACTAGGATTGTCAATTCTGAATTTCAATCCTGTTGTTAGAGTGATTTTTTTGTAAACTCCCCTTACAGTATATTGGAAAGGGAGGATTTAGAAACTGGAAACTCAAAACAGATACTACATCAAAATCTGACAGTCACTCGATTCATCAGTTTCTGAATATCATTGGTTTTTGAACCTAGATAGAGAAATAGTTCACTCTTCTGTCTGTTGGAAAAGATATCAATGATCCATGGTTGGTGTCTTGTCAAGGCTTAAACTGATCATCCAACTGGACAGACTCAAGGACACATCCGTTACAGAGAAATCGTGGAAATATTGGGACAGTGCAAAGGGATTCTGATCCCCATCTGAGTTGGATAGGTGTTCACACTGAGGAACAGCCATTCACCTGCTCCAGGTGCGAAGAAGTTTACAGGTTCTATCAGCTGACTGACCCATCAGCAACTTCACACTTAATGCCTGTTCCCCGTACTCCTGTTTCTGTTCAAATAATCATCTAATGCCCTCTTGAATGTCTCGGTTGAACCTGCCTCCACCACACTTCCAGACAATGCATTCCAGACTTGTACCACTCGTTGTGTGAAAAAGCTTTTTTCTCACATCACATTTGCTTCTTTTGCAAATCACTTTCAATCTGTGCCCTCTCATTCTTGATCCTTTAATGAACAGGGACAGTTTCTCCCTATCTACTCTGTCTAGACCCCTCATGACACCCCTTATTAACACCTCAATCAAATCTCTTCTTGGCCTTCTCCGCTCCAAGGATAACAGTCCCAACTTCACCAATCTATCTTCATAGCTGAAGTTTCTCATCCCTGGAACCATCCTTGTAAACCTCTTCCGTACTCTCTCCAATGTGTTCACATCTTTCCAAAAGTGTGGTGCACAGAACTGTACACAATACAGTGACGGCCTGATCTTTATGGCCCCCAGTTCCAGTCTCCCCAAACAACTGAAAACATTTTCCTGACATCAACCCCATCACACCCCTTCACAATCTTAAAGACCTCTATCAGGAGACCCCTTCTTGGTTGGAGGCCCATTTCCCAGTCAGTCTTCCAGCACCTTCCTGTCTCTCTGTTAGTGCAATATCCATGGCAGTTTGCCAACTGGGATGCAGGCCCTGTTATTCTCAGTTAAATTCAGCCTTCAGCTCTGTCACCTGGCTGTCATTGACACCAGCAATAGAGAGACAGGAAGATATCCGAAGTTCAATTGCGAAGTTGAAACTTGTGACTTTAAACCAACAGTTCAACAATTTTCCATCAAATAGCTGCTTGTTATTCGGGGTTTTTATTATGAGCTTTAGGCACTAAAGGCAACGGGTGGGGGATTTTAAAGAATTGCTTTCCCTTTCTAACTTTGTATTGTCTATAGTGTCAGCTGTGGCTCAGTGGATCACACTCTCACCTCTGGGATCAGAAGATTGTTGGCTCAAGTCCGAGTCCAGGGACCTGAGGACAAAAGTCACATCCAACATTCTGAGTGCCAGCACTGAGGGAGCGCTGCACTGTCAGAGCTGCTGTCTTTTGGATGAAATGCTAACCCAAGGGCCACGTCTGCTGCTTCGGGTGGACTTAGAACTTCCTGGGGCCACTATTTTGAAGTTGAGCAGGGGGGTTATCCTCAGTGGCCTGGCCGATTTTTATCAATTAACATCAGTAAGAACAGATTATCTGATCAGTGTCACATTGCTGTTTGTGGGATCTTACTGTGTGTAAATCTGCCACGTTTCCCATATTACAACAGTGACTGCACTTTGAAATTACTTCATTGGCTGTATCGCACTTTGGGACATTGTGTGGTCATGAAAGACGCTATATAAATGAAATTACTGAAATTTAAGATTGATATTATCTAATCTTGTTCTCTGTTACATAATTGATTTCAGTCACCCCAACTTGCCATTTAATGAATTAACTTCGATTTAGACAAGACTTTAACCAGTTAAGGCAAAGGCAGAATTGTCTGGATAGTAAATTTAAAAAGAAGTTTATTAAAAGAAAAAGGTTTACTTAACAACTTTAAGACATTGATTTTTACAACTTCATGCAGGCGATTAGTCTGTAGAAGCGTAACCCTCTCTGGCTCCTTTTTCACAATAATTCTTGTGGAATTCGCCCTCAGGAGTCTGGCTCCTTCTTTGACAGTAATTTCCTTGGAACTCGGCCTTGGGAGTCTTCAGTACTTGGCTAGCAAGGGAGACCTTCAGAACCTCTACGTTTATCCACAAAGTGACCATTACCTCATGTCAGAGTTGGGCCATTGTAACATGACAATTGGTCAGTTGGTTACTAGATTAATTTAATTGGTTCCCCAATTACTTACACTACCTTCTTTCATTATCTTAGACAAGAATACAACAGAACTGTTTCCTACTACGCCTTTATCTTATTCTATACCATCCCTTATTCATTGAGATTCAAACTTTGAGGCTAATCAGAGCTTGAAGGTCTCTCTTGCCAGTACATTTATCTTTCATTGCACATTCTTTACATTCACAGCAATTAAGCTTTTACATTCTTACAGCAAATAAAACTCTGTCTTTACTATAACTACTGATTCATTATTGATTCATTAATTGTAACTCAATTAAGGCTCACGACTTATTCAATCATCTGTTCCTGGCTGGTATTTATTTATAACAGTAATTGCAGAAGAGACATGTCGAAGCTTTTCATCTTGCACTCATCAGAGCATTTGCAAGAATGCCAAGTGCAAAGGGAACAACAATTAATACTTCATGAGAAGAGAGTGCTGATTGGTTGGCGTAATGGACTTCGATTGGTAGAGGAATTGACAGGGAGAATGCACCATTGAGCTGATGACTGATAGCCAACTGCCAAGGGTTGTTTAGATTCAAACCAGGCAGACTGACTCTGTTTGGTCAAGGAATTGCCATGGGGAATGAACCAGAGTATGGCTGTTGCCTATTTTATTCAGTTGAAACAGGTGAATGTGTGTACATGTTATTCTTGTCCGCAAATAAGAGGGCTCTGTGTATTAATATACGTAGTTTTTAGAACACATAGGTGCACTACACTGTGAGCTCCACTGATAATCCTAAATTAGTTGTCAGCATTGTTTAGCAAATGTTGTCCAATCGCAGAATCACATCTAATGTTGTGTACTGTGCTTTGTGTTTTATAGAACTCAGTATCAAATTCGCGAGGGCGAATTCCACAAGAATTACTGTGAAAGAAGGAGCCAGAGAGGGTTACGCTTCTACAGACTAATCACCTGCATGAAGTTGTAAAAATCAATGTCATAAAGTTGTTAAGTAAACCTATTTCTTTTAATAAACTTCTTTTTAAATTTACTATCCAGACAATTCTGCCTTTGCCTTAATGATTAGATGTTTCATAACTGGCTTTTAATCCAAGATCAATATATAGCTAAGGAAGAAAAGTTACAGACTGTGAAACCATGCAAAAAGCCAGATGTTAAATTAAGATGGCTTTCTTGACCTTGTTACTTACAACAGTGAATACAATATGAAAGTGTTTGAGTTTTGAAACAAAATTTGACTTCGCAGGCCTACCTACAGTTTCTTACTTGACTCCACTTCAAAGGCACTGCATCAGCTGTAAAATGCTTCGGGGGTCTTGTGCTAATGAGAGGTGCTATCGAAGTGCAATTTTTTTCAGTTGTCCATAAATATATGTGACACTCAGTCCCCGCATCAAAATGATTAAATTAAGACCCTGTAATTACTAATGGAAATAACATGCCTTTGACACATTTTTGAATACTCTGTGAAAATCCACACACACTATATCCTGAATGATTTGTTTGAAAACACAGCGAGTTGTTGTGATTTGGGATGCACTGCCTGACAACAGTGCAAAAGCAGTTTTGACTGTATCTTTCAAAAGGGAACTGGACAGAATCTTGAAAGGAAAAGAAAATTGCAGGGCAATGGGATTAATTTAGTATTTATTTCAAACGGGCAGGGCTGGCCTCCTTCTGTGTCTATGAGATGTGTGTACATTTCATGCGGGTGGTAATGAACTGGAACCCACTTCCTATGAGGGTGGCAGAAGCAGAGATGAGGGAATGGTTTCTAGAGGAATCTGGATGACCACTTTAGGGAGATAGACCTACAGAGTTACGGGGATCCAGCAGGGCAATGAGACTGACTGGTTTGCTCTACAGGGAGCCTTCTACAGTCAGGAACATGATGGTCCCATGTCCATGACTCCATGATCTAAGGAGAGAAATTTCAGCTGCTCCAGTCTCTCCAATTAACTGAAGTCCATCATCCCTGGTTCCATTCTCATAAATCCTCTCTCCAGCCCCGAGACTCAATGGAACAGAGACAAATGTATTTATTTTCGATCTACCTGCAGTGGTAGGAAAAACACTATTTATTATCCAGGATAAAATAAATGTCCTTCATCAGTTTTTTTGGATCATTTCAGTGGAAATGTGCACTCACAGGCTCAAAGAGCATCAGCTACTGGAAGCAAAGTCGTGAGGCTGGTCAATCCAGCAGAAAGAAACCCTCCGACCGTCCCACTTCACCAAGTGTCAGAATGAACATGGTTCAGTCCTGGATGAGATTAACAGCAGCAATAACAGCAGAATCCAACCCCTGGAATCACTTGTGAACTTGCTGGTGTCTCAGCAGGCTGGATGACTGAGTGAATCCCTTCCCTCACTCAAAGCAGGTGAACAGCCTCTCCCTGGTTTGAACACACTGGTGTGTCAGCAGGTTTGATGAATCACAGAATCCCTTCCCACGCTCAGAGCAAGTGAATGGCCTCTCCCCACTGTGAGCTCGAGGGTGTCTCAGCAGACTGGATAAATAAGCAAATCCCTTCCTACACATGGGGCAGGTGAACGGCCTCTCCCCAGTGTGAACTCGCTGGTGTCTCAGCAGGGTGGATGAATCCTTGAATCCCTTCCCATAATCAGAGCAGGTGAGCGGCCTCTCCCCAGTGTGAACTCACTGGTGCATCTGCAATTTGGACAACTGAATGAATCCTTTCCCACACTCAGAGCAGGTGAATGGCCTCTTACTGGTGTGGACTCGCTGGTGTTCCCACAGGTTGGATGACCTTCGAAATCTCTTTGTGCAGTGAGGGCAACTGAATGGTCTCTCCTCAGTGTGAATGCACTGGTCAAACATCAGTTCCTGAGAACTTTTGAAGCCACTCCAACAGTCAGGGCATTTACAGGGTCTCTCATTGGTGTGAGTGAAATGGTGCCTCAGCAGGCTGGATGACTCAGTGACTCCCACACACGGAGCAGGTGATTGGTCTCTCCCAGGTGTGAACTAGCTGGTGTGTCTGCAAGTGAGATGACTGAGTGAATCCCTTCCCACACACAGGGCAGGTGAATGGCCGCTCCCCAGTGTGACTGCGTTGATAAATTTCCAACTTTGATGGGGATATCAATCCGTTCCCACAGTCTCCACATTTCCACTGTTTCTCCATGCTACAGGTGTCCTTGGGTCTCTTCAGATTCATGATCAACTGAGCGGTCTACACACAGAGCATGTGTACAGCCTCTCCCGCTGCAGTAAATGGGGATGTTTTCTTAGGCTGCGTAACTGGTTAAAGCTCCTTCCAAAGTCAGTACACTGGAACACTCTCATTCGGGTGTGTGTGTCTCAGTGCTTTTCCAATAACACTGATTTTTAAACCTTCTGAAGCAGGCAGAACATACAAACATTTCTCCTTCTAGCTTCAAAGGCCATTGATATTCAGCTCCCGATGAATTGACTGACTCGGTCAGATTTTGACGTGATGTTTGGTTTGAGATTTCTGTCTGCAAATCTTCCCCTCCTAATATCCTATCAAAGAAGTTTACAAAAGTCATCATTTTCAGTACAGGATATAAATTCAGTACAGACAATTCTAGTTTCTATGGAACATTCTTTCCTCTCTCATTGACCAAAAGCTGTAAATCTCCGCCCCACACACTGTCCCTCCATTCTCACTCTGCTGTACCTAATATACACCCTCCCAATTCTCCTGAAGATGCTGATTCATGCTGATCCACACATACTGGTTTTTGTGCAGGACACAGAAGCCTGAAAATCTTCGTGCAGGACGCTAGACCGAGAACTCATTGACTGGTGGAAGTGGAGACAATCAGCAGTTTCAAAATGAACTTGAAGGAATTAAACTTGCAGAGGAAAAGGGATATAGATAGGGAACAGGACTGACTGGATTGCTCTACAGAGAGTGGACATGGACTTGAATTGCCGAATGGATTCCTTCAGTGCTGTAATGACTCTATGACTGGACATTTGTAACACAGCTGCAGTACTATATTACAGGGCTAGAAATAATAATAAATATATTTTATTAGAGAAGCAGAAATAGAACATTTAATATGTACCATTAAACAACACTGGACAAATCTCTGCCTTGTATTATTTTACTGTCCCCTTAAATGCCAGCCGTCTCCTGGGGAAACCACCCCTTTAATTCTGAACATTAGGAAAGAGACCATCCTTTTAGCCAGACAAATAAATATGTCAAGCTGAGGGAGCAAAGGATGTCAATGTCTTTAAGAGAGAGAGACCTGGGCCAACCTTTCCAGAGTCTGCACCCTCCCTGGATTCACTTCCTTTCCCGTCAGTTCCTGCAAGTCAACAATTTCTACCCAGAATGAGTAAAGAAATGGAAAGGGGGAAACATTGATTTCCTCACAGATGTTGCCCGGAGGACGAAGTTTTAGTCTGAAGCTCATTGTCCAACTTCCGCATTGTGACATCCACAATGGAACCCAGCCTGAATCAGCCAATAGGAATCACTCTGCTCCGCAGTGACGTCCTCGGGTTCCAGCCAGCTGGCCAGACTCGCGGACACGGGAGCCCCACCCCCACCCATTGTTCCTCCTCCCCCTCCCCCTCCTCCAGCCAAGGTTTCCAGGCAACCGGCTGATGGCTCCGGCCAGAGCGAAAAGCCGCTCGGAGAACTCGGGAGAGGGGAAGCTGTGCATGTGCAGGGGAGAGCCCGCCCCCTTCCCATCATGCTGAGGGGTTGACCAATGGGAAGAGTTGGAGAACAGGAAACCCTGGTCCTCAAGCCAATCAGAGTGCGGGCTTTGTGTGAATGCAGATTGAGCTTCACACAGCCTAAAACTTCCTCCTGTGTCCAACATCTGTGAGTAAAGCACTTTCTTTTCTCCCCCTTTCCATTTCTTTTCTTATTCTGGGGGCAAATTGTTGACTTGCAGGAACTGAAGGGAAAGGAAGTGAATCCAGGGAGGGTGCAGACTCTGGACAGGTTGGCCCAAGTCTCTCTCTCTGAAAGACATTGACATCCTTTGCTCCCTCAGCTTGATACATTTATTTGGCTGGATGAAAGGATGGTCTCTTTTCTCATGTTCACAATTAAAGCGGTGGTTTCCCCAGGAGATGGCTGACATTTAAGGGGACAGTAAATTAATATCGGACAAAGATATGTCTGGTGTTGTTATATGGTACATATTAGCTATATTATTGATGGTTCTGTAATAATGTGTTTATCATTCTAGTCTTGTAATATGGTACTGTAACTACGTCATCTGTTGCCAGGCATAGAGTCATTATAACACAGGAGTCAAATTAGCAGCTCGAATAGATGCTGACTCTCTGTAGAGCAATTTAGTCAGTCCCATTCCCCCTCTATATCCCCATTCCCCTGCAAGTTTATTCCCTTCAATTTCATTCTGAAAGCAATTACCCTCTCCATTTCCACCAGCCTCATAGGCAGTGAGTTCCAGGGCATCATCACTGGCTGTCGAAATAGATTTTTCCCTCATAGCTCCATGTATCTCTAATTATGTAATAGAGTACTATGTATTACACACATAATAGTGCAGTACTATTGGGTGTATATTAGATACTGCAGCTTGAGAATTGAGAGTGAGTGTGTGGGATGGAGATGTACAGTTTTTGCGGAACAAATGCACCATAGAAACTAGAATTGTCTGCTCTGAATTTCTATCCTGTAGTGGCAGTAATGACTTTTGTAATCTCCTTTTACAGGATATTAGAAAGGAAGGATGTGCAGACAGAAATCTCAAACCAATCATCATATCAAGATCTGACGCAGCCACTTGATTCATGGGACCTGAGTAACACCGGCCTTTGAATCTGGAAGGAGAAATGTTTGTCTGTTCTGTTTGCTTCAAGAGATTTTAAATATCAGTGTGACTGGAAAAGTACTGAGACACACACACCTGAGTGAGAGTGTTCCAATGCACTGACTGTGGAAAGAGCTTTAGCCAGTTACACAACCTGAAAAAATACCACACCATTCACAGTGAGGAGAGACCGTGCATGTGTTCTGTGTGAGGACGAGGTTTCAACTGATCACTGAACCTGGAGAGTCTCAAGGACACCCGTACCATGGAGAAACCATGGAAATGTGGGGACTGTGGGAAGGGATTCAAATACCCATCTCACCTGGAAATTCATTGGTGCAGTCACACTGGGGAGAGGCTGTTCATCTGCTTTGTTTGTGGGAAGGGATTCAGTCGGTTATTGTCCTTGGAGTCACACCAACGATTTCGCACCGGGGAGAGGCCGTTCACCTGCTCTGAGTGCGGGAAGGGATTCACTGATTCATCCAACCCACTGACACACAAACGAGTTCACACCGGGGGGAGGCCGTTCACCTG
Organism: Carcharodon carcharias; assembly: GCF_017639515.1. NCBI lineage: Eukaryota > Metazoa > Chordata > Chondrichthyes > Lamniformes > Lamnidae > Carcharodon > Carcharodon carcharias. Next base: position 3,591,070 of record NW_024470624.1, read on the forward strand.
CTCTGATTGCGGGAAGGGATTCACTCAGTTATCCCACCTGCAGGGACACCAGCAAGTTCACACTGGGGAGAGACCATTCACCTGCTCCGAGTGTGGGAAAGGATTCCCTCATTCATCTCATCTGCAGACATACAAACGAGTTTACACCGGGGAGAGGCCGTTCTTCTGTTCTGAGTGTGGGAGGCGGTTCAGTAATTATTCTGATCTGCGAAAACACAAGCGTTTTCACACCGGGGAGAGGCCGTTCACCTGCTCTGAGTGTGGGAAGGAATTCACTCAGTCATCCCACCTGCAACGACACCAAGTTCACAAGTGATTACAGGAGTTGGTTTCTGCTGTTATTGCTGCTGTTAATCACATCCAAGACTGAACCATGTTCATTCTGACACTTGGTGAAGTGGGGGGGTCGGAGGGTTTCTTTCTGCTGGACTGGCCGGTCTCATGATTTTGCTTCCAGTGGCTGATGCTCTTTGAGCCTGGGAGTGCACATTTCCACTGAAATGATCCACGAAAGCTGATGAAAATAGATTTGTTTTATCCTGGATAGTAAATAGTGATTATTCCTACCACTACAGATAGATCTGAAATAAATATGGAGGGTGCAGGTAAAACTCAGCAGGTCATGCAGCATCTTTGGAGAGAGAACTTTTCCAGTCCAATATGACTCTTCCACAGAACTCTTCCTTCAGAGAGGGAGAAATGTGATGGGTTTGATGTTGTTGAGAAATGGGGGCGAGTCAGGTAGAGCAAAAGGGAAAGTCAGGGATTGGTTAGAGGGCAGGCGAGATTAAATAACAAAAACGTCATAGAACCAAAGGAAAAGGGAGAGGTAATGGTTGCAGTAAAGAAACAAAGCATTGGTCCAGAGTAGTGTTAATGGCAGAATAAAGGACAGCTCTGTCTGAAAGGAAAAACATGAAAACAAGTTGCAGACTGGCACTTGGCAAAAAGAAAAGATCAAAACAGAGAACAGAATTGATGGTCTGAAGTTGTTGAACTCAATGTTGAGCCCAGAAGACAGTAAAGTGCCTCATCGGAGAATGAGGTGCTGTTCATCCAGCTTGTGTTGGGCTTCTCGGGAACATTGCAGCAGGCCGAGGACAGAAATGTGAGCATGAGAGCAAGGTGGTGAATTATAATGGCAGCAGCTGGAAGGTCAGGGTCATGCTTGTGGACTGAGCGGAGGTGTTCCACAAAGAGGGCAGCGAACAGGGGACAGATGAATTAAAGAGAAAGCATTTGGGTCCAGAACATTGTGCACATCCTTTTATTCTGGTTGTCTTTGATCCTCAGGTAATTTTTTTTTTAACCATGTTCTGTTTCATTAAGCAACTTTTATCAGTAAAAATATTTGATTTTTCTGGACTTTCCATGATTAGATTTCTGCACTTTAGGGAAAGTGGGTGGGAGGGGTTGAAAGGCTCTCTTACAGAAAGTGAGTGCCTCTGAGGTAATTGGCAAAGACGCCAGAGGGGGAGATGAGATTTTATTTTTGACACAGTGATGTTAGAAAATGGGGTTCAGGGAGTCAATTAACCCTTTATCTCCTTTTCCTAACCTCTGAAATGATTCACAGTGATAACCCTTACTGCTGACGGTGGTTAGATTTTATTCAGTATAAATAAGACCTGACACATGCTCATGTGTCTGAGCAATAGTATCAAAGTGCAGCAGCATTACCATTACACTCTGGGTAGAAGCACCTTCTCCACGTAAATGCTCCCTGGTCTGCCCCAGATGCCATGGCACCAGTCAATGCAATATGTAAGACCTCTACAAATCTCTGTGCTCGGGAAATCCCTTCTGATACTTTTTTACATCACAAAGTCTACGGAGGCTGATTTAACCCAATCATTGCTAAGCTAACATTTGAATGTACCAATTACAAAAGCTGTCATTGAACCATCTGTACCCGCCCAAGCCACATCAAACTCTCAAACAATTGGCTTCCCACGCTCCGTCCCCAGTACAGTGAGTCAGCATTCCCATGCCAAGCAGTGAAAACATGGGGGCCTTGAAACTCAGGTGTCATCTAGGATTCAAGGCATTCTTGTTTTCTCTGTCCTCTGGGAGCTGTTCATCTCCCTGTTCCCACATAACAAATCGTCTGTTCTCAGCTCTGCCAGATTTCTGCTGACGTTTGGCTCCTTTTACACCTTTCGGATCAATAAAACCCAAACCGCAATTACCCAAACTGTCACCTGTCAACCATCCATACCTAGGGTATAATCTGGTGAACAACCCTTGTGTCAGTGGAAGCAGTTTCTCTTTATTTGATGCCAACCCTCATGATCATGTTATGAGGAACCCGTTTTTGGATAATTTGACGAACATTTAATTCTGGATATTCTACCCCCTGAGTTATTTTTTAAAGTCTGCACTATTAATTCAGAGCTGCGAATGTGCTAATCTTCAATAAAGCACAGTTCAACAGAGATACCCAGCGGGAACACCTTAAAAGGGAAGGAATACTTTGTATATTTAATTGAACAAAGAATTACTGTTGCCAGGCTAGACTCTTGCTGATTGGTTCAAAACATCTGCCCAAAGAGAAGTATTCTTTGAGCATCTTAGTCCTTTAAAACCCTCAGTCTGAGAGCGTGTGCCTTAGAATTAGGCTGCAAGAAAATACTCTCTTTAGCTCTCTCTACCCCACCTTTGTGTTAAACCTTCCTCAATTTGTGTGTGTGTTTGAGTCTGTTTTTTAAAGTGCGAATTCATTGCACTTCTAAACTACTAGTTATATGTGAACCAGTTCATTCACTTGTTTTTGTGCTTTCTAGCCAGAAGCCTAGTTAAAATGTTTTTAGGCTGGGATTGGACTGTTTTGTGGGTGAATTAAACATTTAAACTATTGTTATGACCTGTGGAGCAGTGGTGCTAGAATGAACTGCACACCCCTGCCATCCTTGGTCCATAACATTATCTAAACTCAGATAAATGCAAGAACCCGAACGGTCCAATTGTTCTACTCCATGGAACAATATATCAAAATGGTTAAACCCCAACCCAGTAATAAAAATATCCAATTATCTAATGACAACAGGCCTGATTCGAGATGAGGTTATGTTACTTCAAGGGTTAAAATTGGGTTTCAAGAACCATCTTTTGTTTGCGAATTGGACTCTATTCATGGAGGTGCTGAGAGACCCCTGGGGCAGGATTGTGGGTAATCGCTGTTGGTTCAGGAACCTGAGGAAGATTCACACTTCTACCTGTGGTAGCTGTTTAATTGAGCTGGTGAAAGTAGCTCATGTATTTCATAACTAAACGTTTTCCATTTAAATAAGCATTAATATTATTTGCTATTTCAGAGTCCAGTCTTGCCTGATGGTTAACTAAAGTATTTTAGAGAGTCAATTTGGAATCCAACCAAAATAAACCCAGCCGAAATTTTAATTATTCACCCCTTTAAAATTGACAGAAGTCGTCAAGAAGGTGCAAGAAAGATTCACAAGGATGATACCAGAACTAAGAGTGTTTAAGTTACAGGAAAGAGTAAACAAGCTGTGGAAGACAAGGCTGCAGGTTGACCTGATAAAGGACTTCAAGATTATGAATGGGTGCAACAGGGTTGGCGTTATTAAGTCATCACTGTCGATACAGGATAGAAATTCAGAAGTGACAATTCTAATGATCATAAAACATGTTTCTCCCCCTTCAAATTATAAATATCTGCCATTCCCCCAATGCAAGACCTCCTCCCTGTTGAATTTAGCGCTAATTCATCCGACTATCGTCCTCCTGCTTTTTCCCCAATTCCCCTCTCCTCAAGGTGCTGACTCTTGGGTTCAGTTTCACATTCACCAATTGCCCTCCCCATTATGTCACCCAGGTGTCGAAATCTTTACACCTGAAGTTAAGAAAATGTTTTGCTAAGGGAGCGTGACAATCAAATCCAGTGACTATCCACATGTACTTTGTGTCAGGGTGAGGTCACTGCGCTCCCCACCCCCACTTTCCATCCCAGTCCCAGGAGTTTGGAGACTGGGCTCCGGATGAGTAATGGCAGCCGCAGCTCCCACAATCCCCCGCGATGGGGAAATCGGTCGGGCGGGAGGGCGGCCCGGGACCGCGCATGTCTGAGGGAGGGGGGAAGCTGCGAATGTGCGAGCGAGAAGGTGCGCATATGCTTGAAAGGCCCACCCCACTCCCATCATGCTGAAGGTTTGACCAATGGGAACAGTTGGAGGACCGGAAGGACTCTGGTCCTCCAGCCAATCAGAGGACGGGCTTTGTATGAATGAAGATTGAGCTTCACACAGACTAAAACTTCCTCCTGTGTCCAACATCTGTGAGTAAAGCACTTTCTTTCTCCCCTTTCCATTTATTTTCTCATTCTGGGGGCAAATTGTTGACTTGCAGGAGCTGAAGGGAAAGGAATTGAATCCAGGGAGGGAGCAGACTCTGAAAAGGTTGGCCCAGGTCTCTCTCTCTCTCCCTTAAAGACATTGACATCCTTTGCTCCCTCAGCTTGACACATTTATTTGTCTGGCCAAAAGGATGGTCTCTTTCCTAATGTTCAGAGGTGGTTTCCCCATGGGATGGCTGACATTTAAGGGGACAGTAAATGAATATAGGGCAGAAATATGTCTTGTGTTGTTGTATGACAAATATTAGATATATTATTTATGGTACTGTAATAAAGTGCATTTATTGTTATTTATGGTCTTGTAATATAGCCCTGTGGCTATGTTATATATTTCCAGTCATTAGCTCATCACAGTACAGAAGGGGCCCATTTGGCACCTTGAGTCCATGCCGACTCTCTGCAGCGCAATCCAGTCAGTCCATTCCCCCTCTATATCCCCGTTCCCCTGTCAGTTTACTTCTCCCAGCGCCCATCCAATTTCATTTTAAAGTCATGAATTGTCTCCACTTCTGCCATCCTCGTGGGCAGAGTTCCAGATCATGACCAATCGCTGCCATATAAAATTCTCCCTCAGATTCTTCTGGTCTCTGTAATCAGTAAATATACTTATTTGAAGATTCTGAAGTCTTGGACTGGAAACAGTGACAATGGATCTGTTGGTCAGCATGAATCAGCATCTTCAGGAGAATTGGGAGGGTGTATATTCAGTGCAACAGAGTGAGAATGGAGGGAGAGTGTGTGGGATGGTGATTTACAGCCTTTGGGAAATGAGAGAGGAAAGAATGTTCCAAGAAACTAGAATTGTCTTTTCTGAATTTCTGTCATGTACTGACAGTGATGACTTTTGTAGGACATCGGAAGCAGAGGATTTACAGACAGATACCAGACAATGTGACAGAGAAAAGAATGTTCCATAGCAACTAGTTTATAGAACTAGTCTGTTCTGATTTTCTACTCTGAACTGACAGTGATAATTTTTGTAAGTTCATTTTACAGGATATTAGAAGGGGAGGATTTACAGCCAGAAATCTCAAACCAAAGATCACATCAAGATCCGATAGAGTTACTGCATTCATCAGATCTGAATATCATCTGCCTTTGAATCTGGAAGGACAAATGTTTGTCTGTTCTGTCTGCTTCAAAAGATTTTAAATATCACTGTGACTGGAAGAACACAGAGACACATACACCTGAGTGAGAGTGCTCCAATGTACTGACTGTGGAAAGCACTTTAACCAGTTACACAGCTTGAAAAAACATCACCATTCACAGCAGGGAGAGACTGTACGTGTGTTCTGTGTGAGGACAAGGCTTCAACTGACCATCAAATCTGGAGAGACACAAGGACACGTGCACCATGGAGAAACGGTGGAAATGTGGGGACTGCAGGAAGGGATTCAGATCCCCATCTCAGCTGGAAATTCATTAACGCAGTCACTCTGAGGAGAGACCTTTCACCTGCTGTGAGTGTGGGAAGGGTTTCATTTAGTCATCCCACCTGCTGACACACCAGCGAGTTCACACCAGGGATAGGCCATTCACCTGCTCAGTCTGTGGGAAGGGATTTAGCGATTCATTCTGTGGACACATCACCGTGTTCATACCAGGGAGAAGCCGTTCACCTGCTCTGAGTGTGGGAAGGAATTCACTCATGCAGCCCACCTGCTGACACACCAGCGAGTTCATACTGGGGAGAGACCGTTCACCTGTTCTGAGTGTGGGAAGGGGTTCACTCAGACATCCAACCTGATGAGACATCAGTGAGTTCACATTGGAGAGAAGCCTTTTATCTGCTCGATGTGTGGGAATAGATTCAGTGACTACTCTACCCTGCTAACACACTGGCGCATTCACACTGGGGAGAGGCCGTTCACCTGCTCTGAGTGTGGGAAGGGATTCAGTGATTCATCCACCCTGCGGACACACCAGAGAGTTCACACCAGGGAGAGGCCGTTCACCTGCTCCGTGTGTGGGAAGGGATTCACTCAGACATCCAACCTGCTGAGACACAAACGAGTTCACATGGGGGAGAGACCGTTCACCTGCTCCACATGTGGGAGGGGTTTCAGTCATTCATCCACCTTACAAAAGCATCAGCTCGTTCATACTGTGCAGAGGCCGTTCATCTGCTCTGAGTGTGGGAAAGGATTCAGTCAGACATCCAGTCTGCGGAGACACCAGCGAGTTCACAAGTGATTCCAGGGGTTGGATTCTGCTGTTATTGCTGCTGTTAATCACATCCTGGACTGAACCATGTTCATTCTGACACTTGGTGAAGTGGGAGGGTTGGAGGGTTTCTTTCTGCTGGACTGGCCGTTCTCATGACTTTGCTTCCAGTGGCTGATGCTCTTTGAGCCTGTGAGTGCACATTTCCACTGAAATGATTCACAAAAGCTGATGAAAGACATTTATCCTGGATAGTAAATAGTGATTGTTCCTACCAGTGGATCACACTCTCACCTCTGAGTCAGAAGGTTGTTGGTTCAAGTCCCAGTCCAGGGCCGAAGGACAAAAATCACATCCAGCATTCCGAGTGCCAGCGCTGAGGGAGTGCTGCACTGTCAGGGCTGCTGTCCGAAGGGCCTGTCTGCTGCTTCAGGTGGACTCAGAACCTCCTGTGGCCACTGTGTTGAAGTTCAGCAGGGGAGTTATCCCCGGTGTCCTGGCCAATATTTATCAATCAACATCACTAAAAACACATCATCTGGTCATTATCACATCGCTGTTTGTGGGATCTTGCTGTGTGCAAATCAGCTGCCGCATTTCTTAAGTTACAATAGTGACTGCCCTTCGAAAGTACTTCATTGGCTGTAAAGCACTTTGGGGTGTATTGTGGTCGTGAAAGATGAAATATAAATGCTAGTTTTTAAATTTAAGATTTACATTATCTGATCTTGTTATCTGTAACTTAATTTATTTCAGCCGCCCCAAACTTGCCATTTAATAAATTCACTTTGCCTTAATTTGTTAAAGTCTTGTCGAAACCAAAGGCAGAATTCCCTGGATAGTAAATTTGAAAAGAAGTTTATTAAAAGAAAAATGTTTACTTAACAACTTTAAGACATTGACTTTTACAACTTCATGTGGGTGATCAGTCTGTAGAAGTGTAACCCTCTCTGGCTCCTTCTTTGACAGTAATTCTTGTGGAATTCACCCTCGGGAGTCTGGCTCCTTCTCTGACAGTAATTTACTTGGAACTCGGCCTCGGGAGTCTTCAGTACTTGGCCAGCAAGGGAGACCTTCAGAACCTCTACTTTTATCCCCAAAGTGACCATTACCTCATGTCAGAGTTGGGCCTGTTGTAACATGACAATTGGTCAATTTGGTTACTAGATTAATTGGTTCCCCAATTACTTACACCACCTTCTCTCATTATCTTAGACAGGAAAAGAGTAGAACTGTTTGATACTATCCCTTTATCTGATTCTATACAATCCCTTATTCAGACAGTTTCAAATGTTGAGGCTAATCAGAGGTTGAAGGTCTCCCTGGCCAGTACATTTCTCTTCATTGAACATTCGTTACATATACAGCAATTAAGGTTTTACATTTTACAGCAAATAAAACTCAATCTTTTACTATAACAACTGATTCATTATTTATTCATTAACTGTAACTCAATTAAGGCTCACTACTTTTCAATCATCTATTACTGACTGATAGGTAACTATAGATTACTGTATTAATTAATACATTTGGCTAATAGAAGATATACTGGTTCAAGAAGATAATCTATGGAGGACAACAGCTAATACTAATAGCTAATACTAATCTGGATCGGCTTGAACAATGAGCCTTATTCTTGAGCTGGACATTGGTAGAATATGATGTCTTGTAGCTCTTGAATATTAGGAAATAATTTCTTTATGTAAACAATTTCTGCTAGCTGTGCAGTTTAGAGAAACATTTACATTTATACAGTGTTAATTTTTAAAATACAGATCCAGCCACATTAGAGTTTAAAATTGCTTCCTTGACCTTGCTACTTAGAACAGTGAATACGGTGTGAAAGTGATTGATGTTTAAAACTAAATTTGATTACCCAGGCCTACCCACAGTTTTCTACATTGTAACAGTGACAACACTTCACAAGTACTTGACTGGCTTTTAAACGCTTTAGTAGGTCCTGTGCTCGTGAGAGGTACTATAGAAATGCATTTTTAAAATTTGTCCACAAATTTTGATATATTACAATTGGCCCTCTCGTCAAATTTATTGTTCAAGATTGAGTCTTAATTTTGAGTGATAACAATGCCTGACACCATTTCGAATACTCTGAGAATCCAAACACACCATATCCTGAACGATTTGTTTTAAAACACAGTGAGTTGCCGTGATTTGGAATTCACTGTCTGAAAACGGTGCGAGAAGCAGATTGGACTCTATCCTTCAAAAGGGAAATGGTAAGATTCTTCAAAGGAAACGGAAATGGCAGAGCAATGGGTTTAATTGGACAGCTCTTTCACAACCTGGCATGAGCATGATGGGCTGAATGGTCTTCTGTGCTCTATGGGATTTTGTGCATTGAAATTGAGCGATAAACACCTGGAACCCACTTCCTACGAGGGTGGTAGAAGCAGAGATGATGGAGTATTTATGAATGGAATCTGGATGGGCGCTTGAGGGAAATAAACCTACAGAGATATGGGGATAGAACGGGGCAATGGGACTGACTGGGTTGCTCTACAGAGAGTCGACATGAACTCAATGGACCGAATGGCCCCATCCTCTGCGCTAAGAACCTACGACCTAGAGAGAGAAATTTCAGCTGCTCCAGTCTCCAACTAACTGAAGAACCTCATTTGAATCCAACCCCTGGAATCACCTGTGAACTCGCTGGTGCCTCCGCAGGTGGGATGAATGAGTGAATCCCTTCCCACAATCAGGGCAAGTGAACGGCCTCTCTCCAGTGTGAACTCGCTGGTGTGTTAATAAGTTGGATGAATTACTGAATCCCTTCCCACACTCGGTGCAGGTAAATGGTCTCTCCCCGGTGTGAACTCGCCGGTGGTTCCGCAGGTTGGATGAATCAGCGAAACTCTTCCCACACTCGGTGCAGGCAAACGGCTTCTCCCCGGTGTGAACTCGCTGATGTCTCTGTTGATCAGACAACGTTCTGAAACTCTTTGCACATTGAGAGCAGCTGAATGGTCTCTCCTCAGTGTGGATGCGCTGGTGGATCCTCAGAACTGCAGCGCTTTTGAAGCCACTCCCACAGTCAGAGCATTTAAAGGGTCTTTCATTGGTGTGAGTGACATGGTGTATCAGCAGGCTGGATGACTGAGTGAATCGCTGCCCACACACTGTGCAGGTGAATGGCCTCTCCTTGGTGTGAACTCGCTGGTGTGTCCGCAGGGCAGACCCATCACTGAATCCCTTCCCACAGTCAGAACAGGTAAATGGTCTCACCCCGGTGTGTACCCGCTGGTGTGTCAATAAGTTGGATGAATTCCTGAATCGCTTCCCACACCGAGAGCAGGTGAATGGCCTCTCCCCGGTGTGAATTCGCTGGTGTGCCAGCAGGTGGGCTGAGCGAGTGAATCCCTTCCCACACTCAGAGCAGATGAACGGCCTTTCCCCGGTGTGAACTCGTTGGTGCTTCTGCAGGCCAGATGAATTACTGAATGCCTTCCCACAGTCAGAGCAAGTGAACGGTCTCTCCCCAGTGTGAATTCGCTGGTGCGTCAATAAGTTGGATGAATGACTGAATCGCTTCCCGCACTCATTGCAGGTGAATGGCCTCTCCCCAGTGTGACTGCGTCGATGAATCTCCAGCTTAGATGGGGATCTGAATCCCTTCCCACACTCAGAGCAGGTGAACGGTCTCTCTCCGGTGTGAACTTGCTGGTGTGTCTGCAGATGGGATGACTGAGTAAATCCCTTCCCACACTTGGAGCAGGTGAATGGCCTCTCCCCGGTGTGACTGCGTCGATGGGTTTCAAGCACAGAGGGGGATCTGAATCCCTTCCCACAGTCCCCACATTTCCACGGTTTCTCCATGGTGCAGGTGTCCTTGTGTCTATCCTGGTGGGACAATCAGTTGAAGCCTCGACCACGTACAGCACATGTGTACAGTCTCTCCCTGTGGTGAATGGTGCGATGTTTTCTCAGGTTGTGTAACTGGTTAAACCTCTTACCACAGTTAGCGCACTGGAACAGTCTCACTCGGGTGTGTGTGTGTGTGTCTGTGTGTGTGTGTGTGTGTGTGTGTCGGTGCTTTTCCAGTCACACTGCTGTTTAAAATCTTTTCAAGCAGAGAGAATAAACAAACCTTTTAAATTCTAGATCCAAAAGCCTGGTCCCAGTGAATCAATTGACTCTGTCAGATCTTGACGTGATGTTTGGTTTGAGATATCTGTCAGAAAGTCCCTCCCTTCAAATATCCTGTAAAAGGAGTTTACACAAGTCATCACTGTCAGTACAATTCAGAACGGACAGTCCTAGTTTCCTTGGAACATTCTTTCCTCTCTTGGTCCACAAAAGCTGCAAATCTCCATCCCACACACTCGCCCTGCTTTCTCACTCTGCTCTATCTAATGTACACGCTCACAAATCTCCTGAAGGTGTCGATTCATGCTGACCAACACGTCTACGCTCACCATGTCCTGTCCTCAACACAGGGAGCTGAAAATCTCCATGCAGCTTGGTCGGATATACATATTTAATGTATTTAATGTACAGTATTGTATTAACCAATTAGAGATACAGGATGGATGTGACCAAGACCTTTTCTTAGGCAGCTAGCGGTCATGGCCTAGAAGTCGCTTTTTATGAGGGTGGTGGAAGCAGAGATGATCAAGCATTTGAAAATTGAATTGGATGGGCACTTGAAGGAAATAAACTTGCAAGGGAACGGGGATACAGAGGGGGAAAGGGACTGGCTGATTTGTTCTACAGAGAGTCAGCATGGACTTGAGCTAGCAAATAGGCTCCTTCTGTACTGCAAGGATCTTTTTTATTCATTCATGGAAAGTGGGTGTCACTGGCGAGGCCAGCGCTTATTGCCCATCTCTAAATGCCCTTGAGAAGTGGTGAGCTGCTGCTCCTGGAAATGACTAGAAATATACACAGTACTATATTTAAAAAGTAGATATAATAATAAATAGGCTCTATCACAAAATCATCAGTAATATATCTAATATGTACCATGGTACAACACTGGACATATCTCTGTCCTATATTAATACACTGTCCCCTTAAATGTCAGCCACCTCCTGGGGAAACCACCCCTTTAATTGGGAACATTAGGAAAGAGACCATCCTTTTAGCCAGACAAATAAGTGTCAAGATGAGGGAGCAAAGGATGGCAATGTCTTTAAGAGAGAGAGAGACCTGGGCCAACGTTTCCATAATCTGCACCTCCCTGGATTCACTTCCTTTCCCTTCAGTTCCTGCAAGTCAACAATTTCCCCCCCCCCCCCCCCCCCCCAAGAATGAGAAAAGAAATGGAAACGGGGAGAAAAGAAAGTGTTTTACTCACAGATGTTGGACACAGGAGGAAGTTTTAGTCTGTGAAGCTCAGCCTTCATTCACACAAAGCCCGCGCTCTCATTGGCTGGAGGACCAGAGTCCTTCCGGTCCTCCAACTCTTCCCATTGGTCAGTCCGTCAGCATGAAGGGAAAGGGCGGGCTCTCCCCCGCACATGCGCAATTTCTCCTTTCGCGAGTTCTCCGAGGGGCTTCTCGCTCTGGCCGGAGCCGTCAGCCGGATGCCTGGAAATTTGGCTCGAGCAGGTGGAGGTGGAGAGGGGGCAGAAAATGGGTGGGGGCGGGGCTCCCATGTCCGCGCGCCTGGCCGTCAGACTGGAACCCGAGGACGTCGCCGCGGAGCAGAGTGATTCCTATTGGCTGATTCAGGCAGGTTTCCATTGTAGACGTCACAATGCGGAAGTTGGACAATGAGCTTCAGACCAAAACTGAGATAAAAACAAAAAAACTGCGGATGCTGGAAATCCAAAACAAAAACAGAATTACCTGGAAAAACTCAGCAGGTCTGGCAGCATCGGCGGAGAAGAAAAGAGTTGACGTTTCGAGTCCTCATGACCCTTCGACAGAACTTGAGTTCGAGTCCAAGAAAGAGTTGAAATATAAGCTGGTTTAAGGTGTGTGTGGGGGCGGGGGGGGTGAGGTGGGGCGGAGAGAGAGAGAGATATGGCTCTCTCTCTCTCTCTCTCCGCCACACCGCCCCCCCCCCCCCCCGCCCACACACACACACACACACACACACCTTAAACCAGCTTATATTTCAACTCTTTCTTGGACTCGAACTCAAGTTCTGTCGGAGGGTCATGAGGACTCGAAACGTCAATTCTTTTCTTCTCCGCCGATGCTGCCAGACCTGCTAAGTTTTTCCAGGTAATTCTGTTTTTGTTTCAGACTAAAACTTCCTCCTCTGGGCAACATCTGTGAGGAAATCAATGTTTCCCCTTTCGCTTAATTCATCAAGACCCGAATATTGTTTGCCTATGAATCTAGAAGGAGAAACGTTTGTCCGTTCTATCTGCTTCGACGGGTTTTAAACATCAGTGTGACTGTTAAAGCACCGAGACACACACACCTGAGTGAGAGTGTTTCCAGTGCACTGAGTGTGGAAACAGCTGTCACCAGTTACACAGCCTGAAGAAACATCGCATCATTCACAGCGCAAGAGAGTGTACACATGTTGTGTGTATGGACCCCTCAGTTAATTACTGAACCTGGAAAGACACGAGGACACCTGCACCATGGAAAGAGCGTAGAAATGTGGGGACTGTGGGAAGGGATTCATATCCCCATCAAAGCTGGAAATTCATTGATGCAGTCACACCGGGGTGAGGGCATTCACCTGCTCTGAGTGTGGGAAGGGATTTAAACATTCTCCACCGTGTGGACACACCAACGAGCTCACACCGGGGAAAGGCCGTTCACCTGCTCTGAGTGTGGGAAAGGATTCAGTGAATCGTGCAGCCTGCTGTCACACCAGCGAGTTCACAGTGGGAGAGGCCATTCACCTGCACCGTGTGGGAAAGGATTCACTTGGTCTTTCAGCCTGCTGACACACCATGTCACTCACACCAATGAGACCCTTTAAATGCTCTGACTGTGTGATTAGCTTCAAAAGCTCTCGGGAACTGATGTCCCACTAGCGTTTTCACACTGAGCAGAGCCTGTTCAGCTGCTCTCACTGCACAAAGAGGTTTCGAAGATCATCCAACCTGCTGGAACAGCAGTGAGTCCACACCAATGAGAGGCCATTCACCTGCTCTGAGTGTGGGAAAGGATTCATTCAGTTGTCCAAATTGCAGATACACCAGCGAGTTCACACTGGGGAGAGGCTGTTCACGTGCTCTGATTGTGGGAAAAAATTCAGAGATCCATCCACCCTGCTGAGACACCAGCGAGTTCACACTGGGGAGAGGCTATTCACTTGCTCAGAGTGTGGGAAGCAATTCACTCACTTCTCCAGCCTGCTGAGACACCAGTGAGTTCACAAGTGATTACAGGAGTTGGATTCTGCTGTTATTGCTGTTGTTAATCCCATGTTCATCAACCATGTTCATTCTGACACTTGGTGAAGTGGGAGGGTTGGAGGGTTTCTTTCTGATGGACTGGCTGGTCTCACGACTATGCTTCCAATGGGCTGATGCTCTTTGAGCCTGGGGGTGCACATTTCCACTGAAACGATCCACAAAAGCTGATGAAGTACATGTATAGTAAATAATACTTTTCCTACCACTACAGGTAGATCTAAAATTAATAGCTTTCTCTCTGTTCCATTGAGTGTACAGCACAGGGCCAGGGCAGTCTCTGTCAGTATTTATGCTCCCCATGAGCCTCCACCCACCTCTCTTCATCTTCCCCATCAGCATATTCCTTACTCCCTCATGTATGTATCTAGCTTCCCCTTAAATATATCCATGCTATTCACCTCAACCACTCGCTGTGGTAGTGAGTTCCACATTCTCACCACTCGCTGAGCAAAGAGGTTTCTCATGAAATTCCTATTGGATTATTGAACCTCTTCATAATCTTAAAGACTTCCATCAGGTCACCCTTCAGTCATCTCTGCTGCTGCTCTTCAGGACTAGTTCTGCTTCCCTCTGGTGTCAGAGTCCAGACTCAGGTTGCACTTGCGTTTTATCTGCAGCTTTCATGTGAAGCAAAACCATGACCAGGTACTTGCTCCACAGGGAATGGGCTGCAAACCTATCCCCTGTTCTGCTCACACAACACGCTTCCACTCTTGCATCCTGCTCGTCTATTCCTCGCACCCAAGAAGCAGGAGCAGCTGCAACATCATTAATAAGCTGAGAATTGTGGAAAATCCATTGTCAACTCTGTAGGATATCAGATTTCAAACTGGCCTCTGGGATCTCGGAGGGTTTCACAGGGTCACCAGATCTGGGATCCAATTTGTTACAAGCGTGGAGCGGTGCATCTTGTGAGTTCCACAATCTATATTTTCTGTCCATACTGACTCATTATCTATTTCTGTCGATGTTTGCTGATTTAAATATGAAAACATTCTGCAACATAAGCAGCATTTCCGATTGGCTAACTGCCCTTGGAGAATGTGTCAGGATTGACGGGGTCTTTCCCACATAGTTAATCATAATAAAGCAGCCCTGCTGGATTGGTGTCCCATCCACCACCCACACACAGTAGCAGCCAGTGTGTACCATCCACAAGATGCACTGCAGCAACTCCCCAAGGCTCCTTAGACAGCACCTTCCAAACCCACGACCCCTGCCACCTAGAAGGACAAGGGCAGCAGACACATGGGAACACCACCACCTGCAAGTTCCCCTGCGAGCTACTCACCATCCTGACTTGGAAATATATCCCCATTCATTCACTGTCGCTGGCTCAAAATCCTGGAACTCTCTCCCTAACAGTGCTGTGGGTGTCCTTACAGCACATGGACTGCAGCGGTTCAAGAAGGCGGTTCATCACCACCTTCTCAAGAGGCAATTACAGAAAAGGCAATAAATGCTGGCCCAGCCAGCAATGCCCACATCCCATTAAAGAACAGGAAGTGTTTTTGGTTCCGATCGGCTCCCCATGACAAACAAGAACAAACAGGCCACGCTGCCCCATTCAGTAACTTGAATACACCCATTATCCGTTCACCTCTTCCTGAGCCTGACTGGCTTCTGCTGCCTCGCTCTGTGTGGAGATTCTCAGTGACCTTTTCTGGTCACTTTTCTCTCTGGTCACCAAACTAGAATGTTACCATCCCGTTCGGGACTGTTAGTGTTTAAAGAGAAATCTGAACAGCCAATGATTAACTAAAGAACTACACCACAAAATTTCACATTTTTAAAAGGAAACAAACTTTACTGTATATAGAAAAAATTGAACAAAGTAAGCACTCCTACCTTTACACTACAGTTTAGAACCGCGTACGCTAAGAATCCAGTTTTTCTTTTACTCCCTCCCCAAGAGTTCCCTTTTCTTACAAAATACTGATAGTTCATTCACTTTCTTTGGGGACCAACCCAAAGGTATGCCACAGCCCTCTGGAATTTACTTTGATTTGTCCCCAGTTTCCCAGCCTGGCACTCAGACTTCCAGAACTCTTTCTCTCTGTGAGGACTCCACTGCCTTCTTGAGCTGACTTTGGACAGACCAACTGCTTTTTCCCTGTCGGCTCCCACAACTTCTTCACAGCTCTGTCCAAGCTCACTGTTCACGCTGACTGCTTTCTGCCACAAGACTAACTGCCTTTCACCATAGGGACCCCTGGAGATTTCTTCCTCCAGCTTCAAGCTCGGCAAATCTTCCAGCCTCTTTTCCCCTCACACAAACTCCAAGTGAGCTGCAGCCTTCACAAGACCACCAACTCATTCTTATGTTGGTCAAAATCTTCCTTGGCCACTTTGAGAATATCACTCAGATGCTTTTTATGATCAAGCAGATCTTAAGATAAAAGCAAAATACTGCAGATGCTGGAAATTCAGAAAAGAGTCATACGGACTCGAAATGTTAACTCTGTTTCCCTCTCCACAGATGCTGCCAGTCCTGCTGAGTTTTTCCAGCATTTTCTGTTTTCATTTCAGGTTTGATACTCTTGTTTGGTCTGATCATGAAACAATTTGTAATCTTTCAGTTTTTCCCCATCCCATTGAGGATGAATTTTATTTAACTCTCTATGAATGATGTCGACAGCTTCCTCATTTTGAACTTTGATTTTTCTTTCTAGTATTTTGAGTTTTCCATGCGATTCACAAATTCCGTGTCTCCTTTAGCCGCTCTGGCTTTGTAGCAACTTTCTCAAACGAGATAAAATATCCCCCAATTCTGTTCTCAGTGAAATGAGGCGATTGGCGAAGATTCTTTGTCAAATCAAAACTCGGAGTGGGACTCGACAGCTCATATGAACTATTAGGTTGTCTTTCACCATCTAATTTAAGCTTTTCTTTAGCCAGTTCAAAGTTTCCAGTTTGTTTAGAACATAAGAACTAGGAGCAGGAGTAGGCAATTCAGCCCCTCGAGCCCGCCCCGCCGTTCATTACGATCATGGCTGATCTTATTTTGGCCTCAACTCCAATTTCCCGCCCTCTCCCCATAACCTTTCAACCCATTACTAATTAAAAATCTGTCTGTCTCCTCCTTAAAGTTATCCAGCGTCCCGGCATCCACTGCACTCTGAGGTAGTGAATTCCACAGATTCACGACCTTTTGAGAAAAGTAATTCCTCCTCATCTCTGATTTAAATGTACCACCCCTTAGCCTAAAACTGGCCTCTCATTCTAGAATGCCCCAGAAGGTGAAACATCCACTCCATGTCGACTTTGTCTATCCCTTTTAGCATCATATATACTTCAATTAGATCTCCTCTCATCCTTCTAAACTCTAGCAAGTATAGGCCTAAACTGCTCAATCTCTCCTCATAAGACAAGCCCCGCATCTCTGGAATCAATCTAGTGAACCTCCTCTGAACCGCCTCCAGTGCAACTACATCCTTTCTCAAGTAAGGGGACCAAAACTGTGCACAGTACTCCAGGTGCGGTCTCACCAATGCCTTGTACCGTTGCAACAACACTTCCCTATTTTTATACTCTATTCCTTTAGCAATAAATGCCAAAATTTCATTTGCCTTCCTTATTACCTGCTGTACCTGCATACTAACTTTCAGCGACTCATGCACAAGGACACCCAGATCCCTCTGCACTGAAGCATTCTGAAGTTTCTCTCCATTTAAATAATAAGTCGCCTTTTTATTCTTCCGACCAAAATGGATAACCTCACACTTATCCACATTAAACTCCATCTGCCAAATCTTGGCCCATTCACCTAACCTGCCCTCTCTTTGAAGCTCCCAGTCTCTTTCCTTCTCTTTCCTCCCTTTCTGTATCCACTGGAGGTTAGAAGAATGAGAGGTGATCTTATTGAAACACATAAGATCCTGAGGGGATTTGACAGGGTGGATGCTGAAAGAATGTTTCCCTTTGTGAGAAAGACTAGAACGAGAGGACACAGTTTAAATATAATGGGGTCTCCCATTTAAGATGGAGATAAGGAGAATTTTTCTCTCTCGGAGGGTCATTGGTCTGTGGAATTCACTTCCACAGAAATTAGCAGAAGCAGGGTCATTGAGTTTATTTAAGGTTGAGTGAGAAAGATTCCTCATTGACAAGGGAGACGAAGGTTATAGCTTTTAGACAGTGAAGTAGAATTGAGACACAATCTGATCAGCCATGATCTTATTGAATGGCAGAACAGACTCGAAGGTCCGAATAGCCCACTCCTGCTCCTCATTCGTATGTTTGTTGTGTAAGACTGCTTTCTGCCACAGGACTAACTGCCTTTCTGGGTGAGGGTCACTGCAGATTTCTTCCTCCAGCTCCAAGTGAGGCAAATCTTCCAGCTTCTTTTCCACCCTCACCAGCACCGAGTGAGTTGCAAAGTACCCAAGACCAAATCTGTTACTGTCTTCTCTGAGAAACACCCAGATAAATTAAACAAAAGGACCTTCTAACCCCTGTAGCCCATCTTCATGGCAAAGTGGCATGTTTCAGGAGGTTCCAAACTGAAATGCAAACTAAACATTTATGATTTTCAAAACACCCTTTCATTCGGTGATCCATATGAAATATGAAACCAGGTATTTCTAACATGGTTCAAAGAGCATCAGCTGTTGGAAGCAAAGTTGTGAGAACAGCCAGTCCAGCAGAAAGAAACACTCTGACCCTCCCACTTCACCAACTGTCAGAATGAACATGGTTCAGTCCTGGATGTGATTAACAGCAGCAATAACAGCAGAATCCAACCCTGTAATCACTTGTGAACTTGCTAGTGTCTCTGCAGGCTGGATGACTGAGTGAATCCCTTCCTACACTGTGAGCAGGTGAAACATCTCTTTCCCATGTGAAATCGATGGTGTGTCACCAGGCTCGATAACTGACTGAATTGCTTTCCACACACGGAGCAGGTGACTGGCTTCTCCCCAGTGTGAACTCGCTGGTGTGTCAGCAGGTTGGATAACTGAGTGAATCCCTTCCCACACTGTGAGCAGGTGAACGGCCTCTCCCCAGTGTGAACTCGCTGGTGTGTTTGCAGGCTGGATAACTGAGTGAATCCTTTCCCACACTGACAGCAGGGAAATGACCTCTCCCCAGTGTGAACTTGCTGGTGTCTCAGTAGGATGGATGAATCAGAGAATCCCTTCCCACACACAGGGCAGGTGAACGGTCTCTCCCCAGTGTGAACTTGCAAGTGTGTCTGCAGGTTGGATGACTGACTGAATCCTTTCCCACAATCAGAGCAGGTGAATGGCTTCTCTCCAGTGTGAACTCGCTGGTGTGTGAGGAGAGTGGATGAATCACTAAATCCCTTCCCACACATGGAGCAGGTGAATGGTCTCTCTCCTGTATGAAATTGATGGTGTGTCATCAGGCTCGATAACCGACTGAATCACTTTCCACATACGGAGCAGGTGAATGGCCTCTCCCCGGTGTGAATATGTTGATGAGTTTCCAGCACAGATTGGAACTGGAATCCCTTCCCACCATGCCCACATGTTGATGGTTTCTCCATGGTGTGGGTGTCTTTATTTCTTTGTATGTTTGATGATCAATTGAAGCCTCATCCACACACACATGTATATGGTCTCTCCCTGCAGGGCATGATGTATTGCTTTTCAGCCTGTGTAACTGGTGAAAGCTCTTTCCACAGTCGGTGTACTGGAACACTCTCACTCAGGTGTGTGCGTGTCTCAGTGCTTTTCCCATCCCCCTGATGTTTAAAATCGTTTTAAGCAGATAAACAATTCTCCTTAGAGTTTCAATGACCAGTGATATTCAGCTCCTGATGAATTGAGTGATTCCATCAGATCACAACGTGGTGCTTAGTTTGAAATATTTGACTGTAAATCCTCCCCTTCTAACATCCTGTAAAAGGAGTTTACAAAAGTCATCACTGTCAGTACAGGATAGAAATTCAGAACAGACAATTCTAGCTGCTATGGAGCATTCTTTCCTCTCCCACTGCCCCAAAGCTGTAAATCTCTGACCCATACACTCTTCCTCCATTCTCACTCTGCTGTACGTAACATACACCCTCCCAATTGTCCTGAAGTTGCTAATTGATGCTGATCGACAGACAGATCCGTGCTCACTGCTTCGTGTCCTGGGCACAGGGACCGGAAACTCTTTATGCAGGCTGCTAGCCTTCTGGTTTCTAAATTACTGGAATAAAAATGTGTGTAATACTGTGCACTAGAACTGTGTTACTTGCTTGGAAATGGAGGGAGGATGCAAGGAAGAACTTTCTTTGCGAGCAAGTGGTGATGACCTGGAACTCGTGCTTATGAGGCTGGTGGAAGTGGAGATGATTAATGATTTCAAAATTCAATTTGATGGGCACTTGGAGGAAATAAACTTACTGGGGAATGGGGATATAGAGGGGGAATGGGACTGACTGGATTGCTCCACAGAGTCGGCAGGAAGTCTAGTGATGATTCCAAGACTGGAAATATATAATGGAGCTACAGTTCTATATTATAAGACTAGAAATAATAATAAATAAACTTTAATACAGAACCGTGAAAAATTGATATAAAATATATACCTTATAACAAGACTAGACAAATCTCTGTTCGATATTAATTTACTGCCCCCTTAAATGTCAGCCATCTCCTGGGGAAACCACCCCTTTAATGGTGAACATTAGGAAAGAGACCATCCTTTTAGCCAGACAAATAAATGCGTCAAGTTGAGGGAGCAAAGAATGTCAATGTCTTTGAGAGAGAGAGAGAGAGAGAGAGAGACCTGGGCCAACCTTTCCAGAGTCTGCACCCTCCCTGGATTCACTTCCTTTCACTTCAGTTCCTGCAAGTCAACAATTTCCCCCCAGAATGAGAAAAGAAATGGAAAGGGGGGGAAAAAAAGTGTTTTACTCACAGATGTTGGACACAGGAGGAAGTTTTAGTCTGTGTGAAGCTCAATCTTCATTCACACAAAGCCCGCGCTCTGATTGGCTGGAGGACCAGAGTCCTTCCGGTCTTCCAAGTGTACCTATTGGTCAATCTCCTGCCTGAATAGGGCAACGGAAGCCTTCGTTGACCCTTTGAGCCCCATGATGAGTTGAGCGGTTGGCCAATGGGAAACTCAATTCGCTGCGCATGCGCATCTTCCCATCTCCCTCGGACATGCGCAGTCCAGGGCCTCCCGCCCACACAGCAGATGGAGCGGTTTCCCCAGCGCGGGAGATTGTGGGGGCTGCGGCCGCCATTGCTCATTCGGAGCCCAGTCTCAAAGCTCCTGGGACTGGGATGGAAAGTGGGGGGTGGGGGGCGCAGTGACCCCGCCCTGACACAAAGCACATGGGAGTAGTCACTAGATTTGATTGTGACGCCCCCTTAGCAAAACAGTTTGTTAACTTCAGGTGTAAAGATTTAGATATCTGGGTGACATATTGGGGAGGGCAATAGATGAGTGTAAAACTGAACCCGAGAGTCAGCATCTTCAGAGGAGAATTGGGGAAAAATCAGGAGTAGGATAGTAAGATGAATTAGTGTTAAATTCAGTAGGGAGGAGGGCTTGCATTGGGGGTGGCAGATGTTTATAATTTGAAGGAGGAGAAACATGTCTTATGATAATTAGAATTGTCACTTCTAAATGTCTATCCTGTATTGACAGTGATGACTTGATTACGTCAACCCCGTTGCACCCATTCATAATCTTGAAGTCCTTTATCAGGTCAACCCTCAGCCTTGGCTTCCCCAGCTTGTTTGCTCTATCCTGTAACTTAAACACTCTTAGTTCTGATATCAGCCTTGTGAATTTTTCTTGCATCTTCTCGACGTCCTCTGTCACTTTAAAAGGGTTGAATAATTAAAATTTAGGCTCAGTTTAATTTGGCTGAGGCACCTAATTTCTTGATTCCAAATTGACCCTCGAAGATACTTTAGTTCAAAGCAGACTTAAGCATCAGGCAAGACCGGACTCTGGAGTAGCAAATAATATTAATATTTATTTAAAAGAAAAAGTTTTGCTTACGAAATACACAAGCGACTTTCCCCACCTCAATTGGGCGACCACCCCAGGTAGAAGTGTGAATCTTCCTCAGGTTTCTGAACCAACAGCGGTTTCCCTAAATCCTGCCCCAGGGGTCCCTCAGTTTCTCCACGGATAAAGTCCAATTCACAAGACCAAGATGGTTCTTGAAACCCACTTTTAACGCCTGAATTAATATTAACTCATCTCGAATCAGGTCCGTTGTCATTAGACAATTGGTCATTGTTGTTACTGGGTTAGTTTTATTGGATTTAACCCTTTCTGTACATTATTCCATGGAGCAGTACAATTGGACTGTTCAGGATCTTTCTTTCTATCTGAGGTTCGACAATGTTATGAAGCAAGATGGAGAGGATTGCGCAGTTAATTCTAGCCCCACATCTTCACAGGTCATAACAATAGTTTAAATGTTTAATTCACCCACAAACAGGTCAATTGTTACCCTTTGATACTGTTATTACCAGCTGAGAAAACTGTAACCAGGCTTCTTTCAGTAAACACAAAAGATTGAATTATTATAAAACAAATTACATTTTAAAAACAAGTGAATGAACTGGTTAACATACAGCTTGTAGTTTAAAAGTGCAATGATTTTCCTCTTTTAAAAAAAATATTCGAACCCCCATACACACATACATACAAGAGGACAAAACAAACACAGTCCCCTGGAGAAGCTGGAGTATGGGAAAGTTTCTTTTAAAAGGATAACATTTGAAGAGATCACAACACTGTTGATCTAACAGAATTCTAGTCACAATAGGTCTGGAGGTTCCTTCAGACGGATTTTCTGGTTAAACTGTCCTTGATGACTCTTATTTGTCACAACTCTGCAGACCTTAGAAAAACAGACAAATTATCCTGATGGGACATTTTTGAGGAAGGTTTAAGACAAATGTGGGGCAGAGAGAGGGAAAGAGAGAGTATATTTTGCAGCCTAATTCTAGGGCAAACACATATTCTCAGACTCAGCGTTCTAAAGGACTAAGATATTCAAAGAATACTTCTCTTCGGCCAGGTGTTTTCAGCCAACCAGCAAGAGTCTTTAGCCTGGCAACAGTGATTCTTTGTTAATTTAGATATACAAAGTATCTCTTCCCCGTCCAGGTGTTCCCTCTGGGTTGTTTAATTCGGCCGTGGTTTATCGAAGAAAAGCACATTCACAGCCCTGAATTAAAATTCCAGACGTTTAAAAATAACTCAGGAGGGAGAATGTCCAAAATTCACTGTTCTTCAAATTATCCAAAAATGGGCTCCTCATAACAAGATCATGAACGGTTTACATCGAGGACATAAAGATAAACTGTTTCCTCTGACAAAAGGTTTGTTAATCAGAGGATACAGATCGAAGGTCATTGACATAAAAGCCCGAGGGGAAATGAGGAAGATAAATCTTTAGACAGTGAGGTGTTGTGATCCGTAATGCACTGCTTGAAAGGCTGGTGGAAGCAGATTCAACAAAGGGAATTGGATAAATCCTGGAAAGGGACTAGTTTGCAGGGCTCATGGGGAAAGGGGAGGATAGTGGGACTAATTGAGTAGCTTTTTCAAAGAGCCAGCACAGGCACGATGGGCTGAATGACTTCCTTCTGTGCTGTGAGACTCGGTGATGACAGATAAATAAATGTGCGTCTGTAATATGTACAGTGACGTCAATAGTATCTGTAATTCTCTTTGTGACATTTCAGAATTTTATCCCTTTCCTTCCAGTTTATTTTCATACAAAGAGAACAAAAGCAAATCATTTTCAGTACATTGAGAGCCCCGATGTCTATTCTCCGCCAGCATTACACAGGGGGAAAAGGGCTGGATTCTCAGACCAGCAAGTCAAGGCTCCCTCTTTAAATGGCCACTTCCCACAATGGATTCAGTGGCCTCTGAAGGGAAGCAGCCTCGGTCCACACTGGGAGTTGCTGCCCCACCCAGTTAGCTCGTGCTGGCTCATGCTCCTGCTGGACGATCTGCCTGTATGGATAGGAGCGTGTCAGTTTAAAAAGAAACCTGCATTTATATAGCGCCTTTCACAACCTCAGGGTTTCTCAATGTGTTTCAACGCCAATGAAGCTCTTTCTGGAGTGTAGGCACAACGGGAAACGTGGCAGCCAATTTACCCACAACAAAATCCCACAGTTGGCAATGTGATGATTACCATGTCACCTGTTCTTACTGATATTGATTAAGTGATAAATATTAGGCCCTAGGACAAGTCCCCCTCCAGTATTTATCCAATTCCCTTTGTTGAATCTGCTTCCACCAACCTTTCAGGTAGTGCATTCCAGATCACAACACCTCAATGTGTAAAGATTTAGCTTCCTCATTTCCACCCTGGCTTTTCTGTCAATCATCTTCAATCTGTGTACTCTGGGGAACAATCCTTTTGTCAGTGGAAACAGTTTCTCTTTATTTCCTCGATGTAAACTCTTCATGATCCTGATCACCTCTATCAAATCTCCTCTTAGCCTTCACTGCTCCAAGGAGAACAACCGTGGCCTCTCCAGTGTGTTCACATCACTGAAGTTCCTCATTCCTGTCCCTGTACTAAAACCCTGCACCCTTTCCAAGGCCTTGACACCTTCCTGAATTATGGGGCCCATATATGCAGTTCATTTCTAGAGAAATAGCATTGAAAAGCAGAGAGATGATGTTTAACTTGTATCAAAGCTTGGTTAGACTACGTTTGGAATAGTGTGAAGTTTCTGGGTCCCCATAATTAAAAACAGGGATAGAGAGGTGTACGCTGACCTGGACAATAGATTTTAGTTTAACTCGACCATCCTTAGGGAGTTTTTACACTGCATTCACTGTATTAAGCTAACAGGGTCAAGATGGCATTTTATACTAACACTGGGCTAAAAAAAGCCATGTATTCTGTATCATCTATTACATGTAATTAATCAAGAGTTACCGTGGAATTACTAACAAGCCAGAAACACACTGAACTAAGCAGTGAGACTCGATGTATAATTGAAGAATGAGTAATTAATCAAGTAGTTGTTAAGACTCGATAGGATACTAATGTTTGAAGTTTAAAATATTAATTTGCTGCTGTAAACACTGCGCGTGGCAACAGAGATCACTCCACTACAGTCCATGGCCATCTCAGGCACCTGTAAGAGGATGAATGGAGGCTTGTCTAAACTCAGATATAAGAAAGGTTCTGAACAGTCCCATTGTTCTGCTCCATGGAACAATGTACAGAAATGGTTAAATACAATCAAATTAACCCAGTAACAACAATGACCAATTGTCTAATGACGACAGACCTGATTCCAGATGAGGTGATGTTAATTCAAGGATTAAAAGTTGCTTTTAAGAACCATCTTGGGTTTGCGAGTTGGATGCTAGGCAGGATTATGGGAAATCCCTGTTGTTTCAGGAGCCTGAGGAAGATTCACACTTCTAACTGGCTTGTTGCCAAATTGAGGTGGGGAAAGTCGCTTGTTTATTTCATAAGTATACCTATTTCTTTCAAATAAACACTGACATGATTTGTTATTTTGGAGTCCGATCTTGCCTGATGGTTAAGGCTCTTTCAAATTAAAGCATTTGAGAGGGTCAATTTGAAATTTGGGGGTTTAATTTGGAACCTAGTAATTAGGCGCTGCAACCAATTTTATTTACATACCCCACTAATACTGACAGGGGGCCTCCAGAAGGTGCAAGAAAGATTCACAAGGATGATACCAGAACTGAGAGTGTTTTAGTTACAGGATGGATTGAACAGGTACGGAATATTTTTTCTAGAAAAGAGAAGGCTGAGGGCTGACCTGACAGAGGACTTTAAGGTTATGACAGGGTGCGATAGGGCTGATGTCATCAGGTCATCACTGTCAGTACAGGTAGAAATTCAGAACTGACAATTGTAGTTGTTATGAAACAAGTTTCTCCCACTTAATCTAGAAACCTCTGTCCCCCACAATCGCCCACATTCTTTTTGATTGTAATTGTAACTTATCCGACGATTCTCCTCCAGCTTGCCCCCCAAATTATCCTCCCCTGACTCTCGGGTTCAGTTTCACACTCACCTATTGCCCTCCCCAATATGTCAGCCAGGTGTCTAAATTGTTCACTTGAAGTGAACAAACTGTTTTGCTAATGGGGCGTCACAATCAAATCGAATGACTACCTCCATGTACTTTGGTCGTTGCGCACCCCACCCCCACTTTCCATCCCAATGCCAGAATATGGAGACTGGGCTCCAGAGGAGTAATGGCGGCCGCAACTCCCAAAATCCCCCGCACTGGGGAAACCGCTCTAGCGGCCGCGTGGGCGGGCGGCCCGGGACAGCGCATGTCCAAAGGAGATGGGAAGCTGCGCATGTGAACCTGCTGGTTTTCGGAAGGAACGCGCATCTGAAGTGAGATGAAGACCGGCACTAAGTCCGCGCTCTGATTGACCGCGGGGCCATTGTCTGTTCTGTATTCCAGCCATTCCCATTGGACAACAGCTCAGCGCGATTGGCGGGCAAAGTCTCTCCCACGTGGGGTTCCGCCCTTCATTGTCTTCAGGTGGGGAATTGACAATGGGAAGTCTGCAGACTCTTGTCCTCCAGCCAATCAGAGCGCGGGGGTTGTGTGAATGAAGATTGAGCTTCACACAGACTAAAACTTCTTCCTGTGTCCAACATCTGTGAATAAAACACTTTCTTTTCTCCCCCTTTCCATTTCTTTTCTCATTCTGGGGGGAAATTGTTGACTTGCAGGAACTGAAGGGAAAGGAAGTAAATCCAGGGAGGGTGCAGACTCTGGAAAGGTTGGCCCAGGTCTCTCTCTCTCTCTCTTTTTTAAAAACATTGAAATCCTTTGCTCCCTCAGCTTGACACATTTATTTGTCTGGCTAAAAGGATGGTCTCTTTCCTAATGTTCACAATTAAAGGGCTGGTTTCCCCAGGAGATGGCTGACATTTAAGGGCACAGTAAATACAGGACAGAGATATGTCCAGTGTTGTTTTGTGGCACATATTAGGTATATTGTTTAAGATTCTGTAACAAAGTTAACTGATCATTATTTCTAGTCTTCTAGTACTCTAGCTATGTTATATATTTCCAATCGTAGAGTCATGATGGCACAGAAGGAGTCTATTCAGCAACTCTGGTCCTTGCCAACTCTCTGTAAAGCAATCCAAAAAGTCCCATCCCTCTCTATATCTCCATAGCCCTGCACATTTGTTACTTTCAAGTGTCCATCCAATTTCATTTTGAAATGATTAATCGTCTCTGCTTCCACCACCCTCGTCATCATCGAATTCCTGATCATGATCACTCTCGACCAAAACAAAGTTCTTCCTCAGATTCTTCCATTGCCTCTGATCAGTAAATATACTTAGATGTAAATTTTCAGATTTCGGACCAGAAGGAGCGAGCATGGATCTGTTGATCAGCGTGAATCAGCACCTTAAGGAGAATTGTGAGGGTGTATATCAGGCACAAGAGTGTGAGAATGGAGGGAGTGTTGCAGGGCAGAGATTTACAGCTTTTGGGGAACGAGAGAGGAAAGGGTGTTCCACAGCAACTAGAATTGTTTGTTCTGAATTTATATTCAGTGTTGACAGTGATGACTTTTGTAAACTCCTTTTACAGGATGATGGAAGAGGAGGGTTTGCTGACCGAAATCTCAAACAAAACGTCATATCAAGATCTCACAGAGTCACTCACTTCATTGGGACCTGAATATCGTTGGCCTTTGAATCCAGAAGAAGAAATGTTTGCTTGTTCTGTCTGCTTCAGAAGGTTTTAAAATCAACATGATTGGAAAAGCACCGAGATACACACACCCGAGCGAGTGTGTTCCTGCGCACTGACTGTGGAAGGAGCTTGAACCAGTTACACAGACTGAAAAATGTTGGACCATTCACAATGGGGACACCATACATATACTCCATGTGTGGATGAGGCTTCAACTGATCATCAAACCTGGAGAGACACAAGGACACCCAAACCATGGAGAAAACGTGGAAATATGGGGACTGTGGGAAGGGATTTCGTACCCCACCTGCGCTTAAAATTCATCGATGGATTCACTCCGGGGAGAGGCCGTTCACCTGCTCTGAGTGTGGGAAGGGATTCACTCACTCATCCCACCTGGTTGCACACCAGCGAGTTCACAGTGGGGATCAGCCATTCACCTGCTCCATATGTGGCAAGGGATTCACTCAGTCATCCCAGCTCATTGCACATCAGTGAGTTCGCACTCGGGAGAGGCCATTCACCTGCTCTGTGTGTGGGAAGGGATTCAGTAGATCATCCACCCTGCAGAACCACTGCGTAGTTCACACTGGGGAGAGGCTGTTCACCTGCTCCGTGTGTGAGAAGGAATTCAATTGGTTAACCAACCTTCTGAAACACCAGATGGTTCAAACTGGGGAGAGGCCATTCACCTGCTCTGTGTGTGGGAAGGGTTTCATTTGTTCATCCAATCTGCTGACACACCAGCGCATTCACACTGGAGAGAGGCCGTACTCCTGCTTGGAGTGTGAAGCGATTCCCTAATTCAACCAACCTGTGGAAGCACCGGAGAGTTCACAGTGGGGAGAGGCTGTTCACCTGCTCTGTGTGTGGGAAGGGATTCACTCAATCCTCCAACCTGCTGACACACCAGCAAGTTCACACTGGGGTGAAGCTTTTCAAGCTGTTCTGAGTGTGAGAAGGAATTCGCTGATACATCCAGCCTGCGGAAGCGTCACCGAGTTCACACGGAGGAGAGAGGCTTTTCAACTGCTCCTTGTTCATCCGAGCTGCTGAGACACCATGGCAGTCACACCGATTAGAGACCTTTTAGATGCTCTAACGCTGGGTGTTAATTGTTTCAATTGAGGTTAAAGGTGGAGGGCATTGATTGGATGTAAGCGCCTATAAAGAGTTACTTACTGAATAAATAAATACCAAGTTAAGATTGACTCCAGTTTCTTCCTTCACAATAAGGCTGTCAGGATTATAACATGGGAACAGAGAATGCTTGCCTAATGGTGAAGGATTGAAACTCACTGGCATTGTCAATTCCTAACAAAAGTAAAATCAGAAGTATAGTATTGAGTGAGCAGGATGCCCGTCAGTTGGATACTGATGGAGGTTTGGATCTTCCTCCTCTTGGTTCATTGATGAGATTTACAAGAAAGACAATTAACTCCTGTCCCAGGCACCCTTTGCCAATGCGATTTCCCCAATCCACATGTAGATTAAAGTCATCCATGACTAATGCTGTCCCTTTCTTACATGCCCCATTTATTTCTTCCTGTACACCCTGTCCTACCATGTGACTACTTCTAGGAGGCTTAAAACTACTCCCACAAGAGACCCATTACCTTTACTATTTCTTATCTTTACCCAAACTGATTCGACATCTTGCTGTGTCGAGCCAAGGCCATCTCTCACGACTGTACTAATGTCATCCTTAATTAACAGAGCTACTCCACCACTGTTTCCTAGGTTCCTATCTTTTTGGAAATATCAAATACCCTTCAATATGTAGGTCCCACCCTTGGTCACCCTGCAACCATGTTTTGTAATGTTTATTAAGTCATAGATATTCAATTCTATCTGTGCTAACAATTCATCAATTTTGTTAGGAACTCTGTACACATTCAGATACAGAGATTTTAACTCTGCCTTTTTACCATTTTTGCACTCTCTGGTCCTACCTGCTGGTGCACTCTAAAGTTTGTACTCTCTGTCCTTTCCTGCCATACTCTGGTTATCATTATCCAAATCACTACTTTGCTCTGTTACCTCATTATTTCCTTTTGATTCACCACATCTCCTCTTGCATGATCCCTTGCCCCCACTATTTAGTTTAAAGCCCTTTCTACCACCCTCGTTATAAGACTCCCCAGAACACTGGTCCCAGCACGATTCAGGTGAAGACCGTCCCAATG
Source organism: Carcharodon carcharias (assembly GCF_017639515.1). Taxonomy (NCBI): domain Eukaryota; kingdom Metazoa; phylum Chordata; class Chondrichthyes; order Lamniformes; family Lamnidae; genus Carcharodon; species Carcharodon carcharias. The sequence continues at coordinate 3,620,807 of NW_024470624.1, forward strand.
GTACAGCTCCCAATTTCCCCAGTGCCAGTGCCCCATGAATGGAAATCCATTTCTCCCACACTGGTCTTTGAGCCACGCATTGTTATGGCGCAGCTGATGGTAAATGCTGAGCTGCCCAAATCCCAATGGGAAACTTGAAACAGCTGCCAAAATGGTTTTTACAATATGGATATTATGAGGAGAGTTTCTGAAATCAGGAAATAATGGCCCTGACTATTTATGATGATCTTAATTTAAAGTAAACATTTATTAAAAGAATAAAAAGAGTATAATTACACTTAAATACAAGAACAGCTTCACACAGTAAACTGTACTTTAAAACAGTTCCATAAATCTTGACTTAACTACCTTCAGAGCTAACCTTCCCCTTTTCTGTTCAGCAACTATCCTTATAGGTTCTAAAATCTATAGGGTTCCAGTAATTTTTATCACACAGTGCTTTTTCCTTGGAATGTCTTCTCAGGCTGGCAGCAACTAGAACTTGCATTCTGGCCTTGTTCACATTGTTTTCTGGGAGATACGACCAGCTATCCTGCTGTCTTCTGGGAGATCTGACCAGCCATCCTGCTGTCTTCTGGGAGATCTCAGCAGCTACCCCCTCACATAGGCTTCAGTATTTCCTTAAATGTTTTCCTTCCCTTTGATCTCTATTGTCTCAAACAGTCTCTTCAGGAATGCTTTCTTCCTAGAACTGATTACACTCATTCTTTACTTTAGTTCTTAGACTTGAAAAAACAAACTTACCCTATCTTTACCTTCCTTTCACCTTTTTCAACCTGGATATATCCCATTTGAACTAAAACAACTTAGTTCAATATTACAACTTAATTCAACATTCAATATGATGGTATAGTGCTATTGTGACTGGATAGGTATTCTACAGACCCAGGATAATGCTCTAGGAACCCGGGATCAAATCCCACCATGGCAGATGGTGAAATGTGAACTCAATAAAAATCTGGAATTAAAAGTCTGATAATGATCACGTAGCCATTGTCAATTGTTGTAAAAACCCACCTGGTTCACTAATGTCCTTTAGGGAAGGAAATCTGCCGTCCTTCCCTGGTCTGGCCTACCTGTGACTCCAGACCCACAGCAATGTGGTTGACTCTTAAATGCCCTCTGAGCAAGGGTAAAGACTGTCCTAGCCAGTGATGTCGACATCCCATGAACAAATTTTTTAAAAATTGCTTTATGTAAAACAATATTGCTTTATTATTTTTTTATGTAAAACTCTGATTGAATTTCCTCTTGGTTCCTTAACATATCAAAACCACTTCTTACTGTTGGCTTTAGTCGCTCTAGCTCTTAATCCAATTACCATATTAACACCCCCAACAGCCTGTTTTCTCATTTATAATAAACATGACAGGGTTATTAGCAGAAGAAAAATATTACAATTCCTTGTTTTCTTGACAGCATTCATCTCTCTAATCTTATTGATCCTACGTCAATTTGCTGGTCACTCAGGTAATACGCAGAGATTATTACATCATTATTATTATTCCACTATTAAAATGGAGAGAGATTGCAGAACTCTGAGGTACAGAGGGACACTGGGTGTCCTAGTACATGAATCACAACAAGTTAATCCGCAGGTACAGCAAGTGATTTGGAAGGCAAGTGGAATGTTGATGTTTATTGTGAGGGGAATGGAATATAAAAGCAGGGGAGTTTTACTGCAGCTGTATAGGGCCTTGGTGAGACCACATCTGAAACACGGTGTACAGTTTTGGTCTCCTTATTTGAAAACAAAATAATTGTGTTAGAATCAGTACAGAGTAGGTTTACTTGACTCATTCCTGGGCTGAGGGGCTTATCTTATGGAGAAAGGTTGGGTCGGGCCGATACCCATTGAATTTTAGAAGAATGAGAGGTGATCTTTGTGAAACATATAAGATCCTGAGGGGTTTTGATAGGGTAGATACCACAAGGATGTTCCCACTTGTGGGAGAGACTAGAGCCAGCGTACACAGTTTAAGAATAAGAGGTCCACCATTTAAGATTGGGATGTGGAGAATTTCTTTCTCTCAGAGGGTGGATAGTATGTAGAATTCTCTTCCCCAGAAATCAGTGGAGGCTGGGTCATTGAATTTATTCCAGGCAGAGTTAGGCAGATTTTTGATAGGAAAGGAAGTCAAGTGTTAAGGAGGGGGAGGCAGGAAAGTGGAATTCAGACCACAACCAGATTAGCCATGATTTTATTGAATGGCGGAGCAGGCTCAAAGGGCTGAATGGCCTACTCCTGCTCCTAAGTCACACGTCCCTATGATCTAGTGGATGCCAATGAAGGATAGTTGGTCTTTGACAGGTTTCGAATGAGGGTGAAAGCATCTTGAGCAGATCTGGATATCACAACAAGAGACAGGATTCGAACTAATAGGTGAATGACCCGCATGAATGACCAGAGAACAATTAACAGGTGTTTCAGGTCTGACTCAAAGTATCATTATGTGATGAACTGCCCAAAGTGGAAAATCAGGGTCTTCGAAGTGACACATGACACCGAGAATTCTGAGGCTGAAGATGATGATACGCTGAAGGAATTGTACTAATCACAAGGAGCTTTGGTCCAGTGATGAGTGTATTAGTCACAGACTCATTCAACTGTGCTGTGCTAGATAGTGGCTGCACCTCGACAGTATGCGGATTAGATTGGTGAACATGTTATCCAGATTCACCTCATAGTGAGGATTAACACAAGGTTAAGGAGTGTGAAAGTTCTAATTGTTTAGGTTTGGTGATGTCAGTACGTTGTAGTCACAAAAAAGTCACTAAATAGCTGCAGTCAGCCACTTTATCAATGTTGGCTGTTAGACTTCACCTCGATAAAACATTTGTGTAATTAATAATATGTTACCAAATGATACTGTATGTAAGCTTAATGATGAAAAGGCTTCCCTTGCCTGTCCCTTTAAGTTCCAGATACTGTAATGTCGCTTTAAAAAAACTGGTGTTAAGGTCAGGAAGGTGTCAGAGCACCAGGTGTTCCAGGACACCCTGTTTAGATATAAGTTATAGTTCACAGTTAGAAGGGGCTCCAAGCTGATTGATTCAATTTGTTGTGGGGAAGCTAGGAAACTTTTCCAATTCATTCCAGATTTTTATTGATTGAATTCAAATTGCACCATCTGCCATGGTGAGATTCAAACCCACGACCCCAGAGCATTACCATCTGTCTCTGGATTACTAGTCCAGTGACAATACCACTAAGCGACTGCCTCCACATTCTTTAAATTGTCTGTCTAGCATCATAACTTTTAATGTAGTTTCCCAATCTACCACAGGCAGCTTAGACTGGTACCTTTGTCGTTTCCTTCTGTGAGAAACACATGGAAAAATTAAACAAAAGAACGTTCCAACCAGCACAGCCCATCTCCATGGCAACCTGGCATGTTCTGGGGAGTTCCAAACAGTTTCAAACTAAATATCTTTCCCATTCCAAATACCCTTTCATTCGGTAATTCATATGAAATATGAAACAAGACATTCGCAACACGTCTCAAAGAGCATCAGCCCATTGGGAGCAAAATCGTGAGACCGGCCAGTCCAGCAGAAAGAAACCCTCCGACCCTCCCACTTCACCAACAATCAGAAAGAATGTGGTTCAGTCCTGGATGTGATTAACAGCAGCAGTAACAGCAAAATTGATCAGTTGAAAAGTTTCTGGTGTCTCCGCAGGCTGGATGACTCAGTGAAACTCTTCCCACACACAAAGCAGATGAACGGCCTCTCCCCGGTGTGAACTCGCTTGTGTGACAGCAGGTTCGATGACTGAGCAAATCCCTTTCCACACACACAGCAGATGAACGGCTTCTCCCCAGTGTGAATGCGTCGATGGGTGTCCAGTTTCGAGGGGGATGTGAACCCCTTTCCACAGTCCCCACATTTCCACGGTTTCTCCATGGTGCAGATGTCCTTGTGTCTCTCCAGGTTCGATGTTCAGCTGAAGTTTTGTCCACACATAGAACACGTGTACAGTTTATCTCTGTGGTAAATAGAGTGATTTTTTTTCAGACTGTGGAACTGGTTAATGCTCTTTCCAACAGTCAGTGCACTGGAAACACCCTCACTTGGGTATGTGTGTCTCAGTGCTTTTCCAATCACACTAATGTTTGAAATTTTATGAAGCAGACAAAACAGACAAACATTTCTCCCAGAGTCAAAGGCAGATGATATTCAGGTCTTGATGAATTGAGTGACTGTCAGATCTTGATGTGAAGTTTGGTTTGAGATTTCTGTTTGTAAATCCTCCCCTTCTAATAGCCTGTAACAGGAATTTACAAAAGTCATCACTGTCAGTACAGGATAGGAATTCAGAACAGACAATTCTAGTTTCTATGGAACATTCTTTCCTCTCTCATTCCACAAAAGCTGCAAATCCCCATCCCAAGCAGTTTGCCTCTATTCTCACTTTGCTGTACCTAATATACACCCTCCCAATTCTCCAGAAGGGGCTGATTCACAGATGCAATTCATTACTTCCTGTCCAAAATGTGAAAATCTTCATATAAGTATATTTCCTGATCACAGAGACAAGGAGAATCTGAAGAAGAATCTTTTTTAGGCAGTGATTGTACATGACCTGGAACTCGCTGCATATGAAGGTGGTAGAAGTGGAGATGATTCACAATCTTAAAATGAAATTGAATGGGCACTTGAACAAAATACAATTGCAGGGGAATGGGGATAGAAAGGGGGAATGGGACTGACAGGGTTGCTCTACAGAGAGTCAACATGGACTCGAGTTGCCAAATGGGTTCCTTTGGTTCTGTAATGACTCTAACTCTGTTGCTAAAGAACCATAAAGAATATACACTCGACAAATCTTTGTTCTACATTAATTTACTGTCCCCTGAAATGTCAATAATCACTCCTTTAATTGTGAACATTAGGAAAGAGACCATCCTTTTAGCCAGACAAATAAATGGGTCAAGCTGAGGGAGCAAAGGATGTCAATGTCTTTAAGAGAGAGAGAGACCTGGGCCAACCTTTCCAGAGTCTGCACCCTCCCTGGATTCACTTCCTTTCCCTTCAGTTCCTGCAAGTCAACAATTTGCCCCCAGAATGAGAAAAGAAATAGAAAGGGGGAAACATTGATTTCCTCACAGATGTTACCCAGAGGAGGAAGTTTCAGTCTGAAGCTCATTATCCAACTTCCGCATTGTGACGTCCACAATGGAACCCTGCCTGAATCAGCCAATAGGAATCATTCTGCTCGGCGGTGACGTCCTCGGGTTCCAGTCCGCAGGCCAGGCGCGCGGACACGGGAGCCCGGCCCCCACCCATTGTTCCCCCTCCCCCTCCCCTTCCCCCTCCTCGAGCCAAGGTTTCCAGGCAACCGGCTAACGGCTCCCGCCAGAGCGAGAAGCCGCACGGAAAACCGGAGAGAGGGGAAGCTGCGCATGTGCCGGGGAGAGGCCGCCAATACCCATCATGTTGAGGGACTGACCAATGAGAAGTCTGCAGCACCGGAAGGACTCTGGTCCTCCAGCCATTCAGAGCGCGGGCTTTGTGTGAATGAAGATTGAGCTTCACACAGACGAAAACATCCTCCTGTGTCCAACAGCTGTGAGTAAAACACTTTCTTTTCTCCCCCTTTCCATTTCTTTTCTCATTCTGGGGGAACTTGTTGACTTGCAGGAACTGAAGGGAAAGGAAGTGAATCCAGGGAGGTTGCAGACTCTGGAAAGGTTGGCCCAGGTCTCTCTCTCTCTTAAAGACATTGACATCCTTTGCTCCCTCAGCTTGACACATTTATCTGTCTGGCTAAAAGGATGGTCTCTTTCCTCATGTTCACAATTAAAGGGGTGGTTTCCCCAGGAGATGGCTGACATTTAAGGGGGCAGGATATTAATATAGGATAGACAGGTGTCTGGTGTTGTTATATGGTACATATTAGACTTGATAATTATGGTTCAGGAATGAAGTACATTTATTATTATTTCTAGTCTTGTAATATAGTACTTTGGCTATGTTATTTATTTCACTCCTAGAGTCATTTCAGCACAAATCGAGCCCATTCGGTAACTCGAGTACATGCTAACTCTCTGTCGAGCAATCCAGTCTGCCTCATTACCCCTCTAAATCCCCATTCCCCTGCAAGTTTATTTCCTTCAAGTGATCAACCAATTTTATTTTGAAATTATTCATTGTCTCCGCTTCCAACATCCTCAGAGTTGACGAGTTCTAGGACATGAGTACCTTCTGCCGGAATAAAGCCCTTCCTTATATCCCACCGATATTTCTATTCAAATAATCCTGTACTGTCTATTACACTTGGCCTATTACTATAGACAGACATATTTTTAAGACTAGCAGCCTGGTTGATGATTTTCAATGCTGCAAAGATTATTGGTGGGCCACAAGTATGGAAAAGTCTTAGATACCAGCAAAGCATCATGAACAAAATTAGAAACTCGAGTATGACCGACAACTAGCAAGAAATATAAAGGCAGAGAAGGTTCACTCGGCTGCTTCCTAGGATAAAGGGATTGTCTTATAAGGAAACATTGAGCAGATTGGGCCTAAACAAATTGGAGTTGAGAAGAATCTTATTGAAACATATTGGATTCTGAGGCAGCTTGACAGGGTAGATGCTGAGAGGATGTTTCCACTCATGGGGGAATTTAGATATAGGGACACAGTTTAAAAATAAGATGTCTCCCATTGAAGGCAGAGATGAGGAGGAATTTTGTTCCTCAGAGGGCCGTTTCCCACACTCAGAGCAGGGGAATGGCCTCTCGCCAGAGTGAACTTGCTGGTGTCTCAACATGTTGGAATTCTCTTTCGCAGGGACCAGAGGAGGCTGGCTCATTGAATATATTCAAGGATGAGTTAGACAGATTTTTGATTTACAAGGGGGCTGAGGTTATGTGGGGCCGGCAGGAAAATGGAGCGAAAGTGAAGATGATGAGGAATTTCTTCACTCAGAGGGTGGTAAAACTTTGGAATTTTCAACCCCAGAGGACTGTGGAGGCTCAGTCATTAAATATATTCAAGACAGATATTGATAGGTTTTAGACGGTGAAGATATTGAGGGATATTGGGAATTGTGTGGGAAACTGATGCTGAGGTAGATCAGCCATAATCTCATTGAATGTCTAAGCAGGCTCGATGGCTCGAATGGCCTCATACTGCTCCTATTTCTTATGATCTCTGTGTCCTAACTGGAAGTGGTGCGCATGGATCTGTCAATTAACATGAACCTTCAGGAGAATTGGGAGGGTGTATGTTAGGGACAGCAGAGTGAGAATGCAGAGAGAGAGAGAGAGTGATGGAGTTTTATAGCTTTTGGGGAACGAGATAGTAAAGAATATCCCATAGAAACTAGAATTGCCTGTTCTGAATTTCTATCCTGTACTGATCGTGATGACGGTTGTGAATTCTTTTTACAGGATATCAGCAGGGGAGGATTTACAGACAGAAATCTAAAATCAAAGGTTAGATTCTCAGAGAGTCACTGGATTTATTGGGAACTGGATATCATCAGCTTTTGAATCTAGAAGGAGAAATGTTTCTCTGTTCTGTCTGCCTGAAAAGATTTTAACGACAGTGTGGCTAGAAAAGGACCGACACACACACCCGAGTGAGAGTGTTCCAGTGCACTGACTGTGGAAAGAGCTTTAATCAGTTACACAGACTGAAAAAACATTGCACCATTCACAGCAGGGAGTTCATACACAAGTTGTGTGTGCGGATGAGGCTTCAACTGATTGTCAAACCTGGAGAGACACAAGGGCACGCGCACCATGGAGAAACCGTGGAAATGTAGGGACTGTGGGAAAGGATTCAAAGCCCTGTCTGAGCTGGAAACGCATTGGCGCAGTCACACCGGGGAGAGGCCGTTCACCTGCCCTAAGCGTGGGAAGGGTTTTGCTCGGTTATCAAACCTGCAGACACACCAGCGAGTTCACAGCAGGGAGAAGCCGTTCACCTGCCCTGAGTGTGGGAAGGGATTCGGTCAGTTATTTAGACTGCAATCACACCAGCGAGTTCACACCGGGGAGACACTGTTCACCTGCTCTGAGTGTGGGAAGGAATTCGGTCAGTTATTTAGACTGCAGTCACACCAGCGAGTTCACACCAGGGAGAGGCCGTACAGCTGTTCTGAATGTGGGAAGGGATTCACTCGGTCATCCAACCTGCTGAGACACCAGCGATTTCACACTGGGGAGAGGTCATTCACCTGCTCTGCATGTGTGAAGGGATTCACTCAGTTATCCCACCTGCAGAGACACCAGCAGGTTCACAATAGGAAGAGGCAGTTCACATGCTCTGCATGTGCGAAGGGATTCACTCAGTTATCCCACCTGCAGAGACACCAGCAGGTTCACAATAGGAAGAGGCAGTTCACATGCTCTGCATGTGCGAAGGGATTCACTCAGTTATCCCATCTACGGACACACCAGCGAGTTCACACTGGGGAGAGGCTTTTCACCTGCTCGGAATGTGGGAAGGGCTTCACTCAGTTATCCCATCTGTGGATACACCAGTGGGTTCACACTAGGGAGAGGCTGTTCAACTGCTCTGAATGTGGGAAGGGCTTCACTCAGTTATCCCATCTGCACACACACCAGTGACTTCACACTGGGGAGAGGCCATTCACCTGCTCTCAGTGTGGGAAGGGTTTCACTCAGTCATCCCATCTTCTGAGACACCAGCGAGTTCACAAGTGATTCCAGGGGTTGGATTCTGCTGTTATTGTTGCTGTTAATCACATTCAGGACTGAACCATGTTCATTCTGACAGTTGCTGAATTGGGAAGATTGGAGGGTTTCTTTCTGCTGGACTAGCCAGTCTCATGACTTTGCCCCAGTGGCTGATGCTCTTTGAGACTTGTTGCAAATATCTAGCTTCATATTTCACAGGGATCACAGAATGAAAGGGTGCTTGGAATGTAAAAGACATTAAGTTTGCAATCCTGTTTGGAACCCCCCAAAGCATGCCAGGTTGCCATGGAGATGGGCTGTGCTGGTTAGATGGTTCTTCTGTATAATTTATCTGGGTGTTTCTCACAGAAGAAAACTCTGACAGTTTGAGGGTTAAGTTGACTATGGTAGATTGAGGAACTACATGAAAATTTATGAGAGTAGACAGGCAATAGGAATTGTAGGAATTATTATATCTTTACAACAAATATAGATTCCTTTAAAGAATAAAAATCCAACAGGAAAAGTGATGCAACTGTGGATAACAGAAAAGATAAAGATTGCATTAGATCAAAGAAAGAGGCTCATAAAGTGGCCAAAAAAATAATAAGCCTAAGGATTGGAGCTTTTTTAGAATTCAGGAAATGAGGACCAAGAAACTGATAAAGAAAGAGAAAATCAAACATGAAAGCAAACTGGTGAGAAACATAAAAAGCAACTGTAAAAGCTTCTATAGGTATGTGAAAAGGAAAAGATTAGCAAAGAGAAATGTGGGTCCATTCCAGGCAGAGACAGGAGAATTTGTAAAGGGGAATAAGGAATTGGCAGAGAAACTAAACAATGTGTGTCTATCCTCACAGAGGAAGATACAGAAATCATCCCAAAAATACTAGAGAACCAAGGGACTAGTGAGCATGAGGATCTGATAGAGATTAGTGTTGGTAAAAAAGTAGTGCTGGAGAAATGATTGGGGTTGAAAGTTGTTAAATACCCTGGACCTGATGATCTACATCCCAGAGTGTTGAAGGAGTTGACTGTAGAGATAGTGGATGCATTGGTGATCATCCACCAAAATTCTATAGATTCTGGAATGGTTCCTGCATGTTGGAATGTGGCAAATGTCACCCACTATTTAAGGAGGGAGAGAGTAAACAGGGAACTACAGACCTGTTAGCCTGGCATCAGTAGAAAGGAAAATGCTTGAATCCATTATAAAGAACGTGATAACATTAGGAACATATGAATTAGGAGCAGGAGTAGGCCACTCGGCCCCTCGAGCCTGCTCCGCCATTCAATAAGTTCCTGGCTGATCTGATTGTAACCTCAGCTCCATATTCCCACCTACCCCCCGATAATCTTTTACTTCTTGCTTATCAAGAACCTATCTCGCTCTGCCTTAAAAATATTCAAAGACTCTGCTTCCACTGCCCTTTGAGGAAGAGAGATCCAAAGACTCTCTACCTTCTGAGAGAAAAAAGTTCTCCTCTGTCTTAAAGGGGCGACCCATTACTTTTAAACCATGACCCCAATTTCCAGATTCTCCCACAAGTGGAAACATCCTCTCCACATCCACCTTGTCGAGGCCCCTCAGGATCTTATATGTTTCAGTCAAGCCACCTCTTACTCTTGTAAACTCCAGTGGATACAAGCCCAGACTGTCCAACCTTTCCTCAGAAGACAACCAGCCCATTCCAGGTATTAGTCCAGTAAACCTTCTCTGAACTGCTTCCGATACATTTTCATCCTTACTTAAATAAGGAGACCAATACTCCAGATGTGGTCTCAGCAATGCCCTGTATAACTGAAGCATAACCTCCCTACTTCTAACAATAACATTCTTTTAGCTTTCCTAATGACTTACTGTACCTGCATCATAAACTTTTGCGATGCATGCACAAGGACACCCAGATCCCTCTGCATCTCAGAGCTCTGCAATCTCTCTCTCTATGTATAATATGCTTATTTTTTATTCTTCCTGCCAAAGTGGATATACTCAATTTGCCTGATCTTTCCCCACTCACTTACCCCACTCAGTTTACCTGTAAATATCCCTTTGTAGTCTCCTTATGTCCTCTTCACAACTTAATTTACTACTTATCTTAGTGTCATCTGCAAATTTAGCAACCATACCTTCGGTCCCTTCGTCCAAGTCATTTCTATAAATAGTAAAAAGTTGAAGCCCCAGAACTGATCCCTGTGGCACACCACTTGTCACATTTTGCCCATTTATGCCTACCATGTTTCCTATTAGCTGACCAATCTTCTATCCATGCCAATATCTTACCCCTACAGCATAAGCTCTTATTTCCTGCAATAACCCTTGATGTGGCACCTTCTCAAATGCTTTCTGGAAATCTAAGAATAGTATTCCACTGGTTCCCCTTTATCCACAGCAGATGTTACTTCTTCAAAGAACTCCAATCAATTGGTTAAACATGATTTCCCTCTCACAAAGCCATGTTGACTCTCCCTATGACAGATGTTAAGCTAAGTGGCCTCTCGTTACTAGTTTCTTATCTGCCTGCCTTTTTGAATGAAGGAGTTACATTCACCATTTTCCAATCTAATCTTCCCCGAACCTAGGAAATTTTGGAAAGTTAAAACCAATGCATCAATTATCTCACTGGCCACTTTTAAGACCCTAGAATGAAGTCCACCAGGACCTGGATTCTTGTCAGCCTGCAGCTCCAACTATTTACTCAGTACCACTCTTGTGTTGATTGTAATTTTCTTGAATTCCACCCTCCTTTCCATTTCCTGATTTACAGCTATTTCTGGGTTGTTAATTATATCCCCTATAGTGAAGACTGATGCAAAATACCTGTTCAATTCATCTGCCATCTCCTTATTTTCCATTATTAATTCTCCAGACTCACTTTCTATAAGACCAACATTCACTTTGTTAACTCTTTTCTTTTTTCAACATCTGTAGAAACTCTGACTATCTGTTTTTCTATTTCCAGCTAGCTTTCTCTCATACTCTAATTTTTCGCTCCTTATCAATCTTATGGTCAGTCTTTGCTGTTTTTATATTCTGTCCAGTCTTCTTACCTGCCAGCTCTTTTTGCTTTAAATTTGATGCTATCTTTAACTTTTATAGTTAACCACGGATAGTCCGTCCTCCCCTTGGGATTTTTCTTTCTTGTTGGAATGTATCTATTCTGTATATCCTGAAATATCCCCTTAAATGTCTGCCACTGCCTCTTTATTGATGCATCCCATAACCTAATTTGTCAGTTCACTTTAGTTATCTCTGCTTTCATGCCCTCATAACTGCCCTTCTTTAAGTTTAAAATACTAGTCTTGGACCCACTCTTCTCTCCCTCAAATTGAAGATAACATTTAATCATACTGTGATTGCTGCTACCTAGGGGCGCCTTCACTGTGTCATCATTAATTAATCTTATCTCATTGCACAATATCAGGTCTAATATAGCCTGCTGTCTGGCTCAAGAACGTGCTGTTCTAAGAAACTATCCTGCAAATGTTCTATGAACTCTCCATCTAGGCTCCCTTGGCCAATATGATTTTTCCAGTGTGTATGTAGATTAAAATCCTCCATATTTATCACTGTAATGTCTGACAAGCTCCCATTATTTCTTCCTTTATACTTCATCCTACCATGTGCTTACTACTAGGGGGCCTGTACACCACTCCCACAAGTGACTTCTTGCCTTTATCATTTCTGATCTCTACCCAAACTGCTTCTACATCCTGGTTTCCTGAACTTAGGTCATCCCTCTCTATTACGGTTAGGCCATCATTAATTAACAGTGCCATCCCTTTACATTTTCCAAGCTTCCTGCCCCTACTTAATGTCATGCATCCTTCAATATCAGTTAGTCTGTCAGTCTCTAAAGTCCAGGGAGGCATTTAAATGTCAGATTTTGTAAATGGCTACACTTTAATTGTCTTTAATTTCCAGAGAGAATGATGTTGGGATCTGAAAGATAACTAATTGGCATTCCTACTGGATACAAGGCCCATGTAATTCACATTGCCATGGAGGTGGGCTTTGATTGGAGAAGGATGCATAGGAAGCCATTGTAGGATCAGGTTGTAAAGTTCTTCTAAAATGCTTCTCTGAATTTCACAGACAGATCAGTCTGCCAGGATCCGAGAGAGAGAGAGAGAGAGAGCTGATAGAGGCAGCAAGTCTCTTTCAACACATACGAATGTGGATGGGACCTTGTGCTCAGATTGAAAAGACCAAATTCATGAGGATTTAAAATGAGACTGGAAGATTCGCCTTGCTTGAGTTAGAGGGAGAACCCAGGAGACCCTTCACTGTGAAAGACAGTTCTGGGGTTTAAGGTTGCAAGACTGGAAAAGGAAAAGAATGGAAGTAAACCCTCAGGAGCAAAGAATCACTCTTGACAGGTTCCATGATAATTGAGTGTCTACTTCAGGAACAGAGTTAAGTATAACCATGGAGTGGAATTTTTGATTATGTTAAAAGTCAAAGAGCAAAATTCTCTTTGATAGTTTAAGGTATACCGTGCCCACAAATATGGTGTTTAGCTAATGTTGCTTCTAGTTTGTTTGTTACGGTAAAAGTCATAAAACTTGACATCTTGTTTTGTGATCCTTTTTGATCCTTTAATTTGTTCACTGACAATTTGAATTTCTTTTTACAACTTACCAGTCTTTACAGAGATCTTAATATTTGGTTTAGAGCCACAAGTTTCAACTTCCCATTTGAACCTCTGGCACCTTTCTGTTACTCTATTTCTCGTGCCAATTACAACCAGGCAATGGAGCTGAGGGCTGAATTTAGGTGAGAATAATGGGGCCTGCAACCCAGTTGGTAAACTGCTCCAAAATATTTGCTCAGTAGCACTTTTGTGGTGATTGTAATTTTCTTGAATTCCACCCTCCTTTCCATTTCCTGACTTACAGCTATTTCTGGGTTGTTAATTGTATCCCCTATAGTTAAGACCAATGCAAAATAACTGTTCAATTCATCTGCCATATCCTTATTTTCCATTATTAATTCTCCAGACTCACTTTCTATAAGACCAACGCTCACTTTGTTAACTCTTTTCTTTTTTAAACATCTATAGAAACTCTTACTATCTGTTTTACTATTTCCAGCTAGCTTTCTCTCATGGGCGTTGCACTAATAGAGAGACAGGAAGGTGCTGGAGGACTGACTGGGAAATGGGCCTCCAACCAATCGGGGGGCAGAAGGGGGTGACTGGGGCTGATGGTGACTTGACTCCTGGGGTTCAGTGCCCCTGTGTCCAAAGCAGGGAGTCTTGGGAACAGAGGAGCCAAAGAGAAACCATTTGGGTCCAGAACATTATGCACATCCTTTTACTCTGGTTGTCACTGACCCTCATGTAATTTTGTGTGTTTTAACCATGTTCTGTTTCATTAATAAACTTTTATCAGTAAGAATATTTTATTTCCTGATAAAATTTATTCACTTTATGGAAAGTGGGTGAGAGGGGTTGACAGGCTCTTTAACAGAAAGTGAGTCCCTCTAAGGTCATTGGCAAAGGAGACAGAGGGAGAGATGAGATTTTATTTTCCTGTTGACACACAATCTTAGAAAATGGGGTTCAGGGAGCCCATCGTGATTTACTAATTTATCGAAGTTCTTTGAGGAAGTAACAAGAAATGTGGATAAAAGGGAACCTGTAGATATGGTTAATTTAGATTTCCAGAAGGCATTTCACAAGGTGTCACAGCAAAGGTTACTCCACAAAGTGAGAGCTCGTAGTGGAGGCGGTAACATATTAGCATGGGGAGAGGATTGGTTAGCTAACAGGAAACAGTAGGCATAAATGGGTCATTTTCGGGTTGGTAAGATGTAACAAGTGGAGTGCCATAGGAGATCAGTGCTGGGCCCTCAACTTTTTACAATTTGCTGATGACGCAGAGATTGATAGGGAAGTAATTTGTGAAGTGGACACAAGGAGTCTGCAAAGGGATATGGAAGGTTCAGTGAGGGGGCAAAAATTTGGCAGATGGAATATTATGTGGGGAAAATGTGAACTTGTCGACTTTGGCAGGAACAATAAAAAAACAGCAAATTAAAATGTAATGAGATTGCAGAACTCTGAGATACAGAGGGACCTGGGTGTCGTGATACATGAATCACAAAGTTAGTATTCAGGGACAGCAAGTGATTGGGAAGGCAAATAGCATGTTGGTGTTTATTGTGAGGGGAATGAAATATAAAAGTAGGGATGTTTTCCTGCAGTTGTACAGGGCCTTGGTGAGACCACATTTCGAGCTTTGTGCACGATTTTGGTCTCCTTATTTAAGAAATGACATAATTGCATTTGAAGCAGTTCAGAGAAGGTTCACTCGCCTGATTCCTGGAATGAGGGGTTTATCCTCTGAGGAAAGGTTGGACAGGTTAGGCCTGTATCCATTGGAATTCAGAAGAATGAGAGATGATCTTATTGCAACTTTTAAGATCCTGAGAGGGCTTGACAGGGTGGATGCTGATAGGATGTTTCCCCTTGTGGGAGAGACTAGAATTGGGGACACGGTTTAAACATAAGGGGGTCTCCCATTTAAGACAAAGATTAGGAGAATTTTTTTCTCTGAGGGTTGCCAGACTATGGAAACATCTTCCCCAGGGAGCGATGGTGGCAGGGTCATTGAATATTTTTAAGGCTCAGTTTGATTGACAGATCCTTGATTGACAAGGGAATGAAAGGGTATGAGGTGTAGGAAGGAAAGTGGAGTTGAGACCTGATCAGATCAGCCATAAACTTATTGAATGGTGGAGCAGGCTGGAGGGGCCGAATTTTTTTTTTTGGAAAGTATACTTTATTCATAAAATACCTCAAAGAACACTACAAACATTTATAAATCGCCATCACAAAAAGTGCAATCAGATTCAACTTTTATACATGGTTCAGGAGGTGATTTAACACAATCAATGAATATTACAATCGTTTCAATATGGTCATTACAAACAGTCAGACAGGACAATGGTATTGGAGTTATCAACATACATCACGTTGCACTCTGAGGTGCTTCAATACAGTTATAATACAATTAGTATTCACTACATACATTCATTGTGAGCTGTACAGCACAAGGGGTCTATACCTTTCCCAGCACCTCGGTGCACTATGGCAGAAGGGTCTTGGACAGCAACCTTTCCTTATTGGGCCTTTGTGATGGCTGTCCCAAACTTTAGTGCGTCCCTCAGTACGTGGTTCTGGACCTTGGAATGTGCCAGTCTGCAACATTCGGTCAGGGACAACCCTTTGCACTGGAAGACCAACAAGCTTCGGGCAGACCGAAGAGCATCTTTCACCGAGTTGATCCTCCAGCTGCAGTTGATGTTTGCCTCGCTGTGTGTCCCTGGGAAGAGTCCATAGAACACAGAGTCATGTGTCACAGAACTGCTCGGGATGTACCTCGACAAAAACCACTGCATCTCTCTCCAGACCTTCTTTGCAAAGATACATTCCACAAGGAGGTGAACAATGGTCTCTTCCCTACTACAACCGCCTCGAGGGCAATGTGATCAGCTTATTCATTTCACCTACAAATTTCCTGACTTTCACTGGAACGTAGGTGGACACCTGATTAATATATTCCACTGAATTACACCCAAGGTGAGTTATTCCAATTGCTTTACTATCCAGTACAATATTTAGCTAATATTGGTAAAACAGAAATCAAACATTCCCATTTGATTTCAGGCATTAACATATTCTGTTTGCTCTTTATTATAGACGTCAGTCTGGGATTGTTCTCCTTGGAGTAAAGGAGAGTGAGGGGAGATTTGATGGAGCTGTACAAGATTATGACAGGTTTAGATAAGGTGGATAAAGAAAAGCTGTTCCTATTCGCTGATAATGCATGGATGAGGGGGAAAGTTATCGGCAGGAATTGCAGGAGGGATGGGAGGAAGAAGTATTTTTACACAGTGACTGGTGATGACTTGGAACCCGCTGCCTGAGAGGCTGGGGGTGGTGGTGGGGGGAAGAAGAGACGATGAGTGATTTCAAAATGAAGTTGTAGGGGCAATTGTGGGAAATAAATTTGCAGAGCTACAGAGGTAGAACAGGGCAATGGAACTGACTGGTTTGCTCTGCAGATTCGGCATTGACTCAATGGGCTGAATGGCCTACTTCTCTGTCCGAGTAACCCTGATCAAAAGAACAATTTCAGCTGCTCCAGTCTCTCCAACTAACTGAAGTCCCTCATCCTGGTGCCAGTCTCATCAATCTCCTCTGCACCCTCTCTGAGAACTTCATATCTTTCCTAAAGTGTGGGGTCCAGATATAGGGTTCCATTCTAGAGGGATACAATTGAAAAGCAGGGAGGTTATGTTCAACTTGTTCAAAACGATGGTGAGACTACACTGGGAGTACTGTCAACATTTGTGATTTCCATTTAGAAAAAGGAGATAGAGGCACTGGAGAAGTGGCAACAAAGATTCACAAGAACTGAGAGCATTTAACCCTCATAAAAAGTTAAACAGCCTGGGCACTTTTCTCCAGAAAAGACAAGACTGAAGGGTGACCCGATGGAAGTCTTTAAGATTATGAACTGGTTCCATTTCCACTTATTTTCAGCCATTTCTCACAAAAGCAACTCGGATTGTAAGTTTCTGTCTGAAATTTAATTTTCCTCTAGTTACCAATCTCCACCATTAGACAAGCATTCTCTGTTAACATGTTATAATCCTGACAGCCTGATGGTGAAGGAAGAAACTGGAGCCAATCTTTACTTGGTGTACATTTATTCACGGAGTGAAACATTACAGGTATATACCTCCTGACTCCATTCCACTTTATGTCAGCAAGTGTCTCTTCATACTCTTTCGAGGTAAAGGGGATAAATTAACAAAAGGTCAATTGAAAAAAATTAAAGGGGAAGTCCCTTCAAGGGGAAATACAATGAAAGACAAAACCACAAAGGAAAATTACATAGGTTGAACCAAAATGTGATTATGGGGGGTCAGTGATGTGCCCCAGCCCCTGCGGTGCCCACCGGTCACGGAATGCTTCCGGCAGCCAGCGCACACCGCGTGCTCCCTCTGCAGAGATACCCGGCCATGAATGTAGCCATAGAAACTGGGCAGTCGGGCCCGACGGCCCCTCGACCACCAGCTGCTTGGACCTGTTGATGGCCAATTTGGCTAAGAAGTGTCTCTTTATATGTGCTCAAGTAACCATTCAGTCAATTCCCTCCAATTGTATATACTTAACTTCAACTGATGCAACTAAC
This sequence comes from Carcharodon carcharias, assembly GCF_017639515.1. Lineage (NCBI taxonomy): Eukaryota > Metazoa > Chordata > Chondrichthyes > Lamniformes > Lamnidae > Carcharodon > Carcharodon carcharias. The sequence continues at coordinate 3,638,665 of NW_024470624.1, forward strand.
ACCCACAGTCAGAGCATCTAAAAGGTCTCTAATCGGTGTGACTGCCATGGTGTCTCAGCAGCTCAGATGAACAAGTGCGGAGCAGTTGACCGGTCTCCCCCTTGTATGAATGTGTTGGTGTCTCAGCAGGCTGGATAACTGAGTGAATCCCTTCGCACATTCAGAGCAGGTGAATGGCCTCTCCCCGGTGTGAACTGCCTTATGTCTCAGCAGGCTGGATAACTGAGTGAATCGCTCCCCACAGTTGGAGCAAGTGAATGGCCTCTCTACGGTGTGAACACGCTGGTGTGTCAGCAGGCTAGATAACTGAGTGAATCCCTTTCCACATTCAGAGCAGATGAACGGTTTCTCCCTGGTGTGACTGCGCCGATGAGTTTCCAGCTCACGGGACACGAAATCCCTTCCCACAGTCCCCACATTTCCATGATTTCTCCATGGTGTGGGTATCCTTGTGTCAGTCAAAGTTCTTTGATCAGTTGGAGCCTTGTCCTCACACAAAACATGTGCATGATCTCTCTGCACTTTGAATCATGCAATGTTTTTTCAGGCTGTGCAACTGATTAAAGCCCTTTTCACAGACAATGCACTGGAATACTCTCATTCGGGTGTGTCAGTCTCAATTTTTTCAAGTTACACTGCTGTTAAAAATCTTTTAAAGCAGACAGGACAAACACTTCTCATTCTGCATTCAAAGGCCCATGTCATTCATGTCCTGATGAATAGACCTGAATTGTCAGATTGTGGCGTAATGTTTCCTTTGAGATTTCTATCTGTAAATCCTCCTCTTCTAATATTCTATAAAAGGAGTTTACAAAAGTAATCACTGTCAGTACAGAATAGAAATTCAGAACAGACAATTCTATGGAACTACTGTCCTTCCCCCAAAACTGTAAATCTTCATCCCACACACCCTCCCTCCATTCTCATTGTGCTGCACCTAATCTACACCCTCCCAATTCTCCTCAAGCTGCTCATTTCTTGCTCATCAACAGATGCAGCCTCGCTGCTTCCTGTCCAGGACACAAAACACCCGAAAATGCAGTCTGCTTGCCATATAGATTATATATTACATATATATCTATGTGACTGGACTAAATATGTTTACAACATACGGTAATGGATTCACTTTCTTTCCCTTCATTTCCTGCAAGTCAGCATTTTGCCCCCAAAATGAGAAAAGTAATGGAAAGGGGGAAACATTGATTTCCTCACAGATGTTGCCCAGAGGAGGAAGTTTCAGTCTTAAGCTCATTGTCCAACTTCCGCGTTGTGACGTCCACAATGGAACCCCCGCCTGAATCAGCCAATAGGAACCACACTGCTCCGCGGTGACGTCCTTGGGCTCCAGTCTGCAGGCCAGGCGCGCGGCAGCCACGCCCCCACCCATTGTTCCCCCTCCCCCTCCAAATCCTCGAGCCAAGGTTTCCAGGCAACCGGCTGACGGCTCCGGCCAGAGCGAGAAGGCGCTCGGAGAACTCGAGAGAGAGGAGAAGCTGCGCATGTGCAAGGGAGAGCCCGCCCCCCCTTTCCCATCATGCTGAGGGATTGACCAAAGGGAAGAGTGGGAGGACCGGAAGGACTCTGGTCCTCCAGCCAATCAGAGCGCGGGCTTTGTGTGAATGCAGATTGAGCTTTACCCAGACTAAAACTTCCTCCTGTGTCCAACATCTGTGAGTAAAACACTTTGTTTGTGTTGAAAAGAAAGAGAAGAGAAACAGACAGGGTTTGAGAAGTTGAGGTTTTCAGGAGAAAAGGGAAAAGTTCAGGAACTGAACAGTGAAGCTGAGTGGGAGATGGAGATTCAGGAAGTTTGAGCAGCTGGGAAAAGAGTAAAAAGGCTGAATGGGGGAATCCAGCAGTGAGAGATCTGCTTTACCTGGAAGTCGAAAATGGATCGTGTCCGCAGGGACACGATGTACAAGCCTCTAGATAAAGGGGGAAAAAACGTGCCCAACATCGCCCTCATACTGATGGCCCTCTTTGTGTGCGGCTGCATCAAGCGGTGCGTAGACCCTCAGTATGCAAACACCAAGTGTCACTACATGCTGAGGTTCTACCTGTCCCTGGTGTTGCGAAGGATGGGTCTGGCCACGATGTTGCGGAATGCTCCAAGTAGTTGGGCCGTGCCGTACCACCTGTCCCTCGTGGGAAAATTTATGCAGAGAAACACCTTCGACCACAAGTCCTTCAGGCAGTGGTCGGCCCGTAACGTCTTAAAGGCCCTGAGGGAAAAGGAGAGGGTGGATCCTGTGGGATGGTTCCCTGAGCAGACTGACAAAGTCATTTGGCAGAATGCCTCATCACCAGAACTTTCCAACAAACACCAAGATGTAGCTTGGCTGGTGGTGAGAAAGGCCCTCCCTGTAAGATCCTTCCTACACGCCAGGAGTCTCACCCCCTCTGCACATTGCCCTCGAGGTGGCTGTGGTGGGGAAGAGACCGTTGTTCACCTCCTTGTAGATTGTGTCTTTGCGAAGAAGGTCTGGAGAGAGATGCAGTGGTTTCTGTCGAGGTTCATCCCGAGCAGTTCTGTGACAGAGGACTCTGTGCTCTACGGGCTGTTCCCAGGGACACACACCGAGACAAACATCAACTGCAGCTGGAGGATCATCAACTCGGTGAAAGACGCTCTTTGGTCTGCCCGAAACTTGTTGGTTTTCCAGCGCAAAGAGTTGTCCCCGACCGAGTGTTGCAGACTGGCACATTCCAAGGTCCAGGACTACGTGCTGAGGGACACAGTTAAGCTTGGGGCAGCCGCCGCAAAGGCGCATTGGGGAAGGGTCGCTGCCTAAGACCTTTCTGCCACAGTGCACTGGGGGGCTGGGAACTGTAAACAGCCCCTCAGGCTGTACAGATTAAAATGAATGTCTGCCAATGATTGTAATATTCATTGTTTGTTCTGATACACCTTGTGATTCATGTTGTAAAAGTTGAACCTGATTGTATTTTTGTAATGGTGATTTGAAATGGTTCGAAATGTTTTTGAAGATTTATGAATAAAGTATATTTTTGCAAAAAAAAAAGTGAGAGATCCAGGGGCTGTGACTCTTGGGGCTGCCTGTGGAAATGGGCTGTGGGAAGACAGCTTAACTAAAAGCAGAATCCTGTGGATGCTGGAAATCTGAAATCAAAACAGAAAATGCTGGAATAAAAACTCAGCAAGTCTGGCAGCATCTGTGTAGAGGTCTGCCCGAAACTTGTTGGTTTTCCAGCGCAAAGAGCTGTCCCCGACCAAGTGTTGCAGACTGGCACATTCCAAGGTCCAGGACTATGTGCTGAGGGACACAGTTAAGCTTGGGGCAGCCGCCACAAAGGCGCAATGGGGAAGGGTCGCTGCCTAAGACCTTTCTGCCACAGTGCACTGAGGGGCTGGGAACTGTAAAGAGCCCCTCAGGCTGTACAGCTTAAAATGAATGTCTGCCAATGATTGTAATATTCATTGTTTGTACACCTTGTGATTCATGTTGTAAAAGTTGAACCTGATTGTATTTTTGTAATGGTGATTTTGAAATGGTTCGAAATGTTTTTGAAGATTTATGAATAAAGTATATTTTTGCAAAAAAAAAAGTAGAGAGAGAGAGAAACAGAATGAACGTTCCCAGTGTGTAACCTTTCATCTGAACTGGGAAAATTTAGAGATGTCCTAGGTTTTGAGCGAGGGGTGGATGGAACAAGGACAAAAGGAGAGGGTGGAAGACAGGAGAGGTTAAATGACAGAAAAGTTATTCCTCCAGGGCTAAAGGGAATGGAGATAGGACTAGAAAAGAAACAATACATGTGCCTGGAGCAGATGTGCTACTAACTAAAAATAGTCAGAGACAAGCAAAGGAAAGTGATTAAAATGCCCCTGACCTGGAATTCACAATACCCTTTGACCTTCTCTGTGTCTGTCGCTGAATGATCCATCCTTAGTAAAGGACTCAGCTTTATTCTCTCACACCCTCACCTTAATGAATTTCGGGCTCGCCGTGACTTTGATCTCTTGCTCCTTTGCCTAAGTACTCCTTTCTTTGACCCAGAGTCCTCCCCCTCACCCTCCTGAACAGACCCTCTCACCCATCTCCAATAATCTCCCTCCACCTGGACCCCTCCCTCTGCCCTTTCACACGTTCTTCACCTGCTGAGATTTTTCCAGCATTTTATATTTTTATTTTCTATTTCTATTGAAAATGCGTGGTTCGGTAATAAAGTTCATTTGTGATTATTTTTAGTCTCATAATATAGTACCCGTAGCAACATTATATATTTCTAGTCAGAGTCATAATAGTAGAGAAAGATTGTATTCAGCAACTTGAGTCCATGCCAATTCTCTTAGAGCAATCCAGTCAGTCCTATTCCCCCTCTATATCCCTGTTCCCCTGTAAGTTTACTTCCTTCAAGTACCCACTCAATTTCATTTTGAAATAATTGATCGTCTTTGCTTGCATCTCCCTTGTAGGCAGCGAGTCCCAGCACCTGACCACTCGCTGTCTAATTGAAATTCCTCCCATTCCCCCAAATATCTTTAATGCTGTAATACCGTACTGTACGTTAGACAGATTTATTTGGGCTAGCAGCCTGCAGGAAGATTTTCAGATCCTGCTGGACAGGAAGCAGTGAGCATTGATCTGTCGATCGGCAGGAATCAGTCCTTCAGGAGAATTGGGAGGGTGTGTATCAGGTACAGCAGAGTGAGAATGGAGGGAAAGTGTGTGGGACGGAGATTTACAGGTTTTGGAGAATGAGTGAGGAAAGAATGTTCCATAGAAACTAGAACTGTCTGTCCTGAATTTCTATCCTGTACTAACAGTGATGACTTTTGAAAACTCCTTTTACAGGATGTCAGAAGCAGAGGATTGACAGATGGATACCAAACAACGTGACAGAGTCACGCGATTCAGCGGGATCTGAACATCAGCGGACTTTGAATCTAGGAGAAATTTTTACCAGTTCTGTTTGCTTTAGAAGATTTTAAACATCCTTGTCATTGAAAAAACATCAAGAAATGCACCCTGAGTGAGAGTGTTCCAGTGCACTGACTGTGGAAAGAGATTTAACCAGTTACACAGACTGAAAATACATCGTACTATTCACAGTGGGCAGAGACTGAACACGTGTCCTGTGTGAAGACGAGGCTTCAACTGATCGTCAAACCTGCAGAGCCACAAGGACACTGCACCATGGAGAAACCATGGAAATGTGGGGACTGTAGGAAGGGATTCCCTTCCCCGTCTGCACTGGAAACTCATCGACGCATTCACACCGGGGAGAGGCCGTTCACTTGCTCCATGTGTGGAAAGGGATGCAGTGCTTTATCCAACCTGCTGACACACCAGCGAGTACACACTGGGGAAAGGCCGTTCACCTGCTTGGAGTGTGGGAAAGGATTCACTCAGTCATCCAGCCTGCTGACACACCAGCGAGTCCACACTGGGGAGAGGCCTTTCACCTGCTTGGAATGTGGGAAGGGATTCACTCAGTTATCTAGCCTGCTGACACACCAGCGAGTTCACACCGGGGAGAAGCCGTTCATCTGCTCCGAATGTGGTAAAGGATTCACTCAGTTCTCTAGCCTGCTGACACACCAGCGAGTTCACACCGAGGAGAAGCCGTTCACCTGCTCTGAGTGTGGGAAGGGATTCAGTGATTCATCCACCCTGCGGAGACACCGGCGAGTTCACACCGGGGAGAGGCCGTTCACCTGCACTGAGTGTGGGAAGGGATTTAGTCAGTTATCCAACCTGCTGAGACACCATGTCACTCATACCAATGAGAGACCTTTTCACTGTTCTGACTGCGGGGGTGGCTTCAAAAGCCTTCGGGAACTGAGGGACCACCAGCGCATTCACACTGAGGAGAGACCATTCAGCTGTTCTCACTGCACAAAGAGGTTTAGATCATCATCCCAACTGCTGAAACACCAGCGGGTTCACACCGGGGAGAGGCCATTCACCTGCTCCGTGTGTGGGAAGGAATTCAGTGATCCATCCAACTTGCAGAAGCACCAGCGACGTCACACCGGGGAGAGGCCATTCACCTGCTCGGAGTGTGGACAGGGATTCAGTGATACATCCCACCTGCTGAGACACCAGCGAGTTCACAAGTGATTCCAGGGGTTGGATTCTGCTGTTATTGCTGCTGTTAATCACATCCAGGACTGAACAATGTTCATTCTGACAACTGGTGAAATGGGACGGTCAGAGGATTTGATTTTCATTGAATTTCAATTGAACCCCTTCATCGTCTTAAAGACTCCATCAGGTCACCCTTCAGTCTTCTCTCTTCTAGAGAAAAGCAGCCCCAGCCTTTCCTGAGGGTTAAATGCTCTCAGTTCTGGTTTTATTCTTGTGAATCTTTGTTGCCCCTTCTCCAGTGCCTCTATTTCCTTTTTCTAAATGGAGATCACAAATGTTGACAGTACTCCCAGTGTAGTCTAACCATGGTTCAAAACAAGTTGAACATAAGCTCCCTGCTTTTCAATTCTATCCCTCCAGAATGGAACCCTATATCTGGGCTCCACACTTTAGGAAAGATGTGAAATTCTTCGAGAAGGAGCAGAGAAGATTGACGATAATGGTCCCAGGGATGAGGGACTTCAGTCAGTTGGAGAGACTCTCTTTTTTAGATCAGCGAGTTTTTACTGTAGGAAATGTGGTGATTTGGCCCATTACATTCATGCTGGTTCTCTGTAGGACAAACAACTCAGTTCCATTGCCCCGTTCCATCCCCGTATTCCTGCAGGTTTATTTCCCTCAAGAGCCCATCCAACTTCCTTTTGAAAGCATTCCAACATCTCTGCTTCAACCACCCTCATATGAAGTGGGTTCCAGGTGATTACCACTCGCTTTAACTGCACCCGAGGCTCATAGAGCACAGAAGGAGGCTACTCAGCCCATCATGCCTATGCTGGCTCGCTGAAAGATCTGTCCAATTAATCCCATCGCAATTTTCTTTTCCTTCCCAGAACCTGTCCAGTTCCCTTTTGACCAATAGATTCAAATCTGCTCCTCACACCTTTTTCAGACAGCAAATTTCAAATCAGAACAACTCGCTGTGTTTTAAAACAAATCATTCAGGGTATAGTGTGTTTGGATTTTCAGAGTATTTGAAATGGTGTCAAAGACATTGTTATTCTACAAAATTAAGACTCATTCTTTATTAATGATGTTGATGTGGGGACCGAGTGTAATGTCTCCAAATTTGTGGACAATTGGAAAAAAAATGCATCCTAAAGCACCTCTCATGACCACAGGACCTCCTAAAGCATTTTACAGCCAATGAAGTACTTTTGAAGGTAGTCACTGTTGTAATGAAGGAAACTGGAGATAGGGATGGGTAACCAAATTTAAAAATCCATCACTTTCATACTGTATTCACTGCTATAAGTAACAAGGTCAAGGAAACCATTTCAACTCTAACATAAGACTTCCCTGCAGCTGTTTCACATCTGTAACATTTCTTCATTAACTATACATTGGTTTTGTATTAAAAGCCCAGTGATGAAACAGGTAATTGAAAAGTAATGAACCTGAGTTATACTGAGGTTTGCAAATCTAAAACCACAGTGACCAACATTAGATGTGATTCCGTGAATGGAAACACTTGCTAAACAATCCTGAACGTTCTGAGAAAAATACTGACAACCAATTTAAGATTATCAGTAGGACTTGCATTTATGCATTCTAGAAGCTACAAATATTAATACACGGAGCCCTGTTCTTTGCAGACAGAATGAACACGTACACACATTCACCTGTTTCAACTGAACAAAACAGGCTTCAGCCATGCTCTGGTTCATTCCCCAGGGCAGTGCCTTGACCAATCAGAGTCAACCTGCCCAGTTTGAATTTAAGTAAAGTTTGGCAGTTAATTGTCAGTCATCAGCTAAATGGTGCATTCCCCAGGGCAATGCCTTGACCAATCAGAGTCCATTGCCAACAGTTAGCACTCTCTTCTCATGAAGTATAAATCGTTAATCCATTTACATTTGGTATTCTTGTGAAGGTTCTGATTGTGCAAAATGAAAAGCTTCACCATGTCTCTTTTTTCAGCGATTGCTGTTTTAATTAACTACCTGTCAGTAACTAAGTAGTGAGCCTTAATTGAGTTACAATTAATGAATCAATAATGAATCAGTACTTATGGTAAAAGACAGAGTTTGATTTGCTGTCAAAATGTAAAAACTTAATTGCTGTCTATAAATGTGCAATGAAGATAAATGTACTGGCAAGAGAGACCTTCAAGCTCTGATTTGCCTCAACATTTGAAACTCTATGAATAAGGGATTGTATTCAATCAGATAAAGGGATAAAATGAAACAGTTCTATTGTATTCCTATCAAAGATAATGTGAGGTGGTGGTGTAAGTAATTGGGGATCCAATTAAATTAATCTAGTAGCCAAATTGACCAATTGTCATGTCAAAGACCCAACTCTGAGGTGAGGTAATGGTCACTTTGGGGACATAAGTAGAGGTTCTGAAGGTCTTCTTTGCTAGCTAAGTACTGAAGACTCCCGAGGCCGAGTTCCAAGGAAATTACTGTCAGAGAAGGAGCCAGACTCCCGAGGGCGAATTCCACAAGAATTACTGTCAAAGAAGGAGCCAGAGAGGGTTACACTTCTACAGACTGATCACCCACTTGAAGTTGTACAAGTCAATGTCTTAAAATTGTTCAGTAAATATTATTCTTTTAATAAGCTTCTTTTTAAATTTACTATCTAGAGAATTCTGTCTTTGCCTTAATTGGTTAGTCTTGTCTGAACCAAAGTGAATTTATTAAATGGCAAGTTGGGGGTGGCTGAAATCAATTAAATTACAGATAACAAGATCAGATAACATCAATCTTAGCTTTAACAGAATCATGTACATCACATCTCTCATGACCAAAGGCCGTCCCAAAGCGTTTTACATCCAGGCTCTAAATCGAATAATAAAAACCCCGGTGTAAACAACATGTATTTGACTGACAAATGTTGAAGTATTGGTTTCGGACTATAAATTTTGACTCCCCATTTGAGTCTCCAGCACCTTTCTGTCTCTCTATTCCTTGTGTCAATGACAGCCAGGCGACGAGCTGAGGGCTGAATTTAGCTGAGAATAACAGGGCCTGCGCCCCAGTTGGGAAACTGCCATGGGCATCGCACTGATAGAGAGACAGGAAGGTGCTGGAGGACTGACTGGGAAATGGGCCTCCAACCAATCAGGACACGGGAGGGGGTGACTGGGGCTGATGGTGACCCGACCCCCGGGGTTCAGTGCCCCTGTGTCCAAAGCGGGGAGTCACAGGAACAGGGTACAGAGGAGCTGAAGAGAAACCATTTGGGTCCAGAACATTGTGCACATCATTTTACTCTGGTTGTCTTTGATCCTCAAGTAATTTTCTGTTTTATTTAACCATGTTCATTAATAAACTTTTATCAGTAAAAGTTATTTGATTTTTTTGGACTTTTCATGATTAGATTTCTTCACTTTATGGAAAGTGGGTGAGAGGAATTGGCAGGCTCTTTAACAGAAAGTGAGTCACTCTAAGGTAATTGGCAAAGGAGCCAGAGGGGGAGATGAGATTTTATTTTTGACACAGTGATGTTAAAAAATGGGGTTCAGGGAGTCAGTTAATCCTTTATCCCCTTTCTCAAACTCTGAAATGATTCACAGTGATAACCCTTATTGGTGACAGTGGTTAGATTTTATTCAGTATAAATAAGACCTTACACATGCTCATGTCTGAGCAGTAGTATCAAAGTGCAGCAGCATTACCATTACACTCTGGGTAGAAGCACCATCTCCACGTAAATGCTCCCTGGTCTGCCCCAGATGCCATGGCACCAGTCAATGCAATATGTAAAACCTCTACAAATCTCTGTGCTCGGGGAATCCCTTCTGATACTTTTTTACATCACAAAGTGTATGGAGACTGATTCAACCCAATCGTTGCCGAGCTAACATTTGAACAGACCAATTACAAAACCTGTCATTGAACCATCTGTACCTGCCCAAGCCACGTCAAACTCTCAAACAATTGGCTTCCCACACTCCGTCCCTGGTACAGGGAGTCAGCATTCCCATGCCAAGCAGTGAAAACATGGTGGCCTTGACACCCAGGTGTTATCTAGGATTCAAGGCACTCTTGTTTTCTCTGTCCTCTGGGAGTTGCTCATCTCCCTGTTCCCACATAGCAAGTCGTCTGTTCTCAGCTCTGCCAGATTTCTGCTGACGTTTGGCCCCTTTTACACCTTTCGGATCAATAAAACAATCAGAGAATGAAGACCCGAGTGTGATTTTCTTTTAAAGAAGTTCATAGGCAAAGGAGACAAATTTCGCCAAGATACAGCGATCAACTTATTCATTTCATCTCCACTTTCTTGTCTTTCACTAGAATGTAGGTGGAAACCAGAATGTTGCATTCCACTGAACTACACCCAGGGTGAGTTATTCCAATTCCTTTATTGTCCAGTACAATATTTTCCTCATATCTTCAAAACAGAAATCAAACATTCCCAACTGATTTCAGGCATTAACATCTTTTGTTTGCTCTCAAAGGAGGTTGAGGGGAGATTGGATAGAGGTGTCCAAGATTATGACAGGTTTAGATAAGGTGGACAAAGAAAAGCTGTTCCCATTCGCTGATGGTACAAGAACGAGGGGGACACAGAATTAAGGTTTTGTGTAAGAGATGCAGGGGGGTATGAGGAGGAACTGTTTTATGCAGCGAGTGATAATGAGCTGGAACTTGTCGCCTGTGTGGGTGGTGCAAGCGGAGACAATGAATGATTTCAAAAGGAAATTGGATGGACAGTTGAGGGAAATATGGAGTTTATGGGCTGAATGATGTTCTTTTATATCCTAATTCATCTCATCTACAGCTCCCTGAATTTCACTCGAATATAGGTGGATACCAGATTGAAACATTCCACTGAACACCTAGATGAGTTACTCCAATTTGTTTACTGTCTAATATAATATATTAATCATATCTTTAAAACAGAAATCAAACATTCCCAATTGATTTCAGGCTTTAGCATCTTTGGTTTGCTCTTTATTGTAGACATCAGGCTGGGGTTGTTCTTGGAGCAAAGGAGGTTGAGGGGAGATTTGATAGAGGTGTACAAGATTCTGACAGGTTTAGATAAGGTGGACAAAGAAAAGCTGTTCCCATCAGTTGATGGTACAAGGAGGAGGGGGACAGTTAAGGTTTTGGACAGGAGATGCAGGGGGGATGTGAGGAGGAATATTTTCACACAGCGAGTGGGAATGACCTGGAACTTGCTGTCCATGAGGGGGGTGGAAGCAGAGACGATGAACAATTTAAAATGGCAATTGGATGGGCTCTTGAGGGAAATATGGATTTGATGGGCTGAATGGTCTCCTTGTACATCCTAATGACTCTATGATCCAAAGAGAAAAATTTCAGTTGCACGAACACCTCCAACTGACTAATGTCCCTTGTCCATGGTGCCATTCTTGTAAATCTCCTCTGCATCCTCTCTAATAACTTCACATCTAAAGTGTGGGGCCCAGATATCGGGTTCCATTCTAGAGAAATAAAATTGAAAAGTAGGGAGGTTATGTTCAACTTGTTTCAAACCATGGTTAGACTACACTGAGTACTGTCAACATTTGTGATCTCAATTTAGAAAAAGGAAATAGAGGCACTGGAGAAGGGGCAACAAAGATTCACAGAATAATACCAGAACTTAGAGCATTTAACCCTCAGGAAAGGCTGGGGTTGCTTTTCTCTAGAAAAGAGAAGACTGAAGGGTGACCTGATGGAAGTCTTTAACATTATGAAGGGGTTCAATAATTCAAAAGGGAGTTCATGAGAAATCTCTAACCAGTGAGTAGTGAGAATGTGGAACTCGCTACCACAGCGAGTGGTTGAGGTGAATCGCATGAATACATTTAAGGGGAAGCTAGATACATACATGAGGAAGAAAGGAATAGAAGGATATGCTCATGGGGGAGATGAAGAGGGATGGGTGGAGGCTCATTTGGAGCATGAATACTGACAGAATCCAATTGAACCGACTGGCCTGGCCCTGTGCTGTAGACTCAATGGAACAGAGACAAATGTATTTATTTTAGATCTACCTGTAGTGGTCGGATAAACACCATCTACTATCCAGGATAAAATAAATGTCCATCATCAGGTTTTGTGGATCGTTTCAGTGGCAATGTGCACTCCCAGGCTCAAAGAGCATCAGCCCACTGAAAGCAAAGTCATGAGACTGGCCAGACCAGCAGAAAAAAAACCCCAACCCTCCCACTTCACCAAATGTCAGAATAAACACGGTTCAGTCCTGGATGCAGCAATAACAGCAGAATCCAACCGCTCGAATCACTTGTGAACTCGCTGGTGCTCCCTCAGGCTGGATGAGTCACTGAATCCCTTCCCACACTCAGAACAGGTGAACGACCTTTCCCCCATGTGAACTCGCTGGTGTGTCCACAGGTGGGATGACCTTTTAAACCTCTTTGCACAGTGAGAACAGGTGAATGGTCTCTCCTCAGTGTGAATCCGCTGGTGGACCATGAGATGCAGAGAGTTTTTAAAGCCTCCACCACAATCAGAACATTTAAAAGGTCTCTCATCGGTGTGACTGCTCTGGTGTCTCAGCAGGCTGGATGACTGAGTGAATCCCTTCCCACAGGCGGAGCATGTGAAGGGCCTCTCCCCGGTGTGAATTCGCTGGTGTGTCTGCAGGTTTGATGATGTTCGAAATCTCTTTGCGCAGTGAGAGCAGCTGAACGGCCTCTCCTCAGTGTGAATGCGCTGGTGGAACATCAGGTCTGCAGTGCTTTTAAAGCCACTGCCACACTCATAGCATTGCAAGGGTTTCTCATTGGTGTGACTACCCTGGTGTCTCAGCAGGTTGGATGACTGAGTGAATCCCTTTCCACACTCAGAGCAGGTGAACGGTCTTTCACCAGTGTGAATTCGCTGGTGTCTCAGCAGGTTGGATAACTGAGTGAATCCCTTTCCACAGTCAGAGCAGGTGAATGGCCTCTCTCCAGTGTGAACTCGCTGGTGTTTACGCTGGGCAGATGAATCACTGAATCCCTTCCCACACTCAGAGCAGCTGAACGGCCTTTCTCCAGTGTGAACTCGCTGGTGATTTTGCAGGATGACTAACTGAGTGAATCCTTTCCCACACTCGGAGCAGATGAATGGTTTCTCCCCAGTGTGACTGCGTCGATGAATTTCCAGCTCACATGGGGATCTGAATCCCTTCCCACAGTCTCCACATTTCCACGGTTTCTCCATGGCACGGGTGTCCTTTTGTCTCTCCAGATTCAATGATCAGTTGAAGCCTCACGCTTAAAGTGTCTCCCTACTGTGAATGGTGCAAAGTTTTTTTCAGGCTGTGTAACTGGTTAAAGCTCTTTCCACCGTCAGTGCACTGGAAACACTCTCACTCGGGTGTATGCATCTCGGTGCTTTTCCAGTCACACTGGTGTTTAAAATGTTTTGACACAGACAGAACAAACATTTCTCCTTCTAGTTTCAAAGACCAATGATACTCTGTCAGATCTCGATATGATGTTTACTTGGAGATTTCTTTCTAGCAAGTCCTCCCCTTCCAATAGCCTGTAAAAGGAGTTTGCAAAAGTCATCACTGTCAGTACAGGATAGAAACTCAGTACAGACAATTTGAGTTTCTATGGAACATTCTTTCCTCTCTCATTCCCCAAAAGCTGTAAATCTCTGTACCACACGCTCTCCCTCTATTCTCACTCTGCTGTACTGAATATAAATCCTCCCAATTTCTGTGGTTATCTCCTGGAACTCACTGCCGCTGTTTGTGGTGGGAGCAGAGACAATCAGTTATTTCAAAATAAAATTGGATGGACACTTGCAGGGGAATGGAGATATAGATGGGGAATGGGACCGACAGGACCATTCTGAGTCGGCATGTATTCGAGTTGTGCTGTAATGACCATGACTGGAAAAATATAACAGTGATCTACAGTATTAGAAGAGTAGAAACAATTATATATGTGCTTTATTACAGAGCCATCAATAATCTATCTAATATGTACCACATAACAATACTAGACATATCTCTGTCCGATATTAATTTACTGTACCCTTAAATGTCAATCATCTCCTGGGGAAACCTCCCCTTTAATTGTGAACATTAGGAAAGAGACCATCCTTTTAGCCAAATAAATGTTTTTTTTTGGCAAAAATATACTTTATTCATAAATCTTCAAAAATATTTCCAACCATTTCAAAATCACCATTACAAAAATACAATCAGGTTCAACTTTTACAACATGAATCACAAATAAATATGTCAAGCTGAGGGAGCAAAGGATGTCAATGTCTTTAAGAGAGAGAGAGAGACCTGGGCCAACCTTTCCAGAGTCTGCACCCTCCCTGGATTCACCTCCTTTCCCTCAAGTTCCTGCAAGTCAACAATTTGCCCCCAGGATGAGAAAAGAAATGGAAAGGGGGAGAAAAGAAAGTGTTTTACTCACAGATATTGGACACAGGAGGAAGTTTTAGTCTGTGTGAAGCTCAATCTTCATTCACACAAAGCCCACAATCTGATTGGCTGGAGGACCAGCCTCCTTCCGGTCCTCCAACTCTTCCCAATGGTCAAGACCTCAGATGAAAGGAAGCAGAGTGGGCTCTGCCCGCACATGCGCAGCTTCCCCTCTCCCTCGGACATGCGCAGTCCCGGGCCGTCCGCCCACGCGGCGGATAGAGCGGTTTTTCCAGCGCGGGGTATTGTGGGAGTTGCGGCCGCCATTACTCATCCGAATCCCAGTCTCCAAACTCCTGGGACTGGGATAGAAAGGCGGGGGGGCGCAGTGACCTCACCCTGACACAAAGTACATGTGGGCAGTCACTGGATTTGATTGTGACACCCCCTGAGCAAAACAGTTTGTTAACTTCAGGTGTAAAGATTTCGACACCTGGGTGACATATTGGGGAGGGCAATAGGTGAGTGTGAAACTGAACCTGAGAGTCAGCACTTTCAGGGGAGGAGAATTGTGGAAAAGCAGGAGCAGGATAGTCGGATGAATTAGTCTTAAATTCAATTGGGAGAAGTGGTTTCATTGGGTGGTGGCAGATATTTATAATTTGAAGGGGGGAATAACATGTTTTATGATAATTAGAATTGTCACTTCTGAATTTCTATCCTGTACTAACAGTGATGACTTGATAACATCAAACCTGTTGCACCTATTCATAACCTGGAGGTCCTTTCTCAGGTCAAACCTCAGCCTTGGCTTCCCCAGCCTGTTCACTCTATCCTGTAAGTTAAACACTCTCAGTTCTGGTATCATCCTTGTGAATATTTCTTGCATCGTCTCGATGTTCTCTATAGGGGTGTATAATTAAAATTTCAGCTGAGTTTAATTTGGTTGCAGGCACCTAATTTCTTAGTTCCAAATTAACCCTCTAAAATACATTAGTTCAAAGGAGACTCAACCATCAGGCAAGGATAGACTCTGAAGTAGCAAATAACATTGATATTTATTTAAAAGTAAAAGGTTTACTTGCAAAATACACGATGACTTTCCCCACCTCAATTGGGCGACCACCCCAGAGATGAGTGTGAATCTTCCTCAGGTTCCTGAACCAACAGTGATTTCCCACAATCCTGCCCCCAGGGGTCCCTTGTTTTCTCTTAGAGGGTCATGTGTCTTTGGAACTCTCTTCCCCAGACAGCGATGGATTCAGGGTCAATGAATATATTTTAGGCAGAGGTAGATATATTCTTGACAACAAGGGAGTCAAAGGTTATCAGGGAGAGGCAGTATGTGGAGTTGAAACCACAATCAGATCAGCCATGATCTTCGTGAAAAGAGCAGCAGGCTCGAGGGGCCGAATGGCCCACTCCCGCTCCGAATTCATATGTTTGTATGGATGATCTGCCCCAAAGAATAGGGGTTTGCAGATTTAAAAAGAAAATTACATTTAAATAGCACCTTTCACCACCTCAGGGCATCTCAAAGAGTTTCACTGCGGATGAAACACTTCCTGAAGCATAGTTACTGTAGGATTCACAGAAGCCAATTTGTGCACAGCAAGATTCCACAACCTGCAATGTGATGATGACCAGATCAAGTTTTTTTACTGAGGTTGGTTGAGGGATAAATATCGGACCCCAGGACACCAGGGGTGAACTCCTCTCCTCCTGCTCTCCTTACAATTGTGGCCATTCGGTCTTGTACAACCACCTGAGGGGGCAGATGGGGCCCTCGGGATAATGTCTCACTCGAAAGACAGTCCCTCCGACAGGACAGCTTCCACTCAGTACTGGCACTAGGCGTGCGGGCCCTGGATTTTGGGGGCTCAAGTCTCTGGAGACGGGATTTGAACCCCCCACCTCCTGACTCAGAGGCAAGAGTGCTACCCACCATCATGCCGTGTTGAATAGAATCGGTGAGCTGGTGTTCTAGAATCATGGAATTGTTACAACACTGAAGAAGGCCATTCAGCCCATTGTGTCTGTGTCAACTCTCTGCAAGAGCAACTCATCCAGACCCACAACCCCGAACTTTTGCCCATAACCTGCCAATTTCTCCTCTTCAGATAATGATCCAGTTCTCTCTGGAAAACCATGACTGAATCTGCCTCCTTTCATCCCTGGTGCCATTCTTGTCAATCTCCTCTGCACCCTCTCTAAGAACTTCACATCTTTCCTGAAGTGTGGGGCCCAGATATAGGGTTCCATTCTAGAGGGATAGAATTGAAAAACAGGGAGGTTATGTTCAACTTGTTTCAAACCATGGTTAGACTACACCGGGAGTACTGTCAACATTTGTGATCTCCATTTAGAAAAAGGAAATAGAGGCACTGGGGAAGGGACAACAAAGATTCACAAGAATAATACCAGAGCTGAGAGCATTTAACCCTCAGGAAAGGCTGGGGCTGCTTTTCTCTAGAAAAGAGAAGACTGAAGGGTGACCTGATGGAAGTCTTTAAGATGATGAAGTGGTTCGATAATCTGATAGGGATTTCATGAGAAACCGCTTTACCCAGCGAGTGGTGAGAATGTCGAACTCGCTAGCACAGCGAGTGGTTGAGGTGAATAGCGTGAATACATTTAAGGGGAAGCTAGATACATACATGAGGGAGAAAGGAATAGAAGGATATGCTGATGGGGACAGATGAAGAGGTGGAGGCTCATGTGGAGCATAAATACTGACAGAGACCTATTGAACCGACTGGCCTGCCCCTGTGCTGTAGACTCAATGGAACAGAGACAAATGTACTTACTTCAGATATACTTCCTGTAGTAAGAAAAGCATTATTTACTATCTAGGTTAAAATAAATGTACTTCATCAGCTTTTGTGGATTATTTCAGTGGAAATGTGCACTCCCAGGCTCAAAGAGCATCAGCCCACTGGAGGCAAAGTCGTGAGACCAGCCAGTCCAGCAGTAAGAAACCCTCCGACCCTCCTACTTCACCAACTGTCAGAATGAACATGGTTCAGTCCTGGATGTGATTAACAGCAGCAATAACAGCAGAATCCAACCCCTGGAATCACTTGTGAACTCGCTGGTGTCTCAGGAGGTTGCTTGACTGAGTGAAGCCCTTCCCACACATAGGGCAGATGAATGGCCTTTCCCCTGAGTGAACTCGCTGATGTGTCCACAGGCCAGATGAATCACTGAATGCCTTCCCACACACAAAGCAGGTGAATGGTCTCTCCCCAGTGTGAACTTGTCGGTGTGTCTGCAGGTTTGATAACTGAGTGAATCCCTTCCCACACTCAGAGCAGTTGAATGGCCTCTCCCCGATGTGAGTGCGTCAGTGAATCTTCAGCTTAGATGGAGATCTGAATCCCTTCCCACACTCAGAGCAGGTGAACGGTCTCTCACCGCTGTGAACTAGTTTGTGTGACATTATGTTGGATAAATGACTGAAACCCTTTCCGCACACAGATTAGGTGAACGACCTCTCCCTGGTGTGTCTGCGTCTATGGATTTCCAGCTGAGATGGGCATCTGAATCCCTTCCCACAGTCCCCACATTTCCAGGGTTTCTCCATGGTGCAGGTGTCTTTGTGTCTCTCCAGGTCCAACGGTCAGTTAAAGCCTCGTCCACGCACAAAACATGTAAAATGTCTCTCCTCACTGTGAATGGTGCGATGTTTTTTCAGTCTGTGTAGTTGGTGAAAGCTCTTTCCACAGTCAGTGCACTGAAACACTCTCACTCGGGTGTGTGTGTCTCGGTGCTTTTCCAGTCACACAGACGTGTAAAACTGATTGAGGCAGACAGAAAAGACAAACATTTCTCCTTCTGTGTTCAAAGGCTGGTGATATTCAGGTCCTGATGAAATGGGTTGCTCTATCAGATCTTGATGTGATATTTACATTGAGATTTTGTCTGCAAATCCTCCTTCTCTGATATACAGTAAAAGGAGTTTACAAAATTCATCACTGTCAGTACAGGACAGAAATTCAGAAACAACAATTCTAGTTTGTATGGTGCATTCTTTCCTCTCTCATTCCCCAAAAACTGTAAATCTCCATCCCACACACTCTCCCTCCATTCTCACCCTGCTGCACCTGATGTGCACCCTCCCAATTCTCCTGGGGCCGATTCATGCTCATCAAAGACGCAAGCTCACCGATTCCTGTCCAAGACTTGAAAATCTTCATAGAAGTATATTTACTGGTTAGATATACAGGGGGAATGTGAGGAAGAACTTAAGGCAGCGATCTTGGACTCAAGTTGCCAAATGGACTCTTTCTGTGCTGTAATGAATGTAAGGCTGGAAATATATAAGGTAGCTACAGTACTATATCACAAGGCTAGAAATAATAATAAATGAGCTTGATTACACAGCCAGAAATATATTGAATATGTCAGGACCTACATATATTAAAAAACTAGAAATAATAATAAAAGGACTTTATTCCTGAACCATAAATAATATCTAATATGTACCATATAACAACACCAGACATATCTCTGTCCTATATTAATTAACTGTTCCCTTAAATGTCAGCCATCTCCTGGGGAAACCACCCCTTTAATTGTGAACATTCAGAAAGGGACCATCCTTTTAGCCAGACAAATAAATGTGTCAAGCTGAGGGAGCAAAGGATGTCAATGTCTTTAAGAGAGAGAGATCTGGACCAACCTTTCCAGAGTCTGCAACCTCCCTGGATTCACTTCCTTTCCCTTCAGTTCCTGCAAGTCAACAATTTCCCCCAGAATGAGAAAAGAAATGGAAAGGGGGAAAAAAGAAAGTGCTTTACTCACAGATGTTGGACACAGGAGGAAGTTTCAGTCTGTGCGAAGCTCAACCCTCAGTCACACACACACAGCCCGCGCTCTGATTGGCTGGAGGACCAGAATCCTTTCGGTCCTCCAACTCTTTCCATTCGTCAATCCCTCAGCATGACGGGGGGGGGGGGGGGGGGGGGGGTGGCGGCGGTGGGGAGCTCTTTCCGCACATGCGCAACCCCCCCCCCCCCCCCCAACTCTCCCTTGGACATGCGCAGTCCCGGGCCGCACACCCGCGCGGCGGATAAAACGGTTTCGCCGGCGCTGTGGATTGTGGGAGCTTTCGCCGCCTTAACTGATCCGGAGCCCAGACTCCAAACTCCTGGGACTGGGATGAAAAGTGGGGGTAGGGGTGGGGGGCGGCGCAGTGAGTCAATCTGACACAAAGTACATGTGGGTAATCACTGGATTTGATTGTGATGCCCCCTTAGCAAAACAGTTTGTTAACTTCAGGTGTAAAGATTTAGACACCTGGGTGACATGTTGGGGAGGGCAATAGGTGAGTGTGAAACTGAACCCGAGAGTCAGCACCTTCAGGGGAGAAGAATTGGGGAAAAAGCTGGAGGAGAATGGTCGGATGAATTAGTTACAATCAATAGGGAGGAGGGAATGTCTGGGGCGCAGAGATTCATAGTTCGAGAGGCGGCGGGATAGTGACATTGTCAGTGGGCTGGTATTCCAGAGATCCCAGGTAATTCTCTGGGGTCCCGAGTTCGAATGTCACCACGGCAGCTGGCAAAATTTGGATTCAACAAATACCTGGAGTTTAAGGTTTGATGATGACAGTGAAACCATTGCTGATTGTTACAAAAATTCTTCTGATCCCATAAGGAAATCTGCTGTCCTTACCCAGTCTGGCCTACATGTGACTCCAGACCCACAGCAATGTGGATGACTCTTACATGGCCTCTGAACAAGGGCAATTTGGGACGATCCACCCGCATCACAGAAACAACTGAGAAAAAGGGACTGGGATGTTCTGTGACATAGACAACTTTATCAGCTCTTGTCAACTTCTGTTTCAAAATGCTCCTTGGGACCTTGACCTTGAACATGCAATGGACTATGTCAGAGTTTAAGACCATACTGGGCTCAATTACATTGAAAATACAGCACAGAAACAGTTTTGTTACATTAAAGGTGCTATATAAATACAGGTTGTTGCTTTATTGAAGGCTGCCACTTGAACTCACTCACTGCCCCCTAACTCCAAGACCCCTATGATGAACAGTCTGAATCTAGGAAATTTTGGAAAATTTCAACCCACACATGAAGTTTCTCATTAGCCACTTCTTTTAAGACCCTGGGATGATGTCCATCAGGAGCTGGGTTCTTGTCAGCCCAAAGCACCAACAATTTGGTGATTGCAATTTTCCTGAGTCCCTCTCTCCATTCCATTTCCTGTTTTACAGCTATTTCTGGGATGTTACTTGTAATCACTGTAGTGAAGACAGATGCAAAATTCCAGTTCAATTCATCTGCCTTCTCCTTATTTTCCATTATTAATTCCCCAGACTCACTTCCAAAAGACCAATGCTCACTTTATCTCTTTTCTTTTTTAAACATCAGTTTCCAGTTAGCTTTCTCTCATACTCTAATTTTTCCCTGCTATTAATCTTTTAGTCATTCTTTGTTGTTTTTTTATATTCATTCCAATCTTCTGACCTGCCAACCATCCTTGTGCGATTACATACTTTTTCATTGAGTTCGATGCTATCTTTAACTTTTGTAGTTAACCATGGAAGGCCGATCCTCCACTTCATTTTCTTCTTTCTTGTTGGAATGTATCTATTCCTTTTGTTCTGAAATATCCCCTTAAATGTCTGCTACTCCATCTCTATTGGCCAATCCCATAACCTAAATCATCAGTTCACTTTAGCTCTGCTTTCATGCCCTCATAATTTCCCCACTTTAGTTTAAAATACTAGTCTTGGACTCACTCTTCTCTCCCTCCAACTGAATGTAAAATTCAACCATATTGTGTTCAATGCTACCTAGGGGTGTCTTCACTATGAGGTCATTAATTAATCTTATCTTGTTTCACAATGTTGGCATTTATTTTGAGAGGACTATAATATAAAAGCAGGGATGTGCTGCTGAGGCTTTATAAGGCTCTGCTCAGACCACATTTAGAATATTGTGAGCAATTTTGGGCCCCGTATCTCAGGAAGGACGTGCTGGCCCTGGAGAGGGTCCAGAGGAGAATGATCCCAGGAATGAAAGGCTTAACATATGAGGAACATTTGAGGACTCTGGGTCTATACTCCATAGAGTTTAGAAGGATGAGGGGGGGATCTGATTGAAACTTACAGAATACTGAAAGACCTGGATAGAGTGGACGTGGGGAAGATGTTTCCATTGGTACGAGAGACTAGGACAGCCTCAGAGTAAAGGGAAGACCTTTTAGAACAGAGATGAGGAGAAACTTCTTTAGCCAGAGAGTGGTGAATCTATGGAATTCATTGACACAGAAGGCTGTGGAGGCCAGGTCATTGAATGTATTTAAGACCAAGATAGATAGGTTCTTGATTGGTAAGGGGATCAAAGATTACAGGGAGAAGGCGGGAGAATGGGGTTGAGAAACTTATCAGCCATGATTGAATGGCAGAGCAGACTCGATGGGCCAAATGGCCTAATTTCGGCTCCAATGTCTTATGGTCTTATAATACCAGGTCCAGTAGAGCCTGCTCTCTGTCTCCAGAACATGCTGTTCTAGAAAACCATCACAAAAATATTCGATGAGCTCCCCATCAAGGCTACCTTTGTGTATCTGACTTTATCAGTGTATATGTAGATAAAATTCCCCATAATTATTGCCATACCTTTCTAAAAAGCTCCCACAGTTTTTCCCTTTATACCCCATCCTACCATGTGGTTACTGTTAGGGGGCCTGTACACCACTCCCACAAGTGGCTTTATCATTTCTCATCTCTACCCAAACTGCTTCTACATCCTGGTTTCCTGAACTTAGGTCACCTCTCTCTATTGCGCTAATGACATCATTAATTAACAGTGCCACCCCTTCACATTTCTCTAGCTTCCTGTCTTTCCTAAATATTAAGCATCTTTCAATATTCAGTCAGTCTGTTCATCTCCAGGAAGGTCTTAAAAATGTCAGATTTTGTAAATGGCTATACTTGAATTTTCACTTAAATTTCAAGATAGAATGAAGTTGGGAGTCTAAAAGGTAACTAATCAGCATGTCTACCTGGATACAAGGCTCATGTGATTCACATTGCCATGGAGATGGGTTTTAACAGGGGAAGGATCCATGGGAAGTTATTGTAGGTTGGAAAGTTCTCCTAAAAGCCATCCCTGAATTCCACAGGCATATCAGTCTGCCAGGATCCAAGAGAGGGAGCTGATAGAGGTGGCAAGTCTCTGTTTCACCACGCGGGAATGTGGATGGGACATTGTGCTCACGTTGAAAAGACCGATTTCATTACGATTTAAGGAGAGACTGAAAGATTTGCCTTGCTTGAGTTAGAGGGATGACCCAGGAGAACCCTCACTGTGAAAGGCAGTTCTGATGTTAAAGGTTGCTCGACTGGGAAAGGAAAAGAATGGAAGTAAACCCTCGGGAGCGATGAATCACTTTGGACAGGTTCCAGGAGAATTGAGTGTCTATTTCAAGTACAGAGTAAAACATGACCGTGGAGTGGGATTTTTGATTATGTTCAAAGTAAAATGGTAAATTTCTGTTTGATAGTTTAAGGTACATGTTGCGAACAAAAATGGTGTTTCGTCAAAGTTGCTCCTAGATTATTTGTTGCAGTAAAAGTCACAAAACTTGAAGTCTTGTCATGTGAACCTTTAATTTGTTCAATGGAAATTTGAATTTAATTTTAGAAGTTACCAGTCTTTACAGAGATCCTAACATTTGGTTTAGAGCCATAAGTTTCAACTTCCCATTTGAGCCTCCAGCACCTTTCTGTCTCTCTGTTGCTCGTGTCAAGGACAGCCAGGCAATGGAGCTGCGGGCTGAATTTAGCTGAGAATAATAGTGCCTGTGCCCCAGTTGGGAAACTGCAATGGGCGTCACACTGATAGAGAGACAGGAAGGTGCTTGAGGACTTATTGGAAAATCAGTCTCCAATGGGGCGCAGGAGGGGGTGACCAGGGCTGATGGTGACATGATCTCCAGGGTTCAGTGCCCCTCTGTCCAAAGTGGGAGTTGTGGGAACAGGTTATAGAGGAGCCGAAGAGAAACAATTTGAGTCCAGACCATTGTGCACATCGTTTTACTCTGTTGTCTTTGATCCTCAAATAATTTTCTGTTTGTGTTTTTTAAACCACGTCCTGTTTCATTAATAAACTTTTAGCAGTCAAAATATTTGGTTGTTCTGGACATTTCATGATTAGATTTCTGCACGTTAGGGAAAATGGGTGAGAGGGGTTGGCAGGGTCTTTAACAGAAAGTGAGTCCCTCTAAGGGAATTGGCAAAGGAGCCAGAGGGGGAGGTGAGATTTTATTTTTCTTTTGACACAATGTTAGAAAACGGGATTCAGGGAGTCCATCGCGATTTACTAATTTATCCAAGTTCTTTGAGGAAGTAACAAGAAATGTGGATAAAGGGGAACCTGTGGATGTGGTTTACTTAGATTTCCAGAAGGCATTTCACAAGATGCCACACCAAAGGTTACTACACAAAATAAGAACTAGTGGTGGACAGGGTAACACATTAGCACGGGTAGAGGATTGATGGGCTAACTGGAAACAGAACATAGGCGTAAATGTGTCATAGAAACATCGAAACATAGAAAGCAGGAGTAGGCCATTTGGCCCTTCGAGCCTGCTCCACCATTCATTATGATCATGGCTGATCATCCAACTCCTGCTTTCTCCCCATACCCTTTAATCCCTTTCGCCCTAAGAGCTATATCTAACTCCTTCTTGAAAACAATGTTTTGGCCTCAACTACTTTCTGCTGTAACGAATTCCACAGGCTCACCACTCTCTGGGTGAAGAAATATTTCCTCACCTCAGTCCTAAATGGTCTACCCCATATCCTCAGACTGTGACCCCTCTGATTCTGGACCTCCCCCACCATAGGGAACATCCTTCCTGCATCTACCCTGTCTAGTCCTGTTTGAATTTTATAGGTTTCCATGAGATCCACCCTCATCCTTCTGAACTCCAGCGAATATAATCCTAACCAACTCAATCTCCCCTCATATGTCAGTACCACCATCCCAGGAATCAGTCTCATAAACCTTCGCTGCACTCCCTCTATAGCAAGTACATCCTTCCTCAGACAAAGAGACCAAAACTGCCCACAATATTCCAGGTGAGGTCTCACCAAGGCCCTTTACAATTGCAGCAAGACATCCCTGTTCCTGTATTCGAATCCTCTGGCTATGAAGGCCAACATACCATTTGCCTTCTTTACCGCCTGCTGCACCTGCATGCTTACCTTCAGCGACTGGTGTACAAGAACACCCAAGTCACGTTGCACATTCCCCTCTCTCAATTTATAGCCATTCAGATAATAATCTGCCTTCCTGTTTTTGCCACCAAAGTGGATAACATCACATTTTTCTACATTATACTGCATCTACCATGCATTTGCCCACTCACTCAGCTTGTCCAAATCACACTGAAACATATCTGCATCCTCCTCACAGCTCATCCTCCCACCCAGCTTTGTGTCATCTGCAAATTTGGAGATATTACATTTAATTCCCTGATCTAAATAATTAATATATATTGTGAATAACTGGGGTCCCAGCTATGATCCCTGCAGTACTCCACTAGTCACTGCCTGCCATTCAGAAAAAGACCCGTTTATTCCTCCTCTTTGTTTCCTGTCTGCTGACCAGTTTTCTATCCATCTCAATACACTACCCCCAATCCCATGTGCTTTAATTTTACATGCCAATCTCTTATGTGGGACTTTGTTGAAAGTCCAAATAAACCATATCCATTGGGTCCCTCTCATCTACTCTACTGGTTACATCCTCGAAAAATTCCAGTAGATTTATCAAGCATGATTTCCCTTTCATAAACCCATGCTGACTCTGTCCGATTCTGCCACTGTTTTCCATGTACTCAGCTATTAAATCTTTTATAATGGATTCTAAAATTTTCCCCACTACCGACATCAGGCTGACTGGTCTATGA
Organism: Carcharodon carcharias; assembly: GCF_017639515.1. Classification (NCBI taxonomy): domain Eukaryota; kingdom Metazoa; phylum Chordata; class Chondrichthyes; order Lamniformes; family Lamnidae; genus Carcharodon; species Carcharodon carcharias. Next base: position 3,664,018 of record NW_024470624.1, read on the forward strand.
CTCCCTGTTTTCCCTCTACCTCCCTTTTTAAATTGTGGGGTTACATTAGATACCCTCCAATCTGTCGGAACAGCTCCAAAGTCTATAGAATCTCGGAAGATGACCACCAATGCACCAGCTATTTCTAAGGCGACTTCCTTAAGTACTTTGAGATGTAGATTATCAGGGCCTGGGGATTTATCAGCCGAGAATCCCATCAATTTCCCTACTAATACTGATTTATTTCAGATCTTCCCTCTCACGAAACCCTGTGTTCCCCAAAGTTTCTGGTATGTTATTTGTGTCGTCCTTTATGAAGACAGAACCAAAGTATGTATTTAGTTGGTCAGCCACTTCTTTGTTCCCCATTATAAATTCCCCTGTTTCAGATTGTAAGGGACTTACATTTGTCTTCAATCGTTTTCTTTTCACATACCTATAGAAACTTTTACAGTCAGTTTTTATGTTCCCTGCAAGCTTAATCTCATACTCTATTTTCCCCTTCTTAATCAATCCCTTGGTCATCTTTTGCTGAATTCTAAACTGCTCCCAATCCTCAGGTCTGTTTTTTTTTTCTGGCCAATTTGTATGCCTCTTCCTTGCATCTAACACTATCTATAATTTCCCTTGTAAGCCATGGTTTGGTCACCTTTCCTATTTTACTTTTGCGCAAGACAGGAATAAACAATTGTTGCAGTTCACCCATGCACTCTTTGAATGTTTGCCATTGCCTATCCGCCATCATCCCTTTAAGTAATGTTTCCCAATCCATCATAGCCAACTCGTGTCTCATTGCCTCGTAGTTTCCTTTATTGAGATTCAGAACCCCAGTCTCAGAATCAACTATGTCACTCTCCATCTTGATGAAGAATTCTATCATATTATGTTGCTCATCCCCAAGGATGATAACACAACTAGATTGCCAATTATTCCTTTCTCATTACACAATACCCAGTCAAGGATGGCCTGTTCTCCAGTTGGTTCCTCAACGTATTGGTCCAGAAAACCATCCCGTATACACTCCACGAATTCCTCCTCTACGGTATTGTTACTAATTTGATTTGTCCAATCTATATGCATATTAAAGTCACCCATAATTACAGATGTTCCTTTATTGCATGCGTCTCTAATTTCCTGTTTAATGCCATTCCCAACATCATCAATACAGTTGCCATTCCCAACATCATTAGTACAGTCGAGATATAACCCCCACTAATGTTTTTTGCCCCTTAGTGTTTCTCAGCTCCACCCATACAGATTCCACATCATCGGAACTAATATCTTTCCTCACTATTGCATTAATTTCCTCTTTAACCAGCAATGCAACTCCACCACCTTTTCTTTTTTGTCTGTCCTTCCAAAATATTGAATACCTCTGGATGTTCAGTTCCCATCCCTGGTCACCCTGCAGCCATGCCTCCATAATCCTGACTATATTGTACCTGTCTACATTTATTTGTGTGCTTAATTCATCCACTTTATTGCAAATGCTCCTCACATTAAGGCACAAAGCCTTAAAACTTGTCTTTTTAACATTACTTGTCCCATTCCCACTATTTTTCATTGAGGCCCTGTTTTGATTCTTGTCCTTGATTTCTCTGCCTATCACTTTTCTTATTCCCCTTTCTGTCTTTTGTTCTTGTCCTTGATTCCCCCTCCTCTGACTCCTTGCATAGGTTCCCATCCCCCTGCCATTTTAGTTGAAACCCTCCCCAACCACTCTAGCAAATGTTCCCCCTTGGACATCAGTCCCGGTCCTGCCCAGGCATAACCCGTCCAGTTTGTACTGGTCCCACCTCCCCCAGAACCAGTCCCAATATCCCAGGAATCTGAAACACCATCTCTTCAGTCATGTATTCATCTGATATATCCTGCTATTTCTACTCTGACTAGCACGTGGCACTGGTAGTAATCCTGAGATCACTACCTTTGAGGTCCTACTTTTCAGCTTACTTCCTAACTCCCTATATTCTGCTTTTAGGACCTCATATCTTTCATTTTTGGGTTGGTAAAATGTGACAAGTGGAGTGCCACAGGAGATCAGTGCTCAACCATCTACAATCTATATCAACGACTTGGATGACGGGATCAAATGTATGGTGGCAAAATTTGCAGATGACATAGATACGTAAGAAAATAATTTGTGAAGAGGATTTAAGGAGCCTGCAAAGGGATATAGATGGCTAAGTGAGTGGGCAAAAATTTGGCAGATGGAGTGTAATGTGGGAAAATGTGAACTTGTCCACTTTGGCAGGAAGGATAAAAAAAACAGCATATTATTAAAATGTAGAGAAATTGCAGAACTCTGAGGTACAGAAGGATCTGAGTGTCCTGGTACATGAACCACAAAAAGTTAGTCTGCAGGTGCAGCAAGTGATTAGGAAGGCAAATAACATGCTGTTGTTAATGGCAAGGGGAATAGAATAAAAAAGTAGGGATGTTTTCCTGCAGCTGTACAGGGCCTTGGTGAGACCACATCTGGAATACTGTCTACAATTTTGGTCTCCTTATTTAAGGAGTGGCATAATTGCATTGGAAGCGGTTCAGAGAAGGTTCACTCGCCTGATTCCTGGAATGAGGGGATTATTCTCTGAGGAAAGGTTGGACAGGTTAGGCCTGTATCCATTGGAGTTCAGAAGAATGAGAGGTGATCTTATTGCAATGTATCAGATCCTGAGGAGACTTGACAGGATGGATGTTGAAAGGATGTTTCCCCTTGTCAGACAGAATAGACAGAGGGGACACAGTTTAAAAATAAGGAGGTCTCCCATTTAGGACAGAGATGAGGAGAATTTTTTTCTCTGAGGGTGTTGTGAGTTTGTGGAACTCCCTTCCCCAGAGAGTGGTGGAGGCCGGGTCACTGAATAGTTTGAAGGCTGAGTTTGATAGATTCTTCATTGACAAGGGAGTGAAAGGGTTTTGAGGATGGGAAGGAAAGTGGATTGAGACCACAATCAGGTCAGCCATGATCTTATTGAATGGTGGAGCAGACTCGAGGGGCTGAATGGCCTACTCCTGCTCTTAATTTGTTTGTCCTATCCCTTTTCCCAAACTCTGAAATGATTCACAGTGATAACCCTTATTGGTGACAGTGGTTAGATTTTATTCAGTATAAATAAGACCTGACACATGCTCATGTCTGAGCAGTAGTATCAAAGTGCAGCAGCATTACCATTACACTCTGGGTAGAAGCACCATCTCCACGTAAATGCTCCCTGGTCTGCCCCAGATGCCATGGCACCAGTCAATGCAATATGTAAAACCTCTACAAATCTCTGTGCTCGGGGAATCCCTTCTGATACTTTTTTACATCACAAAGTCTATGGAGACTGATTTAACACAATCATTGCTGAGCTAACATTTGAACAGACCAATTACAAAACCTGCCATTGAACAATCTGTACCTGCCCAAGCCACGTCAAACTCTCAAACAATTGGCTTCCCACGCTCCGTCCCTGGTACAGGGAGTCAGCATTCCCATGCCAAGCAGTGAAAACATGGTGGTCTTGACACCCAGGTGTCATCTAGGATTCAAGGCACTCCTGTTTTCTATGTCCCCTGGGAGCTGTTCATCTCCCTGTTCCCACATAGCAAGTCGTCTGTTCTCAGCTCTACCAGATTTCTGCTGAAGTTTGGCCCCTTTTACACCTTTCGGATCAATAAAACAATGAGAGAATGAAGACCCGAGTGTGGTTTTCTTTAAAAGGAGTTCAGAGGCAAAGGATACAAATTTCTCCAAGATACAGTGTTCAACTTATTCATTTCATCTCCACTTTCTTGCCTTTCACTGGAATGTAGGTGGAAACCAGATTAATACACCCAAGGTGAGTTATTCCAATTCCTTTACTGTCCAGTGCAACATTTTCCTCATATCTTCAAAACAGAAATTAAACATTCCCATTTGATTTCAGAGATTAACATCTTTTATTTGCTCTTTATTGTAGATGTCAGGCTGGGGTCGGTTTCCTTTGAGCACAGGAGGTGGAGGGGAGATTTGAGTAGAGGTGTACAAGATTATGACAGATTTAGATAAGGTGGACAAAGAAAAGCTGTTCCCATTCGCTGATGGTACAAAGACAAGGGGGACACACATTTAAGGTTTTGTGTAAGAGATGCAGAGGGAATGTGGAAGAACTGTTTTATGCAGCGAGTGGTAATGAGCTGGAACTCGTTGCCTGTGTGGTTGGTGCAAGCGGAGACAATGAATGATTTCAAAAGTAAATTGGGTGGAGACTTGAGGGAAATAAACTTTCAGGGATATGGGGATAGCACGGGACAGTGGGACTAGTTTGCTCTACAGAAAGCTGGCATGGACTCAATGGGCTGAATGGCCTCCTTCTCTATCCCAATGACTCTCTGATCTAAAGAGAACAATTTCAGCTGCTCCAATCTCTCCAACCAACTGAAGTCCCTCATCCCTGGTGCCATTCTCATAAATCTCCTCTGCACCCTCTCTAATAACTTCACATCTTTCCTGAAGTGTGGGGCCCAGATATAGAGTTCCATTCTAGAGGGATAGAATTGAAAAGCAGCGAGTTTATGTTCAATTTGTTTTGAACCATGGTTAGACTACACTGGGAGTACTGTCAGCATCTGTGATCTCCATTTAGAAAAAGGAAATAGAGGCACTGGAGAAGGGACAACAAAGATTCACAAGAATAACACCAGAGCTGAGAGCATTTAACCCTCAGGAAAGGCTGGGGCTGCTTTTCTCTAGAAAAGAGAAGACTGAAGGGTGACCTGATGGAAGTCTTTAAGATGATGAAGAGATTCAATAATCCAATCAGGATTTCATGAGAAACCTCTTTACCCAGCTAGCAGTGCGAATGTGGAACTCACTACCGCAGCGAGAGGTTGAGGTGAATAGCATGAATACATTTAAGGGAAAGCTAGATACATATACGAGGGAGAAAGGAATAGAAGGATATGTTGATGGGGGGAGATGAAGAGGGGTGGGTGGAGGCTCATGTGGAGCATAAATACTGACATAGACCAATTGAGCTGACTGGCCTGGCCTCAATGGGACAGACAAATGTATTTGTTTTAGATCTACCTGTAGAGGTCGAAAAAACAATGTTTACTATCCAGGATGAAATAAATGTCCTTCATCAGCTTTTGTGGACCAGTTCAGTGGAAAAGTGCACTCCCAGGCTCAAAGAGCATCACCCCACTGGAAGTAAAGTCATGAGACCAGCCAGTCCAACAGAAAGAAACCCTCTGACCCTCCTACTTCACCAACTGTGAGAATGAACATGGTTTGGTCCTGGATGTGATTAACAGCGGCAATAAAAGCAGTTCTGTTGAAGGGTCATGAGGACTCGAAACATCAACTGTGCTCTTCTCCACCGATGCTGCCGGACCTGCTGAGTTTTTCCAGGTATTTCTGTTTTTGTTTTTGTAAAGTCATTACTGACATCGTTCATGAATCTCTGATCAAGTAAAACAGCACTGTGTGTTAAACACATTTCTAGTCCAGAATCTATACGTATATTTATGTATTCAATCTGCTGCCTGCATCAAGATTTTACGGTTTTCACATACTGGTCAGGAAGTGGTGAGCGTGGATCTGTTTATCAGCATGAATCAGCACCTCAGGAGAATTTGGAGGCTGTATATTTGGTACAGCAGATTGAGAAAGGAGGGAGAGTGTGTGGGATGGAGATTTATACCTTTTGGAGAACGAGAGAGAAAAGAGTGTTCCACAGGAACTAGAATTGTCTGTTCTGCATTTCTGTCCTGTACTGACAGTGATGACTTCTGTAAACGCTTTTTGCAGGATATTAGAAGAGGAGGATTTGCAGACAGAAAACCAAACATCACACCAAGATCTGACAGAACCAGTTGATTCATTGGGACATGAGTGTCATCGGCCTTTGAATCTAGAGGGAGACATGTTTGTTCTGCCTGCATCAAATGATTATGAACAACAGTGTGACTGGAAAAGCATCGAGAGAGTGTTCCAGTGCACTGACTCTGGTAAAACCTTCAACCAGTTACATAGCCTGAGAAAACATTGCACCATTCACAACAGGGATCTGTGTTCTGTATGAGGGCAAGGCTTCAACTGATCACTGAACCTGGGGGGTCACAAGGACACCCACATCATGGAGAAACCATGAAAATGTGGGGACTGTGGGAATGGATTCAAATCCCCAATTGCGCTGGAGATTTATCGATGTAGTCACATTGGATAGAGGCCATTTACCTGCTCAACATGTGGGAAGGGATTCAGTAATTCATCCACACTGCACGCTCACCAGCGAGTTCACACTGGGGAGAGGCCGTTCACCTGCTTTGTGTGTGGGAAGGGGTTCATTCATTCAGGCAACCTGCAGACACACCAGCGAGTTCACACTGGAGAGAGGCCATTTACCTGCTCCACGTGTGGGAAGGGATTCAGCGATTCATCCACCTTGCACAGACACGAGCCAGTTCACACTGGAGAGAGGCCGTACACCTGCTCTGAGTGTGGGAAGGGATTCACTCAGTAATCCTACCTGCAGACACACCAGTGAGTTCACACCGGGGAGAGGCCCTTCACCTGCTCTCAGTGTGGGAAGACATTCAGTCATTCAGGCAACCTGCTGAAACATGAGCGAGTTCACACTGGGGAGAAGCCGTTCACCTGCAGTCAGTGTGGGAAGGGATTCACTTGGTTATGTAGCTTGCAGACACACCAGCGAGTTCACAGTGGAGGGAGGCCGTTCAGCTGCTCTTTGTGTGGGAAGGAATTCAGTGAATTATCCACCTTGGGGAAGCACCAGTGTGGGAAGGGATTCACTTGATTATCCAGCTTGCTCAGACACCAGCAAATTCACAAATAATTCCAAGGGTTGGGTTCTGCTGTGATTGCTGCTGTTAATCACATCCAGGACTGAACCATGGTCATTCTGACACTTGGTGAAGTGGGAGGGTCCGAGGGCTTCTTCCTGCTATTGTCTGACAGGTGGTTTTGAGCAAAGAAAATTGAACAGAATTTTGACAATGTGAGGGAAATCGTTTTCATGGAAGAATTTAAAAACCACATTTCATGAGCTATCAGGGCATATCTGCAGGACCTGTAAGGTTTTTAATATAAGGGAAGCTGCTGATGGCAATGATTTAACCCAGACACCTGGCTGGCAGCAAACCACAGGTTGGAAAGGTGGATCGTATGAGAAAAACAGAACTTGTGGTAAGGACAGTAGGAATGAAAAAGGAGATTCTACCCAGGGTGGTAAAAAATCTAGTGTAGAGCATATTACTGAGTCAGAAAGACCAATATGTTTTCACTGTCATAGAGTTGAAACATTTAAATACAGCTCATTGGAAATTAAAAACTAAACTAGTGGCATTGGTGAAAGTGGCTGGTGTTTCTCCAGAGAAGGTTGTACCAAAGAGGGAAGCTTATGAGAAATCAATACCTTCTAATGTATTCACCATGGGTGTAGGGACATGAGGGATTATGAAGGATTTCTATTTGAAGGGGAAGTCACTCCAAAAAAGAACCTCAAAAGATTGTTATCCTGTGAGATGCTGGTTTAGCTCAGTGCAAAATATTTAGACTTTTCTTCAAAAAGTTCACAATAAAAATGTAATGGTACGGGGTATTGATGGGGAGTGTGTGACTATCCCATTGTGTAGAGTGAATTTAAACTATGCTTTAGTAAAAGGCTCTGTTATTGTTGGTGTTGTTTCTAAGTTACTGATTACAGATGTAGATTTTATATTAGGGAATGATTTAGCAGGTGATATTGTTTTCCCACTTTCTGGGACTGTGATCACACTTCAGAAGATGTTTCTAAGAGTAAAAAGCCCTCACCTATTGATGACCCAGTTAAGCAACAAACTGATACAAGTAAAGATACTGATGTATCCACCTTAGTACTGGACAGTGCAGAGTCAGGAAAAGTGCCTGAAGCATTTCAAGATAAAAGTCCACCACAGAAGGGACTAAGTCCTCAAAGTAACCCTGAAGGGTTAATGACCCCTAACACTGAATTACATGTAGCTGCCAGTGCTGAGGCAGAACAAGATATAGGAGCAGCCAGAGTTCAGGCAAATGGACAGTTCACAAAAAGAAACATTTAAAACCCCAAAATGATCGGCATGAAGGAGTTTGTGAACGACGTGGAAGATTCAAAAAGCTCAAATAAAAATGAAAGTCCAGAATGAAGAAGCTGTTGACATTGCTGGAAAGGAATGAAATAAAACTGGGTCTGAATGGGCACACCTTTAACAAACCTTTGGGATGATCCCAGGAACAGAAGTGAACGAACCTTCAAGATATCGTTAAGTATAAAGGAACTCTTGGAGGGAAGTTAAAAAGTAGAAATGGGTTCATTGCATAAACTATAGTGTTAAGTTCACAGTGCTGGTTTTTAATATTGTTTTGTTTTATATCTACAGTAAAGTTTGTTTTTGTTTAAAAACATGGAATCTTGTGACATAATTCTTTCAGTTAATCACTGTGTGTTCGAATTTCTCTTTAAAGGTTAACTGTCCAGACTGGGATTGTAACAATATGCACAAGCAATATTTCAAAACAAACCAAAGAGGGAAAAATATGATTTTCCTTCTTTTGTTCAAAGCATTATTATATTGTAAGACATCCCTCTTCAAGGATCCCCAACAATTTCTTAGTTCGAGCACTTCTTTTTATGAAACAATCTGATAATTGATGACGAAAAATGGAACTAACTAAAGTCCCTTCTAAAGCAGGAGGGCTATCGCCCAGCACAGAGGCTAATTTGGGATTTCTCCCAACTGATAGGGACTTCTCCCTCCAACCATATGAAGTGGATTCTTTACATGAAACGTCCATGTCAGTGCAGTTGTCAACTTGCAGTTTGGCTCATCAGCTAAGATTTTCTGCAGCATTTCATCGATCACAGCGTGATTCCTTTCACAGAGTCCATTGCTGAAAGGATTTTCAGCTGTGGTGTTCATGACCACAATGTTCATGTTTTCACACACGTCTCTAAACTCATCATTAGCAAATTTCCCCTCCATTATCAGTCAGAAACTTAGCTGGTGACCCAGGTCCAGTCCCTATCCATTTCTCCATGACTTGGTCTGTAATCTCCCTTTTGTCCTTGCCGTGTATTATTGGAGAAAGACTAAATCGGTTACCATATCTATAAAGTGTAGAATGAAAATATTTCTGTCTTTGTCCCATCCCTTTAGATCCATGGCAACTACCTGGTTAAAGTCACGTGCCAAGGGAAGGTTTACAATAGGATGTGATGGCATCCTCCCATACTTTTTACACATTTCACACTTTGCACTAATCTCCACTAAGACCCTCGTATTCTCTTCATCAACCACCCCTGCATCTTTTAGCAGAATTTTTAATCTTTGACAGCAAAGATGAACAAATTGTCTGTGTCGCTTTAACAGTTTGCTTTTTTTTCTCTGATTCTTATCGCCTGATTCCATTAATCCTTCAGAAACACTCTGATTAGAAACATCAAGTATTGTTAATATCCTGATTGTGTCAACTGGGGATCACACCAATGAGACCCCTAAATGCTCTGACTGTGGGAGTGGCTTTAAAAACACTGCAGAACTGATGTTCCACCAGCGCATTCATACTGAGGGGAGACTGTTCATCTGCTCTCACTGTGCAAAGAGATTGAGAACATCATCCCACCAGTTGACACACGAGCGAGTTCACATCAGGGAGAGGCCATTCACCTGCTCCGAGTGTGGAAAAGGATTCAGGTATTCATCCAACCTGCTGAGGCACAAGTGCAGTGACACCAATTGGAGACGTTTTAGATGCTCTGACTGTGGGTGTAAATAGAATCAATTGATGTTAAGTATTTTCAGGTTGAGGGCATTTATTGGATGGAGCACATGTAAAGAGACCCTTACTGACATGGAGTGGAGTCGAGTCAGGAGGTATACACCTGTAAATGTTTCACTCAGTGAATAAATCTATACCAAGTAAAGATTGGCCCCAGTTTCTTCATTCATCATCAGGCTGTCAGGATTATAACATGGTAACAGAGAATGGTTGTCTAATGGTGGAGGTTGGAAACTAAAGGAAAATAAAATGTCAGTCTCACAGGTACCTTAAAAGGTGTGTCCCCACAGCTTCCTGTGAACAATGTTTGTGTGTGTGAATGTGGACATCTCACTCTTGCAGTGAGTGAGTCAATGTAAAATCACCCAGCAGCAAAACCTTCTGACTTCAAAGAAAGGGTTAGTTTATTTCGCACTGCTGCTCTGGAAGTTACTTACACATATATAAACACACACGCCCATATACACACACATACATACACACACAGCCAAACACACTCATATACACACACAAAGATTAATTACACATGAAGATAAAACAATACTTATAAAAAGTGAATCAGTTCAGTCTTTGTTGTTTGGTGCAGGCCTGGGACTGTTGAAGTCGAGCTGTTACATTGTTTGATAGGAAAGGTTTGAGGTTGTGGGATTGCCTCTGCCGCTGTGATGCCTTCCATTGTCAAATGGCCAGAGGTCAGCTTAGTAGATGGAGTCAGGTTCACAGGAAGGCGAAAAGGTTCCTTGTTTCTGGTTGTCCAGGTGCAGCATTTTCCAACTGCCCAGTTACTGACAGCAGAGCCTTTGGCTGTTTCTGGATCCCTTTCTCTGTCTCTCCCTCTCTCCCTGTTGAGAAACAGATTCCTCTCTGCTGCTCTGAAGCTGTTTCACGATGGATCTGTGTCTCGGCAGCTTGCTCTGCCTTTTCTATTCTTGATGGCAGGCAAGCCAAAATGGCCACTGTGTCAAAACCCCAAACTAGGTTCCCAATGAGGTGAGTGGTGATTCCATTCCAGCTCTGAATTCCCAAATGCCTTTCAAGTCTGGGCCTCCATTAAAGGGAAACCATCAAGTTGATGGATCTTATTGACACTTGTAGAAATGCTCATTGAATTTCAAACGTCTATTTTTGTAGATATGTCAGAGAATGCCTTTGTCTCTTGGGAAGTGGTTCCAGCCGGAATCCACAAGGAGAAAGTCAGGTGACCCTCGGAGTCCATTCTGAAAACAGACTTTCAACTCAGTCCAAAGTTTAAAAATGTAACCTTGAAAAGAGTTTGTTACAAATCAGCAACACCATTACTGCACATTTTAACATTTTAATTTTTAAAGTATTTTCCCTTCCCTTTGCCCCTGCCAATAGCATCTGCTTTAAGATGACTGGTGCATTGAAATATTTTTAATTATATATTTAATAATAACACACCATAAATTAAATAAATAAATATTCCGATCAATCTTCTCTCTGTGAGGATTCCACTGCCTTGTTGAGCTGACTTTGGACATACCGACTGCTTTTTCCCACTCGGCTCCCACAGCTTCTTCACAGCTCTGTCCAAGCTCACTGTTCACGCTGACTGCTTTCTGCCACAAGACTAACTGCCTTTCATCGTGGGCACCACTGGAGATTTCTTCCTCTGGCTGCAGCCAAGCAAATCTTCCAGCTTCTTTTCCCCTCACCAGTTCCAAGTGAGCTTCAAACTACACAAGACCAAATCTGCAACTTCCTCTGTGAGAAACATCCAGATAAATTAAACAAAAGAACCTTCGACTACCCACAGCCCATCTCCATGGCAACATGGCATATTTTGGGAGGTTCCAAACCAGAAACGCTAACTAAATATATTCTACCTTCAAAACACCCTCTCATTCTGTGATCCATGTGAAATATGAAAAAAGATTTTCACTACAACTTTCAAGGAGCATCAGCCACTGGAAACAAAGTCATGAGACTGGCCAATCAAGCAGGAAGAAACCCTCCAACCCTCCCACTTCACTAAGTGTCAGAATGAACATGGTTCAGTCCTGGATGACATTAACAGCAGCAATAACAGCAGAATCCAGCCCCAGAAATCACTTGTGAACTCGCTGATGTTTCTGCAGGCATATTAATTGAGTGAATCCTTTCCCACACTCAGAGCAGGTGAAGGGCCTCTCTCCAGTGTGAAGTCGCCGGTGAGTCAGCAGGTTTGAGAACTGAGTGAATCCCTTCCCACACTCAGAGCAGGGGAATGGTTTCTCCCCGGTGTGAACTCGCTGGTGTATCAGCAAATGTGATGAATCACAGAATCCCTTCCCACACTTGGAGCAGGTGAACGGCTTCTCTCCAGTGTGAACTCGCTGGTGCTTCCACAAGTTGGATGAGTCAGTGAATCCCTTCCCACACTCCGAGCAAGAGAACAGCCTCTCCCCAGTGTGAACTCGCTGGTGTGTCTGCAGGCTGGAGAACCGAGTGAATCCCTTCCCACACTCGGAGCAGGTGAACAGCCTCTCCCCGGTGTGAACTCGCTGGTGTGTCAAGAGGTTCCATGAGTGAGTGAATCCCTTCCCACACTCGGAGCAGGTGAATGGCCTCTCCCCAGTGTGAACTCGCTGGTGCGTCTGCAGGATGGATGACCTGCTGAATCCTATCCCACACACGGAGCAGGTGAATGGTCTCTCCCCGGTGTGACTGCGCCGATGAATCTCCAGACCAGACGGGGCCCGAAATCCCTTCCCACAGTCCCTACATTTCCATGGTTTCTCCATGGTGTTGGTGTCCTTGTGTCTCTCCTCGATTAAAGATCTGTTGAAGCCTCGTCCGCACACAGAACACGTGAATGGTCTCTTTCCGCTGTGAATGGTGATGTTTTTTTCAGTCTGTGTAACTGGTTGAAGCTCTTTCCACAGTCAGTGCACTGGAAACACTCTCACTCGGGTGTATGTGTCTCGGGCCTTTTCCAGTCACCCTGATGCTTAAAACCTTTTGAAGCAGCCACAACAGACAAACGTTTCTAGTTCTAAATTCAAACGCTGCTCATATTCAGGGCCCAATGAATCAAGTGATTCTGTCAGATCTTGACATCTGTTTTGAGATTTCTGTCTGTAAATCATCCCCTTATAATAGCCTGCAAAAGGAGTTTACAAAAGTCACCACTGTCAGTACAAGAAAGAAATTCAGAACAGGCAATTCTAGTTTCTGTGGCACATTATTTCCTCTCTCCTTCCCCAAAAGCTGTAAATCTCCATCCCACACACCCTCCCTCCATTCTCACTCTGCTGAACCTAATATACACCCTCCCAATTCTCCTGAAGATGACCATTCATATTGCTCGACAGATCCACGCTCATCGCTTCCTGTCCAGGATACAGGAATCATAAGAAATAGGAGCAGGAGGAGGCCATTCAGCCCATCGAGCCTGCTCACCCAATTGAAGTAGGCTTGGTTCAACAAGATCATGGCTCATCTGGCTGTGTCTTTAACTCCATTTTCCTGCCTGTTCCCCATAACCCTTGACTCCCTTGTCAATCAAAACTCTGTCCAACTCAGCCTTGAATATATTCAATGACCCACTTCCACTGCTCTTTGGGGAAGAGAATTCCAAAGACGAACAGCACTCTGAGAGAAGATATTCCTCCTCATTTCAGTCTTAAACAACTTATTTCTAAACTGTGTCCCTATTTCTAAACTACTCGAGTGGAAACATCCTCTCAGCATCTACCCTGTCAAGCTGCCTCAGAATCCAATATGTTTCAATAAGATCACCTCTCATTCTTCTCAAATCCAATTTGTATAGGCCCAACCTGCTCAATGTTTCCTCATAAGATAACCCCTTCATCCCAGGAATCAGCTGAGTGAACCTTCTCTGAACTGCTTCCAATGCAAGTATATCCCTCAAAGAAGGAGCCCAGAACTATACACAGTACTCTAGGTGTGGTCTCACCAATACCCTGTTCAGCTGCAATAAGACTTCCCGACTTTTATACTCCATCCCCCTTGCAATAAAGGTTCCAATTGCCTTCCTCATTACTTGCTGTACCTGCATACTAACTTTTTGTGATTCATGTACAAGGACACCCAGATCCCTCTGCACTGCAGCATTCTGCAGCCTCTCTCCATTTAAAAAATATACCATTAGTCAAGAAGGGTAGTAGGTATAAACAAGGTAATTACAGGCCAGTGAGTCGAACATCAGTGGCAGAGATAGTATTGGAAAATATTCCAAGGGACAGGATTAATCTCCACTTGGAGAGGCAGGGATTAATCAGGGATAGTCAGCATGGCTTTGTTAGGGGGAGATCACGTCTAACTAATTTGATTGAATTTTTCGAAGAGGTGACTGGTTGTGTAGATGAGGGTAGTGCAGTTGATGTAGTCTACATAGACTTCAGTAAGGCTTTTGACAAGATCCCGCATGGAAGAATGGTCAAGAAGGTAAGAGCCCATGGGATCCAGGGCAATTTGGCAAATTGGATGCAAAATTAGCTTTGTGGCAGGAGTGTACATTAATGATTTAGATGTGAATATAGGAGGTATGATCAGTAAGTTCACATAAAAGATGAAAATTGGTGGTATCATAAATAATGACGAGGAAAGCCTTAGACTACAGGATGATATATTTGGGCTAGTAAGATGGATAGGTCAAATAGAATTTAATCCTGAGAAGTGTGAGGTGATGCATTTTGGGAGGACTAACACAGCAAGGGAATACACAATGAATGGTAGGACCCTAGGAAGTACAGAGGATCAGAGGGACCTTTGTGTACATGTTCATAGATCCCTGAAGGCAACAGCACAGGTAGATCAGGTGGTTAAGAAGGCATATGGGATACTTGCCTTTATTAGCCAAGGCATAGAATATAAGAGCAGGGAGGTTATGTTGGAGCTGTGTAAAATGCGAGTTAGGCCACAGCTGGAGTACCATGTGCAGTTCTGGTCGCCACAATATAGGAAGGATGTAATTGCACTGGAGAGGGTGCAGAGGAGATTCACCAGGATGTTGCCTGGGCTGGAGCATTTCAGCTATGAAGTGAGACTGGATAGGCTAGGGTTGATTTCCTTAGAGCAGAGAAGGCTGAGGGGGACCTGAAGTATACAAAATTATGAGGGGCATAGGTAGGGGAGATAGGAAGAAACAATTCCCGTTAGCGGAGGTGACAATAACCAGGGGGCACAGATTTAAGGCAAGGGGCAGGAGGTTTAGAGGGGGTTTGAGGAAAATGTTTTTCACCCAGAGGGTGGTTGGAACCTGGAACACACTGGCTGAGGGGATGGTAGAGGCAGGAATCCTTCACAACATTTAAAAAGTATTTAGATGAGAACTTGAAATGCCATAGCATACAGGGCTACGGGCCAAGTGCTGGAAAACGGGATCAGGGTAGATAGGGGCTTGATAGCCAGCATGGACACAATGGGCCAAAGGGCCTGTTTCTGTGCTGTATAACTCTATGGCTCTAATATTCTACTTTTGTATTCTTCCTGCTAAAATGAACAATCTCACATTTCACACATTATACTCCATCTGCCAATTTTACTCCCACTCACTCCACCTACCACTATCCCTTTGCAGACTCTTTCGGTCCTCCTCACAACATGTTTTCCTAACCATCGTTGCATTGTCAGCAATTTTTATTACAATACAGTCAGTTCCTTCATCCAAGTTATTAATATGGATTGTAAATATTTGAGGCCCCAGTACTGATCCTTGCAGGACTCCACTGCTTACATGTTGCTAACCTCAAAGTGACCCATTTACCCCCAACTCTCTGTTTCCTGTTAGTTTGCCAATCCCCTATCCGTGCTAATATATTGCCCCAACACCATGAACTCTTATCTTGTGGAGTAACCTTTTATGTGGCCCCTTAGAGAAAGCCTTTTGAAAATCCAAATGTGTGGCATCTACTGGTTCCCCAATGACAGATGTTAGACTGACTGGTCTATAGTTTCCTGCTTTCTGTCTCCCTCCTTTCTCAAATGGCTGTGTTACATTTGTGGTTTTCCAATCCACTGGGACCTTTCCAGAATCTTGGGAATTTTCCAAACTGACAAACAATGTATCCGCTATCTCTGCAGACATTTCCTTTAAGAGCTGAGGAAACAGGCCATCAGGTCCCGGAGACTTGTCAGCCATTAGTCCCATTAGTTTTCCTGGGACTTTTGCTCAAGAGATCATGATTGTTTTAAGTTCCTCCTTCTATTGTCTCCTGCTTTTCTACTATTCTTGGGATACTCTTTGTGTCTTCCACTGTGAAGACAGATACAAAATACATGTTCAAAGCCTCTGCCATTCCCATCTTTCAGACTATTAATTTCCCAGTTTCATCCTCTAAGGGATCAAGGCTCACTTTCACTATTCTTCCCCTCTTATGTACTTCAAGAAGATTTTACTGTCTGTATTTATATTTCTTGCTAGTTGTCAGTCATACTCCAGTTCTGTCTCTTTTTTTGTTCATGATGCTTTGCTGCTGTCTAAGATTTTTACAAACTTCTGGCCCATCACTAATCTTTGCAGCATTGAAAATCATCACCCAGGCTGCTAGTCTTAAAGATATGTCTGTGCCTATAATAATGGGCTAAGTGTAATATACAGTACAGGATTATTTGAAAAGAGATTTGGTGGGATATGAGGAAGAACAGTATTTCGGCAGCAGGTGGGCATGTCCTGGAACTTGCTGCCTCTGAGGCTGGTGGAAGTGGAAACAATCAATAATTTCAAAATAAAATTGGTTGACCACCTGAAGGAAATAAACTTGCACGGGAACGGGGATAGAGAGCGGGATTGGGACAGTCCGGATTGCTCCACAGAAAGTCGGCATGGACTCGTGTTGCTGAATGGACTCCGTCTGTGCCTTAATGACTCTTTGACTGGAAATATATAATGTGCCTACAGTACTATATTACAAAACTAGAAGTAATAAATTAACTTTATTACAGAACCATAAATAATATACTTAATATTGACCATATAACAACACTTGACATATCCCTGTCCTAAGATAAAAGCAAAATACTGCGGATGGTGGAAATCTGAAACAAAAACAAAAATAGCTGGGAAAACTCAGCAGGTCTGACAGCATCTGTGGAGAGGAAGACAGAGTTAACGTTTCGAGCCCGTATGACTCTTCATCAGATCATCTTCATCATCAGATATCTCTGTCCTATATTAATTTACTGTCCCCTTAAATGTCAGCCATCTCCTGGGGAAACCACCCCTTTAATTGTGAACACTAGGAAAGAGACCATCCTTTTAGTCTGACAAATAAATATGTCAAGCTGAGGGAGCAAAGGATGTCAATGTCTTTAAGTGAGAGAGAGAGATCTGGGCCAACCTTTCCAGAGTCTGCACCCTCCCTGGATTCACTTCCTTTCACTTCAGTTCCTGCAAGTCAACAATTTACCCCCAGAATGAGAAAAGACATGGAAAGGGGGAGAAAAGAAAGTGTTTTACTCACAGATGTTGGACACAGGAGGAAGTTTTAGTCTGTGTGAAGCTCAAATTTCATTCACACAAAGCCCACGCTCTGATTGGCTGGAGGACCAGAGTTGGGCTATTGGTCCGTCCCTCATCATGACAAGGAGGGGGCGGGCTTCCCCTCTCCCGAGCTCTCCGAGCGGCTTCTCGCTCTGGCCGGAGCCGTCAGCCGGTTGCCTGGAAACCTTGGCTCGAGGAGGGGGAAGAGGGAACAATGGGTGGGGGCGGGGCTCCCGTGTCCGCGCGCGCCTGACCTGCAACTTGGAACCCGAGGACGTCGCCGCGGAGCAGAGTGATTCCTATTGGCTGATTCAGGCAGGGTACATTGTGGACATCACAATACGGAAGTTGGACAGTGAGCTTCAGACTAAAACTTCCTCCTCTGGGCAACATCTGTGAGGAAATCAATGTTTTCCCCTTTCGCTTAATTCATCAAGACCAGAATATTGTTTGCCTATGAATCTAGAAGGAGAAATGTTTGTCCGTTCTGTCTGCTTCAACGGGTTTTAAACATCAGTGTGGCTGGAAAAGCACCGAGACACACACACCCGAGTGAGAGTGTTTCCAGTGCAGAGTGTGGAAACAGCTGTCACCAGTTACACAGCCTGAAGAAACATCGCATCATTCACAGCGCAGGAGAGTGTACACGTGTTGTGTGTGTGGACCCCTCAGTTAATTACTGAACCTGGAAAGACACGAGGACACCTGCACCATGGAAAGAGCGTAGAAATGTGGGGACTGTGGGAAAGTATTCATATCCCCATCAAAGCTGGAAATTCATCAACACAGTCACACCGGGGTGAGGCCATTCATCTGCTCGGTGTGTGGGAAGGGATTCACTCATTCAACCCACCTGATGAGACACCAGTGGGTTCACACAAGAGAGAGACCATTCACCTGCTCTGAGTGTGGGAAGGGATTTCAACATTCATCCACCCTGTGGACACACCAATGAGCTCACACCAGGGAAAGGCAGTTCACCTGCTCTGAGTATGGGAAAGGATTCAGTGAATCGTGCAGCCTACTGTCACACCAGCAAGTTCACACTGGGGAGAGGCCATTCACCAGCACCGTGTGTGGGAAAGGGTTCACTAGGTCTTCCAGCCTGCTGACACACCATGTCACTCAAACCAATGAGAGACCCTTTAAATGCTCTGACTGTGGGAGTAGCTTCAAAAGCTCTCGGGAACTGATGTCCCACCAGCGTTTTCACACTGAGGAGAGACCGTTCAGCTGCTCTCACTGCATAAAGAGGTTTCGAAGCTCATCCAACCTGCGGGAACACCAGCAAGTCCACACCAACGAGAGACCATTCACCTGCTGAGTGTGGGAAAGGATTCACTCAGTTGTCCAAATTGCAGATATACCAGCGAGTTCACACTAGGGAGAGACCGTACCCGTGCTCTGGTTGTGGGAAAAAATTCAGAGATTCTCCAGCCTGCTGAGACACCAGCGAGTTCACACCGGGAAGAGGCCATTCACTTGCTCAGAGTGTGGGAAGGAATTCAATGATTCATCCAATCTGCTGACACACCAGCGAGTTCACACCGGGGAGAGACTATTCACTTGCACCCAGTGTGGGAAAGGATTCACTCTGTTATGCAACCTGCTGAGACACCAGCGAGTTCACAAGTGATTACAGGAGTTGGATTCTGCTGTAATTGCTGTTGTTAATCACATCAAGGACTCAACCATGTTCATTCTGACAGCTGGTGAAGCAAGAGGGTCGAAGGGTTTCTTTCTGCTGGACTGGCTGGTCTCATGACAATGCTTCCAGTGGGCTGATACTCTTTGAGTCTGGAGTGTACATTTCCACTGAAATGATCCACAAAAGCTGATCAAGTACATTTTACCCTGTATAGTAAATAATGATTTTCCTACCACTGCAGGTAGATCTGAAATAAATACCTTGGTCTCGGTTCCATTGAGTCTACAGCACAGGGCCAGGCCAGTCGGCTCAATTGGTTTCTGTCAGTATTTATGCTCCACATGAGCCTCCACCCACCTCTCTTCATCTCCCCCATCAGCATATCCTTCTATTCATTTCTCCCTCATGTATGTATCTAGCTTCCCCTTAAATGTATTCATGCTATTCACCTCAATCACTCACTGTGGTAGTGAGTTCCATATTCTCACCATTCGCTGGGCAAAGAGGTTTCTCATGAAATCCCTATTGGATTATTGAACCCCTTCATAATCTTAAAGACTTCCATCAGGTCACCCTTCAGTCGTCTCTGGTGCTGCTCTTCAGGACTAATTATGCTTCTCTCCGGTGTCAGAGTCCAGACTTAGGTTGCACTTGCATTTTATCTGCAGCTTTCATGTGAAGCAAAACCACGACCAGGTTCTTGCTCCACAGGAATTGGCTGCAAACCTATCCCCCGCCCTGCTCGCATACTACGCTGCTACTCTTGCATCTTGCTCATCCATTCCTCCCACCCAAGAAGTAGGAGCAGCTGCTACATCATTAGTAAGCTGAGAATTGTGGAAAATCCATTGTCGACTCTGTAGGATATCAGATTTCAAACTGGCATCTGGGATCTCGGAGGGTTTCACAGGGTCATCAGATCTGGGATCCGATTTGTTACAAGCATGGAGCGGTGCATCTTGTGAGTTCCACAATCTATATTTTCTGTACTTACTGACTCATTATCTATTTTTGTCGATATTTGCTGATTTAAATATGAAAATATTCTGCAATGTAAGTGGCATTTCCAATTAGCTAACTGCCTTTGGAGAATGTGTCAGGATTGACGGGGTCTCTCCCACATAGTGAATCATAATAAAGCAGCCCTGCTGGATTGGTGTCCCATCCAGCACCCACACACAGTAGCAGCCAGTGTGTACCATCCGCAAGATGCACTGCAGCAACTCACCAAGGCTCCTTAGACAGCACCTTCCAAACCCACAACTTCTACCACCTCGAAGGACAAGGGCAGCAGATGCATGGGAACACCACCACCTGCAAGCTCCCCTGCGAGTTACTCACCATCCTGACTTGGAAATATATCCCCGTTCATTCACTGTCGCTGGCTCAAAATCCTGGAATTTCCTCCCTAACAGCACTATGGGTGTACCTACACCACATGGACTGCAGCAGTTCAAGAAGTGGCTCAAACCACCTTCTTAAGGGTAATTAGGGATGTGCATAAATGTTGGCCTAGCCAGCGACACCCACATCCCATTAAAGAACAGAAAGAGTCTTTGGTTCTGATCAGCTCCCCATGACAAACAAGAACAAACAGGCCACGCTGCCCCATTCAGTAACTTGAATACACCCATTATCTGTTCACCTCTTCCTGAGCCTGACTGGCTTCTGCTGTCTCACTCTGTGTGGAGATTCTCACCGACCATTTCTGGTCACTTTCCTCGCCAGGCACCAAACTAGAATGTTACCATCCCGGTCAGGACTGTTAGTGCTTAAGAGAGAAATCTCAACACTCAGTAATTAACTGAAAGAACTAGGCCACAAAATTTCATGTTTATAAACAAATGTTTGTGATCCAAATAAAAATTAAACAAATTAAGCATTCCTACCTTTACACTATAGTTTATATCTGCGTTTGCTATGAATCCAGTTTTCCTTTTACTCCCTCCCCAAGAGTTCCCTTACCTTACAAAATACTGAAGGTTCATTCACTTTCCTTAGGGACCAACCCAAAGGTATGCCACAGCCCTCTGGAATTTACTTTGATTTGTCCTCAGTTTCCCAGTCCGGCACTCAGACTTCCAGAGCTCTTTCTCTCTGTGAGGATTCCACTGCCTTCTTGAGCTGACTTTGGACAGACCGACTGCTTTTTCTCTGTCGGCTCCAAAAGCTTCTTCACAGCTCTGTCAAAGCTCACTGTTCAAGCTGACTGCTTTCTGCCACAAGCCTTTCACCCTGGGGACCACTGGAAATTTCTTCCTCCACCTTCAAGCTGGGCAAATCTTCCAGTCTCTTTCCCTCTCACACAAACTCCAAGTGAGCTGCAGCCTTCACAAGACTAACAACTCATTCTTATGTTGGTCAAAATCTTCCTTGGCCACTTTGAGAATATCACTCAGATGCTTTTTATGTTGAAGCGAAAACGTTTGATATTCTTGTTTGGTCTGATCTTTAAACAATTTGTAATCTTTCAGTTTTTCCTCATCCTGTTCAGGGTTAATTTTATTTAACTCTTTGTGGATGATGTCGACAGCTTCTCCATTTTGGAATTTTATTTTTCCTTCTAACACTGAGTCTTCCACGCAATTCACAAACCACATCATTTTGAGGTTTTAAATGGTCTTTTGTGAACAGTTCCTTTGTCTGAACACCTGCTGTTGTATCCTGTACTTTTTCTGCACTGGCAGGCACATTTCATTCAACGTTAGGTGTTATTAAATCCCAGGATCACTTTGAGGTCTTAGTCCTTTCTGTTGAGAATTTTTAATTTGAGTTTCTGCAGACACATTTGCTGCCTCTGTACTGTCCATTACTGGGGTGGATACATCTGTATTTTTACTTGAATCAGTCCTTTGCCCAGCTGGATTACAAATAGGTGAGGAAGCTTTCACTCAAGGGAGAGCATCTTAACTGTGCACACCGGCCCAGGTTGTGGAAACACTATACTGCTCGCTATATCATTTCCCAATATAAAATCCATGTGATTAACTTGGAAACAACACCAACAGTAACAGACTCCTTTACCAGATCACAATTTCAATTCACTCTAAACAATGGGGATAGACATACATTTCCCATCAATACCCTGTATTAATACATTTTTATTCACTGAACATTTTGAACAAAGATCTTAATTTTTTAATAACAATCAGCTCTTAGCTAAACCAGTATCTCTCAGGATAACAATCTTTTGAGGCTCTTTCACGGACAAAAATTTGTTGACTTCCCCTTCAAATATAAATCCTTCATAATCCCTCGTGTCTATTGTCACCCATTGTAAATACATTAGAAGGTATTGATTTCTCACAAACTTCCCTCTCTGGTACACCTTCATTTGCCAAAACCTCAGGTTTACTTTTTAATCTCCAACAATTAACTTTTAAATGTCCAACCCAATGTCAATGAAAACATATCGGTCCTTTTGATTCACTTGCATCTTCTGCACTATCTTTTTGACAACTGTGGGGAGAATATTTTGTTTAATTTCTGCTATCTCTTTCACTCTAAATAGAGTCCCATTCATTATCATGCGAGTTAACTCTCCTGCTCCTGTATGGGATAGCAACCAATAGTTTTCTGTCACCTTGGTGTCTGAGTTAAATCATTGCTACCAGCTAAAACAGCAGCTTCCCTTTTATTAAAAAAAAAATCCTGCAGTCCTCCAGGTGTGTCCTAATAGTTAAAGGAACGCTGTTTTTAAATTTTTCATTCGATACCACTTCCCTCACATTTTTCAAACTCTGTTCAATTTCCACTGCTTGAAACCACCTGTCGAACAACATTTCAATTTCCCTCGCAAATTCTAGGAATGGTTGTGTCTATCTTTTCCTCAAAGACTGAACTTGTAATTGATAAACTTTGACAACAAGCTCCTATGCATTAATTACCACAGATTTAATCATCTCATAATCTGAAGAATGCTCTTCTAAAAGACTTGAATAACCATCCATTTTATTCCCATCAACACACTTTGCAAAATAAGAGTCCATGTCTCTTTTGGAAACCCTAACTTTGAAGCAACTTTATCAAATGAGATGAAATATCTTCCAATTCCATCCTCAGTGAAATTAGGCACTAGGCAAATAGAGCAAAATCAAAACTCGAAGTGGAACTTGACTCCTTGTCTAAACTATTAGGTCCTGTTTCATACTGTTTAATTCTTTTCTCTCTTTGAAGCTCTCTGTCTCTTTCTTCCCTTTCTAGTTTTCTCTTTGGCGTTCTCATTCAAACTTCCGCAATTCCATTTCTTTTGATCTTTCTTTTTCATTTTCCTGGCTTTCAAGTTCGAGTTTTTGCTTTTCTCTATCCCTTTGGAATTCTCATTCAAGTTGTTTCATCTGAATTCTAGGCAACTCAACTGGATTGTTAGCTGGACGATGCTTTCCTTTTACAAATTCCAAATGCTGTGCTATTGCCTCAACTATTTCTGCTTTATTAACTGTATCAATTTTGCAAAACACCCAGGGACAAACCTTCTCCCTCAAGACATATTAACAATTAACAAAGCCATTCTGCTTCTCAACAAATACATTAAAGTTCACCATGAAATCTGGTTGGCCCAAATTTTTGCAAAGCCTAGTGCACCAATATCAGTCGGTGGATTCAAAAATCTTAGAGGAGCCCCAATTTTGTTATGATCCTGGTGGGGACCATTAATGTTTAAAAATAAATTCAAACCCACAATAATTAACTGAAGGAACTGCAGCACACCATTTCACAAACTTAATTGTGTGTAAAAAAAAAACATTAAAAACTAAGCATTTCTAACTTAACAGTACGGGCGGGATTTTCCGGTCATGCCCACCACAGAACCAAAAATTCCCACCGGAATCAACAGATCTTTTCCATCCCACCCGTAACAATTCCAGAAGCGGGGAAGCTGCGTTCCATTTTTTAGCTCCACCCTAGAGTTCTCTGATATGTTACGAGACCTTGAAGGTTATTCACTTTTCCGACCAACAGACATGCCACAGCCCTCTGGAATTCACTTTGGTTCTGCCCAGCATTCCACCTTCTCTGAGGTACAAGATTTCCTAGGCATCTTTCCTTTGGCTTTTGGATAATCAACCTGTCAAAATTTCTTTAAGACTTCACAACTGTGGATTCCTCAGCTCAAGATTAAGTTAAGATTGGGGATCAAAGGTTACGGGAGAATGGGGTTGAGAAACTTAACAGCCATGTTTGAATGGCGGAGCAGACTCGAAGGGCTGAAAGGCTTAATTTCTGCTCCTATGTCTTATGGTCTTAAGTTTCACTGCCCTCCTGCCCTGAATTTCCACTCATTGATTTTTCCTCCAGCTGTTCTGACATCTCGTTCACAACTCTTTCCAAACTAAATGTTCAAGCTGGCTCCTTTCTGTCGTGAGGGTAACTTCCTTTCACTGTGAGGACCACTGTAGGTTTCTTCCTCGAGCTCCAAGCTAGGTAAACCCTCCAGCCTTCTCTCCCCTCACCAATTCCAAGAGAGCTGCAAACTACACAACTACCTTCTGTGAGAAACACCGAGATAAATTAAACAAAAGAACCTTCAAACCACCACAGCCCATCTCCATGGCAGTTGGGAGGTTCCAAACAGAAATGCAAACAAAATGTATTTTAGTTTCAAATATCCTTTGATTCTGTGATCCATGTGAAATGTGAAATTAGATTTTCGCTAAAGGCTCAAACAGCATCAGCCCACTGGGAGCAAAGTCATGAGACCGGCCAGACCCTCCCACTTCACCAACTGTCAGAATGAACATGATTCAGTCCTGGATGTGATTAACAGCAGCAATAGCAGCAGAATCCAACCCCTGTAATCACTTGTGAACTCGCTGCTGTTTCGGTAGACTGGATAACCGAGTGAAGCCCTTCCCACACTGAGAGCAGGTGAATGGCCTCTCCCCAGTGTGAATTCGCTGGTGTGTCTGCAGAGTGGATAACCGAGTGAGTGCCATCAAACACTGAGAACAAGTGAATGGCCTTTCCCCAGTGTGAACCCGTTGATGTGTCTGCAGGTGGGATGACTGAGTGAACCCCTTCCCACACTCAGAGCAGGTGAATGGCCTCTCCCCGGTGTGAACCCATTGGTGTATCAGCAGGATGGCTGTATCAGTGAATCCCTTTCCACACTCTGAGCAGGTGAATGGCCTCTCCCCAGTGTGAACTCGTTGGTGTAGCAGCAGGTTAGATAACTTAATGAATCCCTTCCCACATACAGAGCTGATAAATCGCCTCTCCCCAGTGTGAACTCGCTGGTGTTTCAGCAGATTGGATGAATCACTGAAACTCTTCCCACACTCAGAGCAGGTGAACGGTCTCTCCCTGGTGTGAACTCGCTGATGTGTCAGCAGATGGGATGACTGAATGAATCCCTTCCCACACTCAAAGCAGTTGAACGGCCTCTCCCCGGTGTGAATTCGCTGGTGTTCTTGCAGGGTGGATAGCTGACTAAATTCCTTCCCACACTCAGAGCAGGTAAATGGCCTCTCCCCGGTGTGAACTCGCTTGTGTGTCTGCAGGTTGCAGAACCGACTGAATCCCTTCCCACACTCAGAGCAGGAGAATGGCCTCTCCCCGGTGTGAACTCGCTGGTATGGCCGCAGTGTGGATGAATCACTGAATCCCTTCCCACACTCACAGCAGGTGTAGGGCCTCTCCCCAGTGTTAAATCGCTGGTGTGTCTGCAGGTCGTAAGACCGAGTGAATCTCTTTGCACATTCAGAACAGACAAGCCAGTCCCCAGTGTGAAGTCGCTGGTGTGTCAGCAGGTAGAATGACCGAGTGAATCCCTTCCCACACTGAGAGCAGGTGAACGGCCTCTCCCCAGTGTGAATTCGCTGGTGTGTCTGCAGAGTGGATAACCGAGTGAATGCCATCAAACACTGAGAACAAGTGAATGGCCTTTCCCCAGTGTGAACCCGTTGATGTGTCTGCAGGTGGGATGACTGAGTGAACCCCTTCCCACACTCAGAGCAGGTGAATGGCCTCTCCCCGGTGTGAACCCATTGGTGTATCAGCAGGATGGCTGTATCAGTGAATCCCTTTCCACACTCTGAGCAGGTGAATGGCCTCTCCCCAGTGTGAACTCGTTGGTGTAGCAGCAGGTTAGATAACTTAATGAATCCCTTCCCACATTCAGAGCTGATAAATCGCCTCTCCCCAGTGTGAACTCGCTGGTGTTTCAGCAGATTGGATGAATCACTGAAACTCTTCCCACACTCAGAGCAGGTGAACGGTCTCTCCCTGGTGTGAACTCGCTGATGTGTCAGCAGATGGGATGACTGAATGAAACCCTTCCCACACTCAAAGCAGTTGAACGGCCTCTCCCAGGTGTGAATTCGCTGGTGTTCTTGCAGGGTGGATAGCTGACTAAATTCCTTCCCACACTCAGAGCAGGTAAATGGCCTCTCCCCGGTGTGAACTCGCTTGTGTGTCTGCAGGTTGCAGAACCGACTGAATCCCTTCCCACACTCAGAGCAGGAGAATGGCCTCTCCCCGGTGTGAACTCGCTGGTGTGCCCGCAGTGTGGATGAATCACTGAATCCCTTCCCACACTCACAGCAGGTGTAGGGCCTCTCCCCAGTGTTAAATCGCTGGTGTGTCAGCAGATTGCATGACTGAGTGAATCCTTTCCCACATTCAGAGCAGGTGAACGGCCTCTCCCCAGTGTGAACCTGCTGATGTGCCAGCAGCTGGGATGAACCATTGAACCCCTTCCCACATACAGAGCAGGCGAATGGTCTCTCCCCACTGTGACTGCGTCGATGAGTTTCCAGTTCACAGGGGGCACGGAACCCCTTCCCACACTCCCCACATTTCCATGGTTTCTCCATGATGTGGGTGTCCTTGTAACTCTCCAGGTTCTACCATCAGTTGAAGCCTCATTCATACACAAACCATGTATACAGTCCTTCCTGCTATGAATGGTGCAATATTTATTCAGGATGTGTAAATGGTTAAAAGCTCTTTCCACAGTCAGTGCACTGGAAACACTCTCACTCGGGTGTGTCTCTGTCTCCGTGCTTTTCTGGTCACACCATGTTTAAAATCTCTTCAAGCAGACAGAACAGATAAACGTTTCCCCTTCTAGATTCAAAGGCCAGTGATATTCATGTCCCGATGAATTGAGTGACTCTGTCAGATCATGATGTGTCGTTTGGTTTGATATTTCTGCTTTCAAATCCTCTCCTTCTAACATCCTGTAACAGGAGTTTACAAAAGTCATCACTGTCAGTACAGGATAGAAATTCAAAACAGACCATTCTAGTTTCTATGGAACATTCTTTCCCCTCTCGTTCCCCAAAAGCTGTAAATTTCCATCCCACACCCATTCCCTTCATTCTCACTCTGCTGTACCTAATATATACCCTCCCAATTCTACTGAAGATATCAATTCATGTTGATCGACAGATCCATGCACAGCACTTTATATATATTTGGTAGATGAATAATGTGTGCTATATACAGTACTGTATTACTTGATTAGAGATATACCAAGGATGTGAGGAAGAACTTTATTTAGGCAGTGAATGGTCATCAACTGGAACTCGTTACCTATGAGGATGGTGGAAGTGGAGGTGATCAATTATTTTAAAACACAAGTGTCTGGTCACATAAAGGAAATAAACTTGAAGGAAATAAACAAATAAACTTGCAGGGAATGGGGATGTAGAGAGGGAATGAGACCAACTGGATTGCTCTATAGAGAGTCGGCCTTGAGTTTCTGAGTGGACTCTTTCTGTGTCGTACTGACTGGAAAGTTAAAACATAGCTACAGAACCATATTACAATACAATACCAGAAATAATAATAAATGTATTTTATTACAGAATTCATAAATAATATATCTAATATGTACCACATAACAACACTAGACATATCTCTGTTGTTACAATCCCCGTGGAGACCAATAACCTTAAAATGATAAAATTTTACTGTAACAATCAAACTAAAATCAACAATTTCCCCCAGAATGAGAAAAGAAACGGAAAGGGGGAAAAAGAAAGTGTTTTACTCACAGATGTTGGACCTAGGAGGAAGTTTTAATTTGTGTGAAGCTCAATCTTCATTCACACAAAGCCCGCGCTCTGATTGGCTGGAGGACAGGGGTTCTTCCGGTACTCCAACTCCTCCCATTGGTCAGTATCCCGTATGCAGAAAATGAGAGACAAAATGCCGTGCCCAAGTAGCCAATGGGAAAAACTGGAGGACCGGAAGAGCACTGCTCATCCAACCAATCAGAGTGCGGGTCTTATTCTGGTCCCCGCCTCTCCCTCGGACATGCGCAGTCCCGGGCGCCCGCCCGCGCGGCAGATAGAACGGTTTCCGCACTGTGGAGGATTGTGGGAGCTGCGGCCGCCATTACTCATCCAGAGCCCAGACTCCAAACTCCAAACTCCTGGGACTGGGATGGAAAGTGGAGGTGGGGGCCGCAGTGACCCCACTCTGAAACAAAGTACATGTGGGTAGTCACTGGATTTAATTGTGACGCCCCCTTAGCAAAACAATTTGCTAACTTCAGGTGTAAAGATTTAGACACCTGGGTGACAGATTGAGGAGGGCAATAGGTGAGTGTGAAACTGAACACGGCAGTCAGCACCTTCAGGGGAGGATAGTACGATCAATTGGGGTTACAACCATTAGGGAGAATCGAGTATGTGGGGGACAGAGATTTCAAGTTTAAGAGGGAAAAGGATTTTTTTTATCAACTAGAATATCAGTTTCAAATTTCTATTGTGTATTTACTATGATGGCTTTTGTAAACACCTTTTAAAGTGCAATGGAGAGGGAGGATTTGCAGATGGGAAAATCAAACCAAGCATCACATAACGATTTGACAGAGCCATTTGATTCAGCAGGGCCTGATGGTCATCAGCAATTGAATATGGGAGGAGGAATGTTTGTCTGTTCGAAAATACTTCAAACATCATTGTGACTGAAAAAGCATTGAAACAAACACAACCACGTGAGAGTGTTCCACTGCAGTGACTGTGGAAAGAGCTTTAACCAGTTACACAGCCTGAAAAGACCATTTCCAGCAGGAAGAGACCATGTATATGAGGCTTCAGAAGATTATTGAACTTGAAGACACAAAAGGGCATCTGCACCAGGGAGAAACTGTGGAAGTGTGGGGACTGTGCAACAAAATTCCATCTCCCCTCTGCACCCCACGCTACCCCCTCACATCTGCGCCGGAAACTCATCAATGCCAGGGACACGCCATTCACCTGATCTGAGTGGGAATGGATTCACTCAGCTTCACTCGCACCTGCTTTTAGACCAGTGAGATCACACTGTGAAGAGGCTGTTCATCTGTTCGGTTTGTGGGAAACAATCAGTGATCCATAAAACCTGCTCTTTGCATGTTGCAGTGCAGATTTCCACTGAAATAATTCACAAAAGCTGATGAAGTACATTTATTTTATCCTGGATAGGAAATAGTGTTTTTCCTACCACTACAGG